>NW_023494798.1:4426453-4771453 GCF_904425465.1 Colossoma macropomum | reverse complement strand
TCCTCGTCTAAAGCACGAGTGGCCTTCATGTTTCCTCTCCCTCCATCTGCCCTCCAGAAGGTGACTAACTTAGACATCTTTGAGGCTTGAGAGGCATCATTTACTTCAGGCCGTGACGAGCCCGAGCAACAAAGAGGACAAAAAGACAGAGGGAAGGAGGGAGGTGTGTTAGGCATACCAGAGAGAGGAGAATAGAGGGAAGCTGAAGTCCCCCCGGCTCGCTCCAGGGTGGGGAGCGTTCCCCTGCTGCCGCATTCTCTCTCTCTCTTTCTCTTTCTAGCTCTGGGATTCATTAACCATGGAGATCAGGAACCCGAAGCCCACTGGAGGGAGGGGGAAAAGGAAAGAGGATGGGTGCTGAGAGACAGGAATGAAATGGATTTCTTTTTTTTTCTCTCCTAGTACATCTAGTTACCTTCCTACCTCCCATATTAGCAGTATATTAGAGGCCTGCAACCACTGGTGCAGATTCAGGGGGGTGGTGGGGGACACTTTTTCAAATTATGCAAGATATTTTGCGGATCGCTTGATGGTTTGTTGAAAAAGTGCATGGCTGAGTTGCAAAGGAGCTGCCAGACATCAATTGTTAACAGTTTAAAACAACATAAATCAAAATAATATTGTTTTAGCTGTATATTCAGTAATGACAAAAAGAAAGAACCTGCTCTCGAACCGTTTTACTGTACTACAATCGTTTGTTGACTGATGCCATAACAGTTATTAATAGTCTTCCCTTATTCTTCTTAATTATCATATTAATCATTATTGGAGATGTTTTGCTTAAACATATATAATGTAGACAGTGCCGGTCCTGGACTTCCTAGGCCTCATTTGTCAAAGAAACATTAAACTAAAAAAGGTTTGGGTAGCACTTTCTATGAATGTCACGTTTGTAAGCATCTATAAACACATTCATAACATGTTATAATGCATTCATAAGGCATCATAACCTATGAATGGCTAGAAATATTTAAAAAAATGTGTTACACATTATAGCCATGCTTATTATGCATTATGAATTGTTCACATAATGCATTATAAGTACTGTTCATAACAAATTATAAGAGCTCATAAGCTGTATTTGTCCGCTCTAAGTAAAGTGAAGCGTGCTGTACTAAAGCCTCCTCCAGTGTTCAGAGTGAGGCTTCAAGTTGAAGTATTTACTGAAGAATTTACAGTAACACTTTCTATGAATGTCACATTTGTAAGCATCTATAAACACATTCATAATGTTATAATGCATTCATAAGGCATTATAAACATGGCTATAAATATTTATAAATATGCATTACACGTTATAGCCATGCTTATTCTGCATTATGAATTGTTCACATAATGCATTATAAGTACTGTTCATAACAAATTATAAGAGCTCATAAGTGGTATTTGTCCGCTCTAAGTAAAGTGAAGCGTACTGTACTAAAGCCACCTCCAGTGTTAAGAGTGAGGCTTCAAGTTGAAGTATTTACTGAAGGATTTACTGAAACACTAAAACATTCACAGTAAAGCACATTACAGGCTTCAAATGTCAGAGTTTAAACTAGAGCTGCCATCAGTGTTTTACCCAATGTGGGAAAGTCAATGTACACCACCGTTAGCTTGGTATTTGTCTTTACGCTCTCCAAGCTGGGACTGACTTCTTTGGCACTGACATTATAACATGTTATTAACACTACTTATAATGCATTATATTAACAATTCATAATATATAATAAACATGGCTATAAAGTGTAATTCATTTTTTATAAATGTTTATAATCATGTTTATATAAATGTGTTTATAGATGCTTACAAATGTGAAATTCATAGAAAGTGTTACCGAATTTACTGAAACACTAAAACATACACAATAAAGCACATTACAGGCTTTCAAATGTCAGATTTTGAACTAGTGATGCCATCAGTAGTGTTTTTGTACTTGGTTTGCTGTGATGTAATGTACTGTTTACAGTGAGAGCGCTGGGTAAGTAAAGGACATTGTAGCAATAATTCTAGGCTGGACAGCCTGTTTGGAGCATCTGAATATTCAGGACTGAAGCCCTAAAGATGCAGCCCTAACAGCAACAACAGCAAGATATATAATATAATGCAATATAAGTAGTGTTAATAACATGTTATACTGTCAGTCCCAGCTTGGAGAGTGTAAAGACAAAGTTGATTTACGCCCTGGGATTCCCAGTATTATATACCTCACCGTTCTATGAATGTCATGTTTGTGAACATCTACAAGCACATTTATAACATGTTATTATCTTCCAAACGTGACATTCATAGAAAGTGTTACAGAAGTTTTTTTTGTTTTTTTTTAATCTTGGAAATGTGATTGAGTAAAAGTACAAGTACCTAATTTCAATAATACTCAAGAAAAAGCACAAATCATCCATAACGATCCCGAAGAGTAGTGATGAATCAAAACTACCTGAGTTTTCCACCCCTGCTTTTTAGACAACCTTTGATAGATTTCTAACATTAGTCACTGTTTTCACTGAATGCTTCCATTGAATGTACCTCTTCTTTTTTTTTTATTTATAATTCTCGAAACTCTCATTGTTATTGTTTGCCTGTCCAGTTTTGACCAGAGGAGGACGGCTTCCCTTTTTAAGTCTTGGTTCCTCTCAAGGTTTCTTTCTCATGCTCTTAAAGACACTGTTGTCCTTGGTTTGCTGACTAGGAGTTTGTGCCAAGTTTCTGTAAAGCTGCTTCGTGATAAAATATGTGATTTGTATAAACATATACAAATATATTTTCATTTGTTTAAACATAATCTGATTCAGGTGTCTCAGAGCAGAGAGTGCGCCAAACTGTGTCGGACCTCCATTACTGGTAATGATGATCCCCTGTTCTACGGCCCTGAATACACCACACAACTAACATTCTAACAGATTATGACAAGACTTTAAACTTTCCGAATGCTTTTTGTACTTTTATGGCAATCAGCACTACATTATTATGATTCACATACAAACCCATTTTCAAAAATGTTGGGACACTAAAACGCAAATAAAAACTGAAAGCTGTGATTTACAAATCTACTTCCATCTGTATTTGACGAAAACCAGTATGAAGACAAGATAGATGGTGTTTTAGCTCATCAACTTCATTGTTTTTTGTAAATATTCACTCATCCTGAAATCCATGCCTGCAACATGTTCCAAAAAGTTGGGATACGGGTAAATTAAGACTAGAAATACTGTGAAATATTAAAAAAAAAAAAAAACATTTTAACCAGGCGAAGCAATTATGATTTAGCAATGCTTAAGCTAAACTTCCAAAAATAACTAGTATAAAAATAACATTCCTCAGCCAGGGACTGCAAGCATTTTAGGTATTTCACCCTCTACAGTGCATAATATCATCAAAGGATTCAAGAAATCTCTGCAAAAGCAAAAGGCTGAAAACCACACATGAGTGTCTGTAACTTTTGATCTCATTGACAGCACTGCATTAAAAGCGGGCATGTTATTGTGATGAATATCACCACATGGGCTTGAAAATACTTTGACCAACCGTTACCGATAGACATTGTTCTTCGCTGTATCCACAAATGCAAGTTAAGACTGTACTATGCAAGTGGAAATCATATGTCAACAGCATCCATAAACACCGCCGACTTCTCTGGGCTGAAGCTAATCTGAAATGAACTGATGCACAGTGGAAACTGTGCACTGTGGCCTGACTAGTCAACCTTTCAGACTGTTCATGGAAATACTGGACATTGTGTTCTCCTGACCAAAGAAGAAAAGGACCATCCATGTTACTATCGTAAAGTTCCAAAACCACGGTCTATCATGGTACGGGGGGTATTATCAGGGAACCTGCACATCTGTGGAAGAACCGTTAATGCTGATCACATTTTGGAGCAACATGTGCCTTTTAGACACCGTCTTTTTCAGGGACACCCAACCTTATTTCAACACGACAACACCTAGCCACATTGTCCACATATTACAGCAGCACGGCTGCATATTTAGAGAGTGAGTGTGCTAGACCGGCCTGGCTGCAGTCCAGAACCGTCTCCCATTGAAAAGGTGGGTCTTATTAAGCTCAAAATATGACAACAAAGGCCCTGGATGGTTGCACAGCTGAAGACTTGTATAACAGAACAATGGCAAAAAATTCACTTTCAAAAATTTCAATTGGTGTCTTCATTCCTCAAATGACTGTCAAATGTTCAAAGGAAAGGTAACGTAACACACCTTTTTAACTTTTTTGGAACATTTTGCAGGCATCATATTTGGAATGAGCGTATATTTACAAAAAACAACGAAGCACATAAGGCAAAACATTAAATACTCCGTTTTTGTACCAGTTTCAATTGAATGTTGGCCAAACAGAATTTATTAATCACTGCTTTCTGTTTTATTAGCATTTCACATATTGTCCCAACTGGGTTTGTACTACATAACTTGTAATCTGCTGCTGAACGCACCAAACCTGAACAAGAACATGTGCTCTGCTGTTACTAGGAGACAGCAATAGAAAAAGAAACAAGGCGCTTTCATTGGATATTGACAGTTTGAGCTGCTGAGCAGCAAACATTCCCAGATTACATCCAGATTCCTGCCAAACATGAACGCATTAGAGCCTGTACCCCTCTAACACTTCTCCATTTTTTTGCATTAGCTGTCCACTGCCCTGAAATCTGCAAACTGGACCGAGAATCAGTCTAACCGTGAATCACTATAATCACGTTGGAACTCGTAATGCAATCCCGGCTTCAGCAACATTGTATGAGAAGCATACAAAGCAAGCGGTGGATAGAATAGCGAGGCAGCAGGGAGATGAGCTAACAGCCCATTTGGACTCTGTAAAGCACTCTGCCTCAGACACAGTGTTGCTTGGTTAAAGGTCGGCTCGTATTTCACAGCTCCATTAGAGGCTGCCCGCGTCCCACGCTGCTACCGTTCCACCGTGAGCCCGGGCTCGTCTCGGCCTACAATTACACAGTCAAACTGTCAGAGCGAGCTGCTAGCCTGAGTATCCACAGCTACAGGCAATGCAGCCATTTTGAGAGCAGCACACAGCTCCACGCAGTATCAGCACTGTAGATCATAAACACTGAACGGGGGGGGGGACACAGCGTTGGTCTGTAGCGTTAGAGGCGAATCGTGTTAAAGCATCCTGGTTAGTATGAGGTAAAAAAATATGTGGTGAGCAACGTCACGTACAGAGCATTCTTGTACGTGCACACAAACGCGTACGCACATGTAGATGATTCCCATTTGAACCAAGAGAAGTCTACAGTAATGGCAGATGTTTTGCTGTATTGTTTAAAAGTGATCACTAAGCTATGAATAAATAATAGAAATTGATTACATTTACAGAACTGCGCAAAAGTCCATGTATAAGTTGTTCATTTTTTGGGAGATACTTCTGAGGACATTAGATATGGGTCACATGCATCAATCCAAACTTTCCACAGAATTTCTGCACTTGTTTTAATGAGCTATGAGTGGAAAATTGATTTTGAAATCTATGAATATTAAAGGTTATTCATTTTTTGGGAGATATATCTGAGGATCCACACGTGTGAGCAAAGGTTAAAGAAAAATAAACGAAAAAAACAAGGGTTTTCAAAAATGATCAGAAAATTTGGGACTCTTAACAACCACCTGGAAGACCTGGTAGACGCCAAAACTGCCCCATCAGAGAAACAGCAGTTAAAGCTGTTGTCTTTAAAAATGTAATCAACCTCTAAGACTGAACTTCGAAGATGTGAAAAAATTTCTTTGAAAAACTGAAAAAAAAAGTCACCTGAAAAGACTGGAAGCTGTAATAAAGGCAAAGAGTAACAGAATAAACGCTGAAAATATGGATATAATATTTACTTGTTGAGGCGTCTTTTGAAATATGCTTTCAGGAAAATGAATAACTTGTACTTACTGGACGTTTTGACTGGAAATGAAATAAATGAATGGTGGTCTCTGACTTTTGCACCGTACTGTACATTCAATTTACATCGAACAATGTTTCAAGGTCAAGAAACGTTAAAAAAACAAGGCTAACTTTTTGTGAAATTCAAATCATAATAAAGTGTCTCCTCTTTTACTTCCAAACGCAAGTGTGGTCTGATTTGGAAGTTCACAATCCAAACTTTCCACAGAATTTCTCCACTTTTCAATGAGCTATTAGTGGAAAACTATCAGAGATTGATTTGGATAACTCTGAATATTAAAGGATAAAGAAGTGCTTCTAAGAATTAAACCACCTACAACATTAGCTTTTGAAGTTTGAGTTTTTTTATTTGTTACATTAACTAACATAAATAATTCTTTATGAACAAAAGGCACACAGTTCAAATATAAACAAGGAGAACATATGTACAACTTCTCACAAATTAAGTATGGAAAGTAGATGGCAGCTGAAGGGGGAGGGGCATGAGTCCTAAAAAAATCACAAAAAAAAGGAAAAGGATGTCAAAGCTTCAACGACAGCGTTAAGTCCAAGTGACGGACCACCAGTGTCTCATAGTCCAGAATCCAGAGGCGGAGCCACAGAGCCACGCGCTCTCTGTGAATGCTGGAGATTATGCACCAGTCCGTTTGGAACCGAAGACGGGCATGACCGCCTTCACATTGTTCGGGGACACAAACACACGCGCCGAAAGCGCCGGAGGATGGAAGCTTGGTGGTCCCTCCCACGCAAACCCTCAGAGCTTGTGCCGTACCATCCAAGACTTCTACACAGAGTGTACGAACAGCCACCCTCACCACAGGCCCCAAGACCAGATGCGTCCAGACTCCTTTCCAGTCCTTTCCGATGTCCTCAGATGGCCACGGTGCTGGCCACCTCCTCGTACTGGATAATAAAGTACGGGTAGCTCTGGTCATCGTTAAAAATGACAAAAATCTGTGGGTCCATCCAGTTATCCACACACGAGTCAAAGAGGTCGCTGGAGGGGTCGCGAGGGCAGAGGGGTGGCGGTCGGCGCATGGACGGGTTGCCCACCGTAAACCGGCCCGTCAGCACTTTGGCCAAGAACATGTAGTGGACGCCGCGGGCCGAGCGCTTAGAGAAGTTGTGCGAGTAGACGGCCTTGCGGGCGAAGTAGCTGCCCTGGCCGAACATGGTGGCGTGCTTGCCGCACACGCGTGGGTCAAAGTTGTGTTTGCAGATGCCCTCCACCACGTCCTGCGAGGTGCCGTGGAACAGGTGGCGCTCGTTCAGAAGCCGGTCCATCTCCGACATGCGCCGAGACATGTACTCCTTCTTCCTGTGAGGAGTGGAAAGAAGAGCAGCAAATTAGTCAAACGCTCTCAACTGAAACTCTTAATGCTGATTGCAACTGCAATATAACTTTAGAGGTCTGCTACTTTGCAATTAGAGGTCTGCTGCCCAGATCTGGGGCCAGATAAAACATCGGGTTTCGGGCCGGGCTTGGCTCAGCTCGGGCTCAGATATTTTTTCAAGCAAGTCCTTTTTATGTAATAGATTTGTGTCTATTTAAAGAATCACACTGACGTAAATTTCCATGTGAGCAGGTCTGGGTCAGGTTTGGGTTTCAGGGGTACCAGCTGGGCCTAGTTGGGCCGGGATCCCAAGTCTCCAAGTGCTTAAATTTCATGCCTCTACCTGCCATGCATTTGATGGCACATGATCAAAGACTGCCCTACGTTATTTAAATGTTATACTAAAATATTCTCAGTAAGCTCTGACACTGATCAGGACGCTCAGAGCACACAATAAAAAAGCTACGATTTGTTTAAGGGCTTATTTGCATATTGCTACTTTCTGCAATACCAGTACTGCCAAAGGCAACATCTCAATAACGATTACTAAACCATTTATCATGCAGTCCGACCCTCGAGTGCTTCTGCTCTGCACGTTTCTGTTTTTCCTGCTCCAGCACACCCGCTTCGACTTAGGAAGGGTGTGATAATTAGCTGATTAGTTAGACTGGGTGTGTCAGAGCAGGGAAAACACCAAAATCCTCCAGGATCAGAGCTGGAAACCACTGATATGGCATTACTGAAACAGTATGCAAACTGTCTGAGCCCATGAACAATATGCAAATGGTTGAACTCGATGCACTACTGAAACTGTATTTCCGAAACACAACCGAGATGCACATTATGTTACTGAAAAACCAGAAACATTACTGGAATGACACATCAATGTGAAACCATATTGCTCAAATAAGTTCTCAAAACAGCACCACAGCTGAAACGCTGATTAACAGAAGATGACCTTGTTAGAGATGCTCTGAGATCCTGAATGGTCTCTGAACACTGTACGTGCTTTAGAGCCCCCTAAAATCTCAGGCTTTGTACTTACTAAGCCTTATTATTCAGTAACTACAGGCACTTCAGTGCAAAGATATTCTTAGGCTATAGAAGTGTGCAATAAAACTGGCCATTTAAGGGGTTAAACTAAACAGCTTACATAGTAGTTCATGAGGAAATCACAGTAGTAACAGAATACTGCACCCTCAGATTAATAACTGAGTCATAAAGGCTGATATAATGTCCCACTGCTGTGAGAATAAGCCTACAGTCCACAGAAAAAAACAAAACAAAAAAAAAACAGGCTGCACGCTCAGGGCACCATGCTGAGAGCTGCCCTTGGGGTAGCAGAAAGATCAGAGTGACCAAAGAGTGGGTCATTGCTCTGGGAGCTGTGAGCTCCCACACCCATTCAAACAGTGTTCCATTAGGCTCAGTCTGCTGCCGTATTGTTGCCAGTGGAGGGGGGCGGGGGGGGCGAGTTTGTGCGTGGTTCAGCCAAGCGTGCCGCCATGACTCTGCCTGACCTCTGCTGATCCTGTAGCTACTAGCCAGCCATAGTCTGCCACTGCACTGAGCCGTGTCTCTCTGATTCACACTCTCTCTTACACACACACAGCCGCACTGACCCCGAACGGCCCCCTTGCAGCTCCTGCATTGCCTGCATTAACAACTCTCTCTTTCTGCTCCCCTTCATCTCTCATTCCCTGAACTGCACTGGATTTTTCTGTCGATCACTTTATTTCTTTATCATAAAGCGCCCCGCCTCACGTCAATGGTGCAGAGTCAGAGGCAGCGTACACTCCTGCTGATGTTTACACTTCACACAAAACATGTACCCTCTAATCCACCAGACCTAAGCAAGTTAAACCTGGCCTCTGGAGCAGTGTTGGGGCAGTTACTCAAGAATATAATGGATAACAAATGACTACATCTCTTAAAATGTAATGGGATTGTTTCACTTATTACATCTGGGAAAAAAAAAGTAATCTAATTACTCCTTACTTTACTTCTCCTTTACTCTCTAAAAAACATAAAACTGAACTAACTCCAATGAATTCAGCACTTTATTTAGAAAAAAAAAATAGCCAGTCAAAGTAATCATTTAAAAGGCATGTCATTATTCCCACCAGTTACGCTTGATTAAAATTATTAGCGGCTGTTTGAAAACAGCAACTAGCCAGGACGCAGCTGCCTCCAAATAAAATCTTTGGGAATAAAATGTAATGATTACAGGCTGTTTCTGAGCGAAAAAGGGAGTCGGACCTGAGTTAAGTGAGCTTGGGGATCTCTCTTCTTCAGCAAAAGGATCTTTATCCTTTAGTTTAATGTTGTAGGACTGGTTTGCGGTGTTTACCTCACTCTCACTGTGCTACTTATAATCACAAAGCCGTGGAGTTAGCTGACGCAGGCAGCACACACCCACCAAAATGACACAAAGTGTGGATAATGTACAGAGGAAATGTATATTTTAAATGCACTGCGCTAATTAATAGTTCTCTGTCAGAGACATATGGGTGACTTTTTACTGCAGTAGCCGGGACACTTTTATACCATGGTAGCGGTGTTTGACTTGGCCATAAGCCAAAGACTTGGTACCATAACAGCTGAGTTTGACTTGGCTGGGAGACAAGTGCTTTTCACCGTGAGAGTGGAGTTTCACTAGGCCATGACGGTGATTTTCACCGTGACTTCACTGTGACGTTCACTGTGAACTTTTCACAGTGGAAGCGAAGTCTGATGAGACCGTGAGCCCTGGACTTTGCACCAGGACAGCAGAGTGTGACTAAGCAGCAAGCCGGGTCACTTCTCAGAGTCAGTCTGACTAGGCTGTGAGCCGGGTCACTTTTCACCGTGACAGTGGAGTTTGACTAGGCCGTGAGCCGGGTCACTTTTCATTGTGATGGAGGAGTTTGACTAGGCCATGAACTGGGTCACGTTTCACTGTGACAGTGGAGTTTGACTAGGTCATGAGCTGGGTCCCTTTTCACCGTGACACTGGAATTTCACTAGGCTGTGAGCTGGGTCACTTTTCAGCGTCTCAGTGGAGTCCGAGTAGGCCGTGAGCTGGGCCACTTTTCACCGTGACGGAGAAGTTTGACTAGGCCATGAACTGGGTCACTTTTCACCATCTCAGTGGAGTTTGAGTAGTCCGTGAGCCGGGCCACTTTTCACCGTGACAGAGAAGTTTGACTAGGCCATGAACTGGGTCACCTTTTACTATGACAGTGGAGTTTGAGTAGGTCGTGAGCCGGGTCACTTTTCACCGTGACAGTGGAATCTTGACAAGGCCAGGTTACTTTTCACCATCTCAGTGGAGTTTGACTGGGTAGTGAGCTGGGTAACTTTAATGTGATAAGAATTTAAGCTGCAAACTGTTACACTACTTTGTTGCAGGAAAAGTAATTACATTACTGTTCTGCATTACTTTATGCCATGTTACCCTCCAACACTGCTCTAGAGACGTCACACACGTCTGCATAAGCTACCTGAAGCTGCAGCATGAGCTCACCGAACACACACAAACATGCACACCCTCCACAGTGAGTCAGCAGCAGCCCACCTCTCTGCCACCTTTACCCCTCAGCCCGTGTTTCCATGACGATGGCATATTAAAGAACAACAACAGCATGGTCCCTTGCACACGGGCAGCTCTTCCTCCCACATGCACACACACAAACAAATGCACACATATATATATATGTATATGTATATATATATATACATATATATATATATATATATATATATATATATACACACACACACCACAGCGTGACTCCTAGCACCTTTTCCTCCCCCACAAACTTCCTCTGAGCATGTTCCACATTTCACACACGCCTCTGAAGTTCATCTCTCACACACCTGCTACGTGCACGCACCTGTTTCCGTCCTACAACAAGTCAGCAAGGACCGTTACCGTGGTTTATGCCAAAGGTAGGCAAAGAAAGTAACCTTACAGTCATCTCACACCCACACTGATGACAACTTTAGGGCCTGTACAGGGGATGTAGGAGCTTAAAGCACCCAGCGGGAACCGCTAGCTCTGTCTCACGAGCTCATGCCTTCACCAACACGGCGCTTAGAGCAGTACTATTATATGCTTTAGTAGGTGCAGTTTTTAAGCACTTGGTCTGGCCTGTCGTGTTGCAACAATTTAATACTGGCTCTTCAATATCAGTCTGTTTTCAATATTTTGTTCCAGTGAACATTCTTTGATTTTAAACGCTTTTAAATCACACAGATTTGGGCAGTTGAGCACCTGAAAGGGGGAATTCCACAGATTTTTCAAAATGTCTGCATAATTAAATAGTTAAGATGTAAACAGAGTCATTTAGAGTGGTTTGGTGTAGAGAAACTTACAGACTCGAAATTGTTCACTCTGGTGGTGATGAGAACCAGACTTGCATGGCATTTTAATACCTCTAAAAGCTCCCTCACTGAAAGTTATTAGATTAAATGGTTAAATACGCTGCATGACGCCTGAAACATTGCTTTATGATAGTTGTGCAACAAGCTTTTGGCCTAAAATGTACTTTTTAAATCCATTCATGGTGGAGAGTTGGACATTTTAAGGCAACACGTCACCCATGAAAAGACACAGAAGGCACGTGTAGGTTAGCTGGCCATTTTGGATAGTAAATAAAATGGCCATATTTGCACTGTAGACATCATAACCCATAACCCAAGTGTTCTTATCATCACTACTGCAGAGAAATCTAGAGAGTTGCTAAGTTTCTCTATTAACCATTTCACATCAAACCACTCAGAATGACTCTGTTTACATCTCAACGTATGATTTATGCAGGAATTTTGAAAAAATGATGAAATTCCCATTACAGAATTACAAAATAGCATGTATACAGAATTTAACCACGCTAAACTACTGTGACTAGCCACTAGAGTGAAAGGTCATGCTGCACGTTAGCATGACGTCACAGCATTGTTTGCTTGGCCTGTCCATTTAGGAACACATCAAAACCTTTAAAAGCAAAGTCATGGTCATTATAGAGCCATAATCACTGGAAGCACTTTTTCCTTACCTCTTGTATTTCTCCCAGAGAAAGGGGTTCTGGACGCGGAGGATCTTTAGGATGCGGAATTTGGTCTCAGACACTGTTTTGTGGAAGAGGTTGTAGACGGTGCGGTAGCTGCGGTCGTCGCGGGAGACGGGCACCTGCATGTAGTCCTGGTCCGGGCTCATGGGGACCCAGGTCTCGGGGAACGGCCGGGGTGAGGAGGTCGACGTGAGGGAGAGCGGCTGCGGTCCGGAAACCTCCAGAGCGTAGACGCCACCTAGCGTTCTGCAGATGAGAACGAAAGATAAAATTTACCAGATTGTTTAGCACATAATTTATTTATTACTTACAGAATGTTAAATTACACAAAACAACATGACCTAGAAACCTCGATCTAGTTAAATAGATACAAATATATAAATTGAGGACAAATAATAAGTGCAGCTCTTTTAAAATAAGCAAATACAAAAAGGGCAGAGCTAAAAAAATGAAGTGCAAATGAGTGCAGAATGATGCGACCATAGGCACTATCTGAGGAGACCATATTTACTGCACAATAAAATAATATTTCTTATATTTACAACTGTAAAGCCAAATATTTTAAGTCAAATTTTGTAGAGTCAATATGCAAGAAAACCATGTCCAGTCAATGAAGTGGCCATAAAGACGCTTAAAATACAATGGTGTTTCATAGCATGTCAGAGGCAAAGTGCTCCCAACTGCAACAAGGATGTTGCTTTCTAACTAATCAGCAAAACTGTACTAAATCCAGACATAACTGTGGAACTCAAAGCAGCTGGACTTCGAAGCAGATCTGTAGAGCTAAAAGTGGATGAGAGAGGAGCCAAAGCAGCTGAGAGTCTTTGCAGAGCAGGTGGGATGGGGGTCAGGCTTAACTGTTCTCTCTGTGTGACGCTGTGTCTTTTTTAGATTCCAGCCAGGTAGACGTGATTGCTTCAGTCAGCGTGACTATCTCCTGAGTCATCCTCTACCTGAGTTCTGCTGAGCCCTGCCCCACTCTCTTTCTCTCTCTCTCCGTCTTTCTCGATCTCTCTCTGCCTCTCCCTTTCTCTCTCTCTTGCCTGCGCCGTGCCGACTGCCGTTCCTAGCATTGCAGAGGATTTATTTCCCATATGTTTCTCAGAAGCTCCCAGTAAGAATGAGGAAATGGAGCGGTGGTAGAAGGAGGGAACAGAAAAGGGCAGAATATGGGTATATTACTGTTTTGTGCATGACTATGCATGTGTATGTGAGCCAGGGAGAGATTTATGCCGCTTGCTGAGCAGTAACTGGACCGGTGTGGGCAGACGTGCAGCCAAGCTGCCACTCAGCCTAATGGCTTCCAACTCTGAGCTCAGGACAGCTTGTTCCTGCCACAGCGGGAGCCTCCAGCTGCGAGACCCAAAGCTGTTCACACCTAGTCCAGACCATGAAGCCACGCGCAGGGGGACGCAACCAACCCTGACCTCCGCAGCACTGGAGGTAACACACTGGAGGAACGCACTTAAGGAAAGATCCAGTAAGACGAAATGAATACATTTTGAGGGAAAAGCTTGGCAAAATGTTTTATTTCCGAACAAAATTCCCCTTTTCCAATCACCAAAGACTCCTGGTGTCTGAGGCTTCTTTTGCACTACGAGGCTAATGTAGCTAACAAGTAGTAGAAGTTAAAGCACACAGAATAGCACTGTGCCAACACTGTGCCTAAACCATCACACACTTGCCTCAAACTGCACTGAGATGTTCAGTATCTCTAATAGACTTGCTTATGTGGTTTCTGACACTGTACGACACACTGTTATCTATAAACATGGACAAAAGTACATTGCATGGCTGAAAACAGTAGTGACAGCCATCCTGAAGCCTGTATTTTTTAGATAACAGTGTCTCAGAAACAACATAAGCCGGTCTATTTGAGATTACTTGAAGGGGAATTCCACCGATTGCTCATAATTTCCGCATGATTAAATGGCATAAACAAAGTCATTCAGAGCGGTTTGATGTGAAATGCTCCGTCTGTTCAAACTGGCGGTGATGGGAGCCACAAGTCTGACATGTTTAATCCTTTTAAAAGCTCCCTTACAGAAAGTTATTACATGAGATGATTACGAACAAGATGCCAAGATTTCGGAGACATTTTTTAGGAAGGCTTCGGCCTAAATTGTGCATTTTTATTCATTTTTTATATCCATTCATGGCAGAGAGCTAAAACAGCACTCAAAGAAAACCTGATTTACCACAATTTTACCACTATTATTATCTGATATAAAAACTCTGACACTGGCGGTTTTGGGTAGTAAATAAAATGGCACACAACCCTCGGTTCCCATCACTCAACCAGACGTTTTATATAAAAAAAATTGGTGATATTACCCTTTAACAGTGCTAATTAGTGTGGGATATGTCTTAGCTAAATCAGCCCCACAGATTCAGTGCAGGGGAATATTGTATAAATCTTAATGCTTTCATCAAACTACTTTTTAAAACTAGTTCTAGGATGTGGTGTAACATGCATGCGTGCACAACCACACTACAGACACTGGACAGAGCTGGGATAGTTTGGTCCGAAACAGAATTAAGTCCATGAAAAAATACACTATACCATTCAGTAATTAAAAGAGGGAGGCTGGTCATAAGATACACTTCCTGCGCAGGCCGGAGGAGCTCAGGAACAGATGCAGCAGGAAGAAGAAAAATGCAAAAGACGCCTGAAGTGAAAACGTCTGGCCCAAAAAGCCCCACTTCCCAAACAGTCACGTTTCTCTCATTCACCCAGCTCCACCAGTCTGGAACCAATTTACGCTTTTCTCCTCTCCTCGTTTCTTCCTTTTTTCGCATCTGCTGCTTTCTGTCCGTTTCGCTCTCTGCCAAACGAGAGCCGGGGTGTGTCTCCAGCCGGCAGCGCCAGCAGGACAGGGCAGGTACGCATGAACGGCAAGTACGAACAGTACTCGGACACATCGGTCAGACGGAGACTCTTCAAACGATCACACTCAGCGAGGGGTCTGGCAAGCATGAGCCATTTGCTTTTATCTGCTCTGGAGAGGGGAAGACAGCTGCCGTACTTTCACCGCTAAAGGTGACTGGCATTATAAAGCGAAAGTGAGAAGTTCATTTGTCAAACAGTTTTGGATGTGGTTTGGATGAATCAGTACAAAAAGGGTTCGTTTTCCTCCCCATGCTTTCACCACTGAGGTAATGAGGGGGAGTTTTACTCAAAGGTAGTGAAGCCTCAAAGAAATGAGCTGAAATTCATCCTCAGCTAAATCTGGACAATCTCCATATAAACAATCACAGCTGCATCAAACCTGCCTAGAAGAAAAAAAAAACAGTTTCTTAAATATACAAGACTGTCGATTCTACTTAGAGCGAGTGAGTGATTGTGTACGACTGCTTGTGTTTATTATGGGATGTGCTGGGAGCCTTTTTTTGGGCCGGGTTTCCACGGATACTCACTGCAAGTACGACGAGAGCCTGACGGAGGACATGAAGAGAGGCCGTTTCTTGATCTGGCGGCGGAAGCCGAAGACGGCGTTCTGCTGGAAGCCCTCGCGGATGTTCAGGATGTACTGGTTCTGTAGCGTGATGAAGCGCACCTCCTTCAGGCCCCGCCCACTCGCCTCCTCGATCAGACGCACCACCGGCTACGGGACAGAGGGAGAGAGGAGAAAGAAACGAGTTAGATACAAAGAGAGACAGAGACAAACAGACAGGGAGAATAAGCACGGCAGCGGAACAGAGCGAGAAAAGAAACGAGATCGAAAAACATCCGACGGAATGAGAGCGAGAGCGGCGCTGAGAGAAGGAACGGCGCATTCGCACAGTTCTCGCGCTCCCACTTGCTTCATCTGGAGTGCGAGTCAGACTGCATCCATCGCTGGAGATTTGGGAAAGGAAATAAATAGCTTTATTTCGAAAAGGAACACTTATGCAACGGTCTGATTTCAGATGGCTGCGTGTGGGCAGAACAGAGCGTTTCCTCTGGTGTGTGTGTGCATGTGTGAGAGCCAGTTCTCACACACACACATAGACATATTCACATCACCCCCCCCGCCAGCCCCTGAAAATGTGGCAGAATATCCCTAATCGCCAAATGGTTTCGCAAACATTCAGGCAAACTTTGGTTCTGGACTCAATTAATACTGATTCTCCATTTAAAATCCTTTGTCAACCAACTTGGAAAGCTCAATAAATGACTTTGCGCTACTTTGATTGTTTCAACAGCTGACATTTACACTTCTCGAAGGTTTGCCTAACACGGTGTGCAGTCGCTGAACGTGAATGGGAGTGCGGTTAGTATATTAGCTTTCCCAAATTGTTCTCCAAGTTTGTGTTTCTGAGTACACCATTTATCTGAGATGTAATACAGGGAGATTCGCTCGAAAGAGGCCCCGAATATTCTAATAACTCTCTCTAGGACGAAGCAATCTGAACGAAACAACATTCAATGTGCTTCTCAGTATATGGAGCTTCGAACAAACTGGGATGCCTCTGCGTCGGGGTGATGAGGTAGGCGCCGGACAGCTGTCGTGACGTTTAACCTCCGTTTGCAGCTTCCGGGTGCATAACCCCAACCCTTTCATGTGTCTGGCAGAAAACGGAGATCACTTATAGCATCGCATGTAATGCAATCGATTACACATACGTCAAGGTATGTAGTGTATTCTTTGGTTCAGATTGCTTCATCCTAACGGGAGTTACCACAGAATATTCGGGGCCTCTTTCAAGTGAATCTCCCTGTATTTCGTAAGTGTGGCTTGTGGAGGACGTTCAGCATCTCACCTCTGAGTACTCCCTCCAGCCAAAGTTGTCTCTGCAGTAATACTTCCACACTGTGAGGCAGCTAGGGGCGGGGTTTGTGCTGGAGGACGTGGCTCCGGAGCTGGACGCCGTGGACAGACGCCTGACGAGGTCAAACTCCAGGTCACAAACCCTCATGGCACTGAAGTCTAGCATGAACACTCGACTCCTGCGTATGAGACAAAAAACACGGTCAGTTCAGACTCTCCCATAGGTCTTTTAGCAGACATACAGAAACAACATTTCACTGGTAGATGTTAAACTCAGTTTCAGCTTTTCTGGTTGGTTTCTCTGACTCGGTGTGTAAAGTGTGAGAGAAGGACAGACCAAGTCCCTTGGGCAGAGAAAGTAAGGCTGACCCCACTGACTGCTCCCCTCCTCCCCCCAAATACACACAGCCACACATCCCTGAGCTTTTTAGGTCACGTCCTGGGCCAGACAGCCCACTCTAATAACAGTCTTATCGATCACACTCACTCTCAAACACAAAGAGGATTAGGGGTCAAGGGTTAAAAGTCTGACCAGAGCTGCCAGCTCAAAGCCAGAGCCGATCAACGGGAACACATGCATGCCTGTTCTTCATTCATGACTGCTGGTCAGGTCAGAAGAGGAAGCCTCTCTTTTTTACGGTTTCTGTAATATAGCGCATATATATATCTCTATGTAAATCATATTCAGTGAGTTCTGCTAAAAAGGCATTAATAGGAAAACAGATAGAACTGCTGGCAAACCACACAGACCCAGTACACCCTAACCCTGCATTCACACTGGTAGTGGTGCGATGCAACGAAGCGGCCGGAGGACGTTCGATTTCAATGAGAGCTGGCGATTTCCGGCGACAGGAGGCGGCGCGAACGTTGGTGATGCAACAAAGTTAAGTGGAGTTTAACTTTATGCAAATAAGGAGCGAAGCGATGTGGCAATAACCAATAGGAATTGAGCATTGAGCAGCATAGTACGCACTTTGCCACTGTCAAATGGTACGCTCCGTTTTTGGTTCCTAGATAATTGTTCCTACCACAGGTGGAATAATGGCTGCGGTGCCTTCGTCGAAAATGGACAGTAATCACAAAGAACAAATAGCGTTTTCCGCGCAAACTGACTGCACAGAATCGGGGATTCAATAAAAATAAGCACACCAGCGATTTTTTACCAGGATTTTTATTTCTAGCGGGAATGCATCTGATTTGTGCTTGGTGTCAGTGAAACTATGGCAACCAACGGTCCGCTCGAGTTCAGAAACGCCCACAGGCGATGAGCGATCTGGATGACAAGAGCCAGAAAGTCGTTGCCAGTGTGAACGTGGGGTAAAGCAGAGATATCTGACCCAGCTCTTGAGAATATCCAGCACATCTACACTTCAGTTTGACAAGGTAACCAAAAGCTGCCCATAGCACATTCACGCCACTCTGAAACATGTGGTCAGTAACAAACCCACTGTCCAAGTCCTGCAGTGATGCAAACCCGAACTCAAAAACTGAAATAGTAGTAACTCATGATTATAGTACGTGGCAGAGAGAGTGAGAGAACGGTCAGACAATGGGCAGGGGTGTCCAATCTTCTCCGCAAATGGCCGGTGTGGAAGCTGGTTTTCTATCCAGCAACGTGATCAACTGTTTGAAGACCGAGACCAACAGATTTAACGAGCAGAACCACAGAACGAAGTGCAGCCCCTTTGAGGACCAGACTGCAATACAGCATGAACCATGCCAGGCCGAGAGAGGTAGAACAAGAGAAGGAGAGAGAGAGCAGGAGAGATAGAGAGCGAGTTAAAGCATGGCAGACGTTGACAGGAAGGGTGGACAATGAATGGACAAAAAAACCCCTCACCAACCAACAAACACACAGACCGAGCAGGAGCTAGACTAAACAGAAGAGAGACTCTGAACGACCAAACAAATAAGGCAAGATAATTAAACAGTGACAGAATCATTCTGGGCACCAGCTCGGCGCTCGGACTAAAGCTGGATGGAAGGCAGCCGCGCAGCCGTATAGCCAAGAGTGGCAGCGAATCTAGCTTTGGACGAGCACAACTGCTGCAATGAAATCCGATTACATCAGGTATTTGCTTTTAAACCAATAAAATAACCATGCAGCCATATAGTATGTTAATGCTTATCACAATATTGCCTTTATCATAGTGAAATCGCATCATGTAAATAAGCCCTCTAACAAATGAGAGAAACATACTGAGTGCTGTGAGCATCCTGACCAGCCCTGGACCTTCCATCGAGATGTCCAAAAAGGTTATATAAACTGGGCCAAACTTTATGTAGGCCAATCTTTAACCATGTCCCATCAAGGGTTCACACACATACTGAACGCGAACACAATATCTAGCCATTTAACTGTTTCTATGCAGAAAAAATCATGAACATTTTAAGGAAATAGATGTTCGAATGTGTATTGAAATGTTAAACTGCATCGCCGATACGCCCCTCACTCTCTACTGACTGAGGGTCTCGTTTGACGTCTTTTATGGAAACTAGATAAGGTGAACAAATTAAAGCAGTAACTTAGACCTAAAGCAACACTATGTAGTATTTGGGGATTTGGAGACACCTCTGGTGGAAATGTGTAATTGCAGGCAAAATGTGGAACATTTTGGGGGTCTAATGAAGTGCAGACATGCTATATAAGGTTTTATATAAGCCTGTTCAGGTCTCTTTTTTGTTTATACCTCTCATAAAGTCACTATTTTGCACAATGACATGCTTTTGATATCATTTTTTTAAAAGAAAATCTAAAATCAATAAGCTGTGTTGGGCATAATTAGAAGAATCAAGACGTTTTGAAAACGTAATACAAAAAATTCTGAATTAAAAATGTGTTGAACCTGAAAATATGTGTATCGCTGCACAAATCATACTCGCAATATGATATTCTGTCCATTTTGTGCAGCACTGGAACTCAAACTGTGGAACCTGCATTATCAAGCCTACACAATCGAGGTTCTCCAGTACTGAAACGTTTGACCCACCTTTGTCTGAGTCAGTCCAGCACTGCCAGCACTCTTAGATCAGACACTCGGTTCTGTTCAGAATGTCTCAGGACGTCGTGCTGTCGTTGTTGTTTTTTTATTTCTGCCTGGTGGGCAGAAGCCTGAAAGGCTGAGCTCTTAAGCAGCCATCTGGCAGAGAGGTGAAACGGAGAAGAGATGGAATGATAAGTACGTGAAA
Organism: Colossoma macropomum; assembly: GCF_904425465.1. Lineage (NCBI taxonomy): Eukaryota > Metazoa > Chordata > Actinopteri > Characiformes > Serrasalmidae > Colossoma > Colossoma macropomum. Next base: position 4,751,233 of record NW_023494798.1, on the reverse strand, counting down.
ACGCAGCAAGGAGCACATTCGCTGACTAAAGTGGCCACAGAAAGGGAAATGAGAGCGCACACAGACTCAAGGAGAAGAAAATGAGGGTTGGCCTCTCTCTCTCTCCCTCTCTCCCTCTCTCTCTCTCCCTCTCCCTCTCTCTCTCTCGCTCTCCCTCTCTCTCTCTCTCTGGATTTGACGCTGTGCCATGCGAAGAGTCAGATCTGATGTAGAAAACAACACAAGCAAAAACAAGCCATAGCCCATTCTCCACGTACACAAGGAGGGGATGGGAGAGAGAGAGAGAGAGAGAGAGAGAGAGAGAGACAGACAGAGAAAATTGAAAGAAAGAGGAGAGACAGGGACACAAATAAACAGGTAAGTGAGAAAGGCAGAGAGAGAGAAGGGAGAAATGAGAGAGAAAGAGAGAGAAGAAAGAAAGATGAAGACAGAAGGGGGACAGAAAGACAGAGAAACAAGAGAGAAACAAAGACAGAGAGAGGGAAGAGAGAAAGAGAAAGAGAGGAGAGATGGAGACACAAAGAAAGTGGTGAGTGAGAAAGGCAGAAAGAGAGAAGGGAGAAATGAGAGAGAAGAAGAATGAGAGAGAGAGAGAGAGAGAGAAGAAAGAGAAACAAAAACAGAAAAAAGTAGAGAGAGAAAAAGAGAAAGGAGAGAAAGAAAGATGGGAGAGAGACAAAAAAGATGAGTGAGAAAGGCAGAGAGAGGAAAAGAAAAATGAGCGAGAGAAGAAAGAGAGACAAGAAAGAGAGAGAAACAAAGACAGAAAAAAGGAAGAGAGAAAGAAAGAGATAGGAGAAAGAGCGAGAGAGACAAAGGGAGAGAGCGTGAGAGAGGCCGAGAGAGAGAAGCGAGAGAGTGAGAGAGACAGAGAAAGGCAAGGAAAGGGGGGGCATACAGACAGAGAGAGAGAGACGTGCGAGAGAGAAAGACAGAAAGAGATAATTATCGCTGCAGTATGTCACCACTGACCTACTGAATTGAATCGAAGACAAACATACGCGCACACAGCCACACGTAGCTGCTCAGACATCTCTCTCTCTCTCTCTCTCTCTCTCTCTCTCTCTCTCACACACACACACACACACGCACACACACACACACACACACACACACACACACACACACACACACCTCTGGGAACATTCCCTGTCAGCACATGATAAGGTTAAGCCTGAAACAGCTTTAGCCTTCGAGCTACACTCACACACACACACTCACACACACACACACACACACACACACACACACACTTACCATTACAACACTCGCCAAGGGAAACAAACACACACAATGCTTACACTCACACACACCCATTAACCGTGGGCACACACCCCGCAGACGCAGAGGAACAGGCACACACTCCTGCCCAACACGTCCAGGACTTCCTGTGCTGGGCATACACAAACACCATAGTAAAATAAGCAAGATAAATAAGTAAACATTTGTCAGAGCTATATCTAGAACCTGTCTCACCAAGCATGCTGCACTTGCACAGGGTTCCTGGCTGAGCATCAAACACTGATCCAACTTTTCTCTCCTGATACAGATACCTGATCCTCAAGTATCTGCCGATACCGAGTACCAATACCGATACTACCTCTAACCCGGAGGTCGGCAATCCAGATGAATCCAGAAGAGCCATTTTGTCCTTTCAACAAAAATCAATCCACCTTGGCAGCCACAAGATTTTATGTCCATTTCACCATCTTGCCTGTAAAAATGCCTCTGTATGTGCTGATGTGTTAGTATAGGCTACAAATACAAACACAGACTTACTTTGCTCTGCATTAACCTTTAGCTCTGCTTTTCTCGCATCTCTGGCAGGAAACTTTTACTCAAAGGTGGAATAGTTTCTTGTAAAAATGTCTCTCAACTTTTTACGAGGCTAATGTTGCTTCTCATTGGACAGCTTCTTGTTCAAATTTCCCCTTCCACCTTAAATGGCACCAGAGTGTAACTGCTGTACCATTTAAGGCGGAACGGGACAATTCGAACAAGAAGCTGACTTCTGGAAACAAGTTGGAGTGATTATAAATGCAAATAAATCCATTCGTTTCCAAATTGTCAATTTTCATTAGCTGCTGGCTGGGCGAGACTGTGGTCTGCGTTGCTGTTGTGATCAGCGGTCTGCCCGCCAACCCTTCGGGTTAATGGTCAGTGAATTAGCAATTATAGGCGGCATTAACTCCAGCATTTAAGGGCATTTGTTGTTAAAACTGTGTCAGAACGATCATCGGACAGAGTCGACAGTTGGAGAGAGAGTCAAGTCGTGTTTGAGGGGCACAGACTCAGATTTTCAGCCTCCCGTTCACATTTCAGAACAGTCAGAGTTTATCAAACATGTTTGATTTTCTCGACCTGACTCGGAGTGAAATCTAGTGTAAACTGGTCAACGACTCAATCTGAACAGATTCCTGCAACAACCAATGAAAACTGAGAGTGTGAAAGAAGAAACTACAGCAAGTAAACAAAGAAAAATGGTGACAGTCCCTCACGTGTGGAGCAGAGCTTTTAAATCAGCTGAGTTTAGAGCACGAGCGCAGTCAAGTTTATGTACATTTAACTCTAAAAATACCAAACATTTTTAAATCCATGAGCCCTTAAACAGGTTTACCTGCTGCTTCTTTACCGTGTCAGCGCAAAGGGCAGAGAAAGCAGCAGCAGCAGCTCACGTTTGTTTATTTGCGTCTCCTAGTAACAGGAAAACGCAAGAGTTCGCAAGTTCAGTGAGTTCCGTTTGGTTCAGCAGCAGCTTAAAAATTGAGTTGCGTGTAATTTCAGTCGCCCAAAAAACCTGCAAAAACAGACAGTGTGAGATGCCCAGTCCTTTTACAATCTGTTAAGACTTTACGAGTCGTGTAGTGAACCCATGGCTTAAGTGTACTTATTAGAGTAACAATTTTTGATATCTGTGTAGGACGCTTTGCTTCCTCTGCTGATATTTATCATGCGATTAAGGCCACAAATGACTCAAAAGAGAAAAAAGTGACCCAAAAAAGAGGAGGGCCGGTTTTCATCCCTGATTGGCCGAAGGCTTGTCTCTGAAAACTCTTTATGACCCAAAATCCTGAACTTAACCTGCCCTCAAGCAGGTTAGGTGTGCAGCATAAGCTGCCTTGGAGACATAAAACGTGACCCACCGTCATGAAACAGAAAATCCAGGGTTAAATAGGAATAAGCTCAGTTAGCTGGCTAAGCAAGAAATCCTGCTTCGTGAGACAGACCCCTGCAAAGCCCACAGCAGACTGCAAACACACCAAGTACCAGTATCAGCAAGTACCAGTATGGGTGAGCTAGTAGTCACAGTAAAGGCCAGTCTACACAAAGGCAGCACATGAATAGGAACTGAAACATCTCAGTGCTCAGCTTGCATTTACTGACTAAACACACCATATATGACCAAAACAAATCAAACAAAATGCAAATTAGACCATTTTTCTCGTCACTGTCACACTCTGCTGCATGCGCAAAAACACACAGGCACATCCTGAAGAGTCATCGGCAGGTCATCAAAGAAGCGAAACTCGAGCTGTGACTGGTCGCGAGTTCCTCATCTGAAACCGCCCAGTCACTGGGTTTCACACCCGAGAGTGCTTTGCTGCAAAACTGCCCTGTCACTAGTTTCAGCACGGAGCTGCTGAGTCACGGAGTGTCTTCCAGAAAAACACGCACTCGCTCGCCGACCGGCATCAGCGTCCGCATGAGTCTGAGCGTCTGTGCGCTCTAGATGGCTGATGTAAGCTTGAACACTCACGTATGTGCTACTGATGTCAGTGCAGTTATAAATATAGCTTCCACTTCTCGATAGCCCAGCCGTCGGAAAGCCATTGCAAACGTGTGTGATATATTGTGCAGCCCTGCTTTGAGCAAATGGTTTTTGGTCTTGTGCTTTACTGTAAATACAGCTGGTCTCGGGGAGGGGGGGAGGGGGGGGGCAGCAGTGCAGGAATAAGGATGTGAGTGTTCAGGTACGAGAAATAAAAAAAACAGAAGAAACAAAGAATGAAAAAAAGGAAGCAGGACAAAAGGACCAGGGCAGAAGGCAGCGGGGTCGGAGCGTTTCACAGTACGAGAGCCGGAGAGAGAGAAAGAACAGGGTGACGTGCCACGGAAGAGTGCGTTCCTCTCTCCGCACACGCTGCTTTTGTTCTGAACTCTCTCTTCCTGTCCCTGCGCACAAAGAGAGGGAACAGAGAGCGCAGGATTATGGGATGAGGCTGAGTGGCGTGTTCCATCAGGAGGGCTCCGTGTACAAACGCTCAACTGTGTGTGCCAGTGGGGGTGGGGGGTGGGGGGTGTCAAAAGATGACACAGTGACACACAACGGAAATGCACGCGCACACACACACGCACACACACACACGCACACACACACACGCGCACACACGCACGCACACACACACACGCGCACACACGCACAAGCGCTGGGTAATTTATTTATGCTGTGTCACTCGATGCTTTGTGACTGCAGTGCAGCAGGAGGGAACCAGAGTAGCAGAAGAGAGAAACCACGCAGCTTCAATTTCACAACACAGAGTAGTTTCGCACACGCACACACACACACACACACACACACACACACACACACACACACACACGCAAACACACACGCACACACACACACACACACACACACACACACACACACACACATATCTGCTCTCATGTTTCCATCCCAGTCACACACAAACAGCGGTGGTCACCAACCCTACCTTCCTTTCTGCCCAAGTCTGAGGCCCTACCATTGAGCTCTGACCCCTCTGTTTTGCAAATTCATGTCTAAGGGGTAGGGTGTCCAGACTCTTGTTGAGATAGAGGGGTGGGGCAAAGTGTTGGGGCTACACGGCCCTCCAAACGGAGGCTTTTCAGACTCCAAACAGAGTGTTATGTGAAAAAAAGAAAAACTGGCAAGATGGCTGAACAAGAGACCATTTAAGGTGGAACGTAAAAATTCAAACAAGAAGCTGGAGAATATCTGACTTCAGCTTCGTATCACTGAAGAATTAGCGGTGGGTGATAATAAACAATTATCTCATCCCCCTCTTTGAAGGCACATGATGCCCTAAATGTAACTAAAGCCCAGCAGTGAGGAGCTGAACTTTACCCTCCTCTGCTGTCACTGCAGACTGGCAGGGTCGCCTACAGAGCAGCGCTGGTAGCTGTTAATGAAGTAATGCTCTTTTTATTTGAGGGTCCCATTTCATAGGGAAGATTTCAACCACTACCACTTGTAACTCAGTTCCAAGGGGCAAAGTGACACTCGGAAACAAGGGGTAGGGGTAAAAAGAAGAAATGGGATTGGGCCAAAGGCTGGGTTGATACTGCATACACCACCAGTATGCACTGTATTATTGTACGCTACTCTTCATAGCAGTGTACAGTATAGTATCCAGTATACGACAAAAGCCACATACCATATTACAGGGAAGGCATGCGACTAGACCGTCAACGTCAGGGGCCAATCAGACCGATCTCAAGACCCGCCCTGTTCTCTTTAGGTAAAAACATCCATTCTGCTGTCACACACACACACACACACACACACACACACACACACACACTGCTCTCTGGTGCCTCCTCTGCTCTGAAAACGTGAAAAACAGTGCAAAAGCAGCCGACCCAGGAGAGAGACAGAGAAGGTGAGAGGAGAGAAAGATCAATGAAGAGATCAATGAAGGACTGATGGAGAGAAAAGAGAAAGGGGGCATGCGGCAGACAATACGCTAGACAGTGAGGGGACGAGGAGTGGGGAGAGCGAGCGAAGCTGTATTGCTATATTGCTCTGCTGTCCAACAATGACGTTTAAATCACTGTTCATCTGGGCTGTAAGCGTTTATGTGCTCCTAAAATATGAATATTAGAACAAATAGGAAAAAAATAAGTAGTCATTTTATGTGTCGATGCATTTCAGGTTTAACTAGCATCTCCTCAAAAAAGCCCGATAGTAATTAGAGTAATCAATGCTTAAAGTTAAAGCAGTTGTGCTGAAATCGGAAACCAAACCGGTCTGAGCTCCTCTAAGACGCACATAAGAACTGCATATATGTATATATATATAGATATATGCATACACACATACATACATACTTGTATATATGTAAAAAGAAGTTTAGCTTTAAACTACATATCGCTGCTGTCGGAACTAAACCTCGTATCTTATTATCCTTTTATCGTATCTTGTATATTTTTGTTGTTTTTCAGTTTTTGATATAGTTTGAAAGCAGCTGTTGTCCTTTATATTGTGTGTAAATTTCATGATGAATGGACCAAAAGAAACGGCCCAAAATGACTTGGCAAAAAGTCTGGTTCCATTGACTTACATTAAAAGTAAGGTATGTTTTTTCCTTCTCCTGTAAAGTCACCATTTTGGAGATACGAGGTTTTCTTCCGACAACAGCGATATGCTTTGTAAACACTGTGCTTGAGACAGTGATACTAATAAAGGTATGTTTAATTAAATTGAGTGAAAGAAAGAAAGAAAGAAAGAAAGGAGAGAGAAAAAAGAGAGAGAGACTTAGGGAGAGAGAGAGAGAGGGAGATGAGTGCAACTTGACAGCAATCTTTTGACCCAATCACTAAGCACAGTGCTCACCTCACGGTCACTCTGACCTGTACCTGCCCGCTGATGACTGTTGTCAGGAGCCAAAAGCAGCCACACACACACAGACACACACACACACACACACACACACACACACACACTGCACAACAAAAACAATCCCGTAAACGGAACAGAAGCGGTTCTAAAGACGCTCTACTTTGCTGTGTTCACTTGAACAGAAGAGCAGCCGAACTTGAGTGTTTGTTTAATGGAAGCCCAATTTGTTCACTGCTCCAAAGCTTCGGTCAGTGTTTAAGATGGAATAAGTCTGAACGTCCAATCAGGTTAAGCAGCCTTCAGCCCTGTTCTCACAGTGTACTGCAGATACACACACCAACACACTAAAACAGAAAGGAGAAAGCAGAACAGAGATGAGTGAGAGAGAGAGAGAGAGAGAGAGAGATAAAGAGAGGGAGAGAAAAGAATTAGGACACAAAAGAGCGAGTGTGAGATAACAAGAGATCACAGGAGGAAGAGAGAGAAAGAAAGGGTAAGTGAAAGAGAAAGAGAGAGAGGCCTGCGCTCCCGCTTTGTGAAGGATTAGTGTCTATAAAGCAGCAGGGAGGCTGTGGAGCTGAACTGAACTGAGCATGCCCAGACCTGAGGCTGTGTGTTGTGCTGCATAGCTAAAGGAGACAAGAGAGAAACCCTTTCATAATTAGCCTTTGACCCCCATAACCCCTGCACACACACACGGTTTGTTTTTGCACCTTTTATGGGGTCATGCATATGTCCCATAAGTGTTATATGTATATGTAAGTATCTATATGTACTATAAGCACTCTGTATATAGTTTTTTAGATTTTTACATGATCTGAAAATCCCAGAAATGGTCTGAAATTGCTTAAGTTATAGCTTGTTCCATTAAAATAGGCATGTTTATATATGAAAAATAATATATATGTGTGTGTGTGTATATAAATACAGCTGTTTATATGCATATATATATATATATATATATATATATATATATATATATATATATATATATATATATATATATATATATATAAAAATGGTAACTTTTACAGGAGATGGAAAAAAACCTACTTCACTTTTAATGTAAGTCAATGGAACCAGACTTTTTCCAAGTCATTTTAGGCCATTTCTTTTGGTCCATTCAGCATGAAATTTATATTTTTATATTGTTTAGCTCTACCGCCCTTCGTTCCAAAATACAGTATTATCCCCTTATTCTCCTTAATCTGGTCTCACGCACAAACGCACAGCCTAACAACTTCCTCCTAACTTTCTCATGCACAACAACCTGAGCTGCCCGCATGCCACCATCACTCACACCCACCTACAACGTCACACCTGGACAAGAACTAAACACAAGCACGCACACAAATACACCTGAGCCCAGACCGCTGACCCGCAGATAAAGCAGTCGTGTCACCTAGAACCCGTGGGTGGAGAACGTTACAGTGATATGCACTCAGCCAATACATGCGTGCACAAACACGTGATCGCTCATTCAGGAGCAAAGGGCATGGAGGAACTCTGCATTAAGGTATGACTTCAGCAGAAACCGCACAGGTCGTTACGGTGTGTGACGATGCATGACTGTACATGATATTACGACAATTTCTGCCGATTCGAGCTAGCCTGAAAAGCTAGTTCTACAAAACACCGCCACAACCGAAAACACATACAGGTTCGATTATCTTCCCACATGCAAAATAATCATCTGAGACGTTTTCGGCATGTGAGGCATTTCGAACTCTCTGTTAAAGGAACAGTGTGGAGGAAAATCAATGTTGCACTAATTGTGGTTGACTTGCCACGACATGCTTGGAGTCTAGGGTTTGCTTCATTAGTTCTGCAGTGGAGCTGTGAGGCTAAGCTCATGGAGGCTCATACCATATCAATTAGCACCGTATGAAATACAGACACTGTATTGTTCAGAGCTGCTCAGTAATTTCCAAACAGACTTGCTTATCTGCTTTCTGAAACTGTGTGAGGTATTATTATCTTGGGACGCCTGATGAATCATATTAGCATTGGTGAATATTTGCTTTAAAAAGCCATTCGCCTATGGATGTTTCAAACCTGCATTTGAGGCTTTAAATATATGTTATAGTCCAGAAGAGCGTGGCCTACTGTGTTGATTAATATATCTCCGAAATTCTAACCCAGGCAGTGTTCAGGAATCTGCATCAGTATGTCGTATGGTAACTTTACAGGAGAAGGAAAAAACCTACTTTACTTTTAATGTAAGTCAATGGAACCAGATGTTTTTCCAAGTCATTTTGGGTCATTTCTTCTGGTCCATTCATCATGAAACTTACAAATAATATAAAGGCCAACAGGCATTTTCAACGTATGTCAAAAACTGAAAAACGGCAAAAATGGAGATACGAGGTTTTGTTCCGACAGCAGTGATGTACATGAAAAATATAGGATATCAGCATCGGCCAACATTTCCCATCTCAGCGGAAATCTAAAAAAAAATAAATTAATAATCGCTGCAAAACCTCATATCTCCAAAAGTGTAACTTTACAGCAAAAAACACTGTTAACTTATAATGGATTTTTTTTTCCTGTGTCATTTTGGACCATTTCTATTGGTCCATTCATTCATTTTGACACAATACAAATGGAAACAAGAACTTTCAAATTATTAAAATAAAAAAAAAGTAAAAAAATAACAAAAATGGAGATAAAACATTTTAACGCTGCATACAAAAAGCTTTTATGTCATGCAGCAACTAATACTGCTGCACAATGCTACGACACTAGAGCTGGGCAACAGAACAATATATACTGATATCGCGATAAATTATCACAATATGGATCATATCTTCAACATGGTCAGTACTTAAACAGTGACCAACTGCCAGCTTCACTATAAAGAGAGCAAAAATAGCCCCGTTTAAGTGGATTTAGTGCAACACAGTATGCAAAACACTGAATGCCAATACATCTAAAAAAATATTGTGATCGTTTATCGTAAAGATTTCTTGAAGTATCGCGATATTATATTGTTGCCATATCGCCCACCTCTATACCATACTATGCCACGCTATGCTACAGGCTACTACACCTCTGCTCCACTGGTTCTAGATCCTGGTCCTGGAGTTCCACAGCCCTGCACAGGCCGTCCAACACTCACGAACTAATTAACTGACTAACTAACTAAACTGGGGGGTTAATGCAGGGAACACAACACGCAGAGCAGTGCATCGGCGCACGGTTGTGGCACCTTAACAAGAAAACTGAACTCTAGTTCACAAAACAGCTGATCTTGCGCGGCTCAAGCACAAACGAGAAGGAAATCAATCGAAACTGCCGGACTGAGAATAAGCTGAGTGTGTGTTTAACTCCGTACCAGCAACCGAGCTCAATCTCAGCACCAACGTATCAGCAGAATGCAAATGACACAAATTCAGCATTAATAGCGCTGACGTAAATGAGAGTAATAAAGTGTGAGTGACAGCTGCTTGGGAAGTGCTCAGGGCTTTCCTCTCTTCCTCCTGAGGAGATCTGAAGGAATGAAGGAGCTGCCGCCAACGCTCCCAGCTTCCCCTTTTTGTTTCCTTTCTGGGCCAGAGAGTTCGGCGGCTCTCGCTTCCTCCGCATGAGCAGAGAGAGTCTCGGAAAGAAGAGTCTTAGAAGTTCATGAGCCTAGAACGCGCTCTGCTGAAACCGACGGAGGGACGGTCTGTTCGACCAATCCAGGATCTATTCGTCTGTTTCTTTCTCTCTTTGTCCTTCGAACACTTACAAGCTGTTCCACTCAAAACGTCCTACTCTCTGCATGTGCTGTATGGATAAACACCACGAAAGGGGAAGAGAGTGAGCGAGAGGAAGAGAGAGAGACTGACTGCACACTTCAACATCTGACTTTCCTCACTATTTAACTCGCAAATTAGTTTCAGAGAATCTGTAGATTTTAATATTAACCGCTTAAAATCTGACACTAAGTCTTATTACTGAGTAACTACAGGGACTTCAATGCAAAACTGGTTGAGCTATTCTTAGTTTATAGAAGTGTAAGAGGTTGAATAGCCAAAGTGATTACCTGGGGTCCACTTATACTGTTTAGGTGACTTCATACACCAAAAACAGTCAGCGTTCACTTTAAAATGACCTCTCTTTATGCCTTACAAATAAACAGGCTGACTGTGTCACTGTGCCTTCAAGATTTATATATCGCTGCTGTCGGAACAAAACCTCATCTCCAAAATAGTAACTTTACAGGAGAAGGAAAAAACATACTTGACTCTTAATGCAAGTCAATGGATCCAGACTTTTTTTCCTGGTCACTTTGGGTCGTTTCTTTTGGTCCCTTCATTTTGAAATTTACATACAATGTAAAGGCCAACATGCAGTTTCAAATTATGTCAAAAACTGAAAAACGACAAAAACTTGAGATACAAGGTTTTCTTCTGACTTCTTTCTTCTAACAGTGATTGCGCTTTATAAGGAGGTTGAAACTCTCCTTATAGCTTCACATGAATGTGCAGGACTAAACTGCTGCTAAAAGTTTTTGTGACATCACAAAAGCAGCAAATCCCAAATTTTTGCAGCTTCATTTTTTATATACGTACTGCAGAGTTAATGGTATGTTCTTAAATGTTAACAGCGTTTAGATACTATGTCAACTCTTGCGTCCGCAAATTTTGGTTTTCCCTGACATGGGCCCTTTAAGACAGGGGTGTCATACCTAACCACTAAAGGGGCCATTTTAAAAAAAAAAATATCTCAACAAATCTGTAGGCCAGAGAAAAAATGTTTTTAATGTTATTTTTAGTTAACGTTGTGCTATAACACAAACTGGCCACTGTTTATTTAAAATATGGAAAAACCTCAACAGTAAAATGCAGACACTTGTAGTAGAGCTTAAAATATTACATAAACACTTGAAATATTCAAAATTTAATGGAGCTCGGTCTATTAAACCTACCTATTTGCTGGAACTAGACACACTGGCATCCTTAATACTTGGGGGGCTCGGTTTCTGAGCTGCTAAGCTGACTTTAAGTGTTTACTGGCTGAACTGCAGCTAGTGTTTGGTGATATGACTGGTGTGGAATTGAGGTGTAAATGCCGTCCCATAGACTGTTGCTGGAGTAGGAGAGTCAGAGCTCACATTACATTGCAGTGCATGCTGGGGACTGTAGTGCAGCGCATTGTGAAATAGGCTAATATTAACAAAAAATTAAAACACTTTTGCGGGCTGGACAGGATTGTGTTGCGGGCCTGATTTGGCTCGTGGGCGTTGTGTTTGACACATGGGCTTTAAGGGGTTAACCAGTTAACAGGGAATTTCACAGAGGACGCTGTCTGATGAGAAGGCAGATCAACCTCGCCTCTGTGAATCATTCCATGGCCTGTCTGACACGCTATCTCCTCCACGCTCAGGCATACACACTCGCACGGATGGGCGCTGGCACAAACACAAGCCCTAACGCACGCACTCGCGCACGCACGCTCGGCTTGGTTTCGGGTCACCGTGCCCTCAATGCTTGGCGAGAGAGTGTCGCGCTGTCCTATCACTCTCTGCCGTTCTCACGGAAACACAGCCATAAGGGTCAAAGAGCAATGCACTTGCATGCACAAGCAATGACACCGGGGTCATAAAATCACCAGCTACTGGTTACACACTAATGTCCTCTCCTCCGGAGTTTAGTCAAAGGGAGTCACTCGAGTCGCTCTAATTCAAAGGGCCCTTGTCCTCTTGTATTTTATTACATTGTCCCCGCTGAGGTCCACTCTCTGACCATTTCCCAACCTCTTTTTATCTCTTAGAATTAAACGTTCTGTGCATGTAAGATGAACATTTTTCAGTTTTTGACATAATTTGAAAATACTTGTCACCCTTTACATTGTAGATAAATTTCATGATGAACAGACCAACGGAAATGACCCAAAATTACTTGGAAAAACGTCTGGTTCCATTGACTTACATTAGAAGAGAAACAAGGTTTTGTTCTGACAACAATGATGCAACAAACTGCTGTGGGCTGAATAAATATTTGCAAATGCAAAGGTTTTTAGACATATCACAAGAACAGTGAATTCAAAATGGTAGCTCCCATATATGGATGGTATGGACTGGGGAGTGAATGGTAGCTTTTAAAGGTTTAAAAATACTACAATACACACTACATTAAACACTTTCCTTTCAGAAAAACAAGGGAAACATGATATGGGCCCTTTAATTCAACTCATATTACACAGCTAAAGACAACCAGATCAGACTTGCAGGCAATTCCAGCGACTTGCAGGCCTACTATTCAGTAACTACAGTGAATTATGCAAGCACTGCTACACAACTAATAGGAGAGATGTAGTTCTCGGGGGACGGAATCACTGCAGTTAAAGGAACTGGCTTCTTTGTACACTTGTGTCCATCCAGCTACTTTGCTCTGCAAGACTGCTGGCAAGTAATGCTGGACTTAGGTCAAAATATACGGCAGCAACGTGACACCTGATCAGGCGCTCAGGTAAACGTACAATGGACTCGGCCGCAGAAACGCTCGCACACTCACGCTCACACGCACACCTCCATAGAAACATATCAACACACATACTCCCAAGGTCTTTCCTGGAACTAGGCGTAGTATCGACCATATGGAGTCAGCGCACCAAACAAACAAACCCCCTACAGCTGGCAACTGCAAACAGGGAGACAAACAAAGCAACGCTTATCTCCTGGAGCCCCCCAGGGGTCCCCATTTCACACATCCCCCACAAATACACACGCATATGCACAGTGGGGGGCTGAGCCTAAACACTTAACAGCTACTTCTAAGGTGGCGGAGAGCCAAAGGTAATTAGCACGGCCTTTAATGCAGAGGGAAACGGTGGACGTTCACTGGGGACACCTTTCATGACACTGACTGAAAACAGCCAACACTACAGAGCGGTTTAAGTCAAACCTACAAAAAAAGAGAAGGAAAGTATGGGGAAAAAAGTACTGATCAGGAATCAGAAGCCCTGTCACAAATATTACATTATCGGCTAATTGCAATAATTTGTGATGATCACAGTTATTTAATCTGACTGCAGTCGTTTTCTATAGTTGTTGGATTTCACAGTTATTACGCCACAACATGTAATACATGCGCTGGTTTGAGCCAAATAAATGTTTATAAAAAAAAAAAAAACAATAAATGCATTCAGTGAGAAACTAGTAACTCGGTGCTCTAACACGTTTACAGGGCAGCATGAGTAATGTTTGGTTAATTAACCAAACCCAACATTTTTATCATGTGTGTCTGCAAACTTAGCGGCTTATATTTTCACTCAGAGCTCTTGACTTTACCCTCCTATTATCTTCAGGGTCAGTTTGACCCTATTCAGTGTTAAAAATCCCTAAATAAACGACTGCTTCATATTTATTGACTTGTCCTCATTTAGTGGATAAACATAAAAGTCACATGATGGTATGTCTTCAATGTCGTTTACACATTTAGTACACATCAGTGCTCTCTGGGGTCAGTTTGACCCCAGGCTGTTGTAGCTGTAGGAAATATCAACATTTGTTTTGGTTGTTGTGCTGGGTCAAACTGACCCCAGGCATAAAAGTATGTAAATGTGAGGATAACAGAAGAGCTACACATGATTCTGTGTAACAGTAGTTGTTCGCTGATGTTGACGAATCAGCTAATTTGGCCTCTTTAGGCCTGTAGTTTAAGAGCTGCATACAATAAACAAAAAACTTATTAACTGCAATTATTGATGTGGCAATTTATCATCAGCTACAACTTCTAGATAGCCTTAGGAATCAGTATCGAAGAAAAGGTATTGAAGACTTTTGATCTAAACTCATGGGACGTTACGACACACGAATTAAATTTCACATTTTGATACTGAGGTTGTGAGGCAATAGCCAAGTTTACATGCAGCCTAATAATCCATTAATAATCCGACTAATAGCTCAATCGGAATAGTCTAGTCTGATTGAGGCCATTCGGAATACAGTTATTGTAAATAATCCGTTAAACAGAAGAATAATATCCGTGTAAACGCCTGTATCTGATTACATTCCCTATCGGAAAGTTTAAGTCCGTTCTGATCATGTTCGTCACGTCATAGTGAAACTGTATACCGTTCAACATGGCGGAGCAGAAACTGGTCTGCAGAGGAGACGAAGTTTATGCTCTGATCTTTAAAAGACGGCGGTGGGACGGACGTCCAGGTTATGTGTCTCAGATCATGACGTCTTCCTCTCGGCCTTCTTTAATAAGGACATGTGAAGGACGTTTTCCTGAGTCTGACATCATTTTAAAGCAATTAAACACAGAAGCGCTGCTCACTGCTGCTCGTCTCACTCTGACTGGACTCACGTGATGCTCATTGTCATGGTAACGTCTACACTAAGTGGTTTTCAACGCGTGCATGTAATGCTGGATCGGGCTACTTGTGTTCAATCGGATTGGCAAAAATCCTCGCATGTAAACACAGACAGTGTGTGATGAAATGAATTCAGTTTAGTTAGCGATATCAGTTTTCCCTGTTCACTTAATACACTATTAAATTTCTCAACAACTCAAGAAAGAAATCTACACTTTCTCTTTCTTTAAACTGTCTAAACATAATAATTCTGACTTCTCTGACACTCTTCTGACACTCTGACCAAAACAAAACAAGTTATGCGTACTATCATAGTGCAGAAAACACAATACATATCATATCTTAAAATCTGAGTATCGTCACATCCCTAAAAGAAGCTTTACGGGTCATCACATGGTCATATTTCCATGACTAGTCTATCCTAAGGGAGCTGTGTCATTGTGAGAATAAAAACTGGGCTGCTCTGTCAAAACCAAATGCCCTTCGTCCCACAGAGACTGTTTGCATACAGATTCACTTCTGGGCTTAAAAAACCCTCCTTCTAAACAAGAACAGCCTTGTTGCTTCGAGCCGAGCTCTCCGCAAGACCCACTCGGCGTACGAATACCCCCCGTGGTGAGTGTGGTGCATGACTTAACCCTTAAACTCTGCATGTGGCCCACATTTCAGGTTCTTCACTGTCATAACCAGAACTGGGTATCATTAAAACCACATATCGATACTTCATTTTAAAATACATACATTCATTTTAAAACTGAACTTCGCTTTAATTATTAATCGAAAGTGGCTTAAAATAAATGAATATGAAGTGCTGGAAGTGGGTGTATTTACAGACTACACTAATCAAGAAGTGCAGATGTAGCTAATTTAGACAGCCAATCAGCAGTCTAGATTTCAGAACAAGCATGCTTATTGGCTCACGGATGCTAAGCCAGAATAATCTGAATAATTCGAGTACCATAAAGGTATTGAATTTCAATACGTCTTACATATTACATATTAATTTCATAGTAGTTACTTAATAATAACAACACTTAGGATTAAAGAGCCCATATCACAGAATTAATTTTTATTTTATTAATAATTCTTAACGTTTTTTATTTAATATTTCTTAAGATGTAGTGTGTAAACCCTGCTAAGGTTTCTCCAAACGTACCGCTCACTCTCGAGTCCATGCTGAGACTATGCCGCAAAAAAAGCCCATGATGTCACAAAAACCAACACATTTACAGATATATCCACCTATTCCGCCTTTTACAGCCCACACTGGTGTTTCAGCCTATGCTGCTTTTCAAACAAGGCCCTACACAGGGCAGCCAATCAGAACAGAGCTCATTTGCATACACCAGTCTTAAAGGTACAGACTGTTTCATTCTCAGGGATAAAGGGAGGTTAGAAAATGGTCTTGGAAAAAAGAAATTATGGCTGTTTTTGGTACATAAACCCACCCATATGTCATAAAAGATATGGAGGATTTGGGCCCTTTAATAACTGTCGCTTTCAAAGGGTGAATCTGCATGTGTGAGCGAGCGTGACTGAGAGAGGCAATGTGCTCTCCGTCCTACACCAAGGCAGAATTTGCATAAGCTTGCTGAGTGGGTACATAAATGTGAGCCTGTGTTTGTGCGTGTGTGAGACTCATTTATCTGAGTGTGTGTGAGACACGATCCGTGCAAGGCTCGGCTCTGTCTGCGTGAGAAGAGCGTGCGACCGTCCCCGCGTCACTCGCGGTGACTCTGTGCGACTTTGTGTGCGAGTGACCGCATGAGGCAGAAACAGGTCATGCAAGTTCACGGCTTACAGCCGTCAGCGCACTTCCCCGTCTCGGGGCAGCCGGCGGAAGGCTTATGAGGGGGGGGTGATCAACATGCACTCTCTCGCACACAAACAAACTTCAACCTGAACTTCCCGTCAGTTACACACACACACGCACCTGTTTTTTCTTTCCTGTGACCCCACTGCTGCCTCTATCACACCCCCACACACAATCCCTCCCTTCAGCACTAATGCTCTTAAATATGCCTCCCTTTCTTAGTATGCTTCCCTAAAAGTAGTCTATCCAATACTGCTACTACTACTAACCCTTTAAAGCTTATTACACAGTTATTAACCTCTTATAATCCACATCTGAATTGTCATACAATCCCTCCCTTAGGCACTAATGCTCTTAAATATGCCTCCCTTTCTTAGTATGCTTCCCTAAAAGTAGTCTATCCTATACTGCTGCTACTACTAACCCTTTAAAGCTTATTATACAGTTATTACCCTATTATAGTCCATGTGTGAATTGTCATACAATCCCTCCCATCAGCACTAATGTTCTTAAATCTGCCTCCCTTTCATGCACTTTACACTAAGTTATGCTTCCTTACTAGTAGTCTAGCCTATACTTTTATTACTATCAACTCTTTAAACGCCAAGCTTATTACACAGTTATTAACTTATTAAATCTATTGAAGGCCATATCTAAAATCTGCCTCCCTTTCTTGCACTCTACACTAAGTTATGCCACTAACAGTAGTCTAGCCACTACTGGTACTACTTTACAGGGACCTTTACAGGCCAAGCTTATTACACAGTTATTAACCTATATAAGTCCCTATCTGAATTGTCACATATAATCCCTCATTCGGGCACTGTTAGATGCTCATCCACAGTAAAACTATGCAAAATATCACCTCTTTAATCCAATCAGATGCTCTGTGACATTTTTCCTTGACTTGAATGGGTTAATCTTCAGGCTTATAAGCTAGTAATTACTATAAATAATGTATGTTATGTATGTAATCAATGAGGAACGTAAGTCTGGCACTGCCTTCAAGTTAAAAAGGTTAACTAAGCTTATCCGTTATCAGTTATCAGTGATTTCTGGCCACCATAAAGCAGGAATAGAATGTAAACAAAATAGGCACTTACAGAAATTTAAGCTTGACTTGCTCATTGTCCGGATTGCAATAGAGTCTTTCCAGCTGTTCCTGGGCATCGTCCGATATGCTCTGCCAGCCGTGCGTATCCGAGCGCCGGATCTGCCAGTGGTAAGGCAGCACGGTGTGGTGCCGCTCGCAGTCGCTGCCGTAAAGGCACGCGCCCTGCAGGAAGTCAGCGCAGATGTCGATACCGTCGCCCTGGTGCGTGTGGTACTGCAGCTGGGTCAGCAGTTCAAACACGAGGTCCAATGAGGCCTCCTCGCTCTTGTCCCGAAACATCTCACCCTCCTGGGCCGCAGCGCCCCCTAATGGCTCAGCGGGGGCGAAGATGTCGCCTAGCGTCTCCGAGGCTACGACAGCGGGCGCCGACGTCACATCCGGCGTCATGTCCGCCGCTACGTCGCCCGTCTGCGCCTCCGAATCCACGGTGTCCTTTGTCTGTACCTCGCTCATGGTGGCCTGCTTCTCAATGGTGGCGGCGGCGGCGGCGGCACACGGGGCCACAAACACCCCCTCCCCGGCCACCAGCAGCGTGCTCAGGAGCGGCTCCTGCAGCGCCCGAAGGCATTTCCTCTGCGCGTGCTTCTTCTTGAAGCAGGGCTTCACTAGAGGGATCTTATCCACGAGGCCCAGCCGCTGCTCGAACTCCCCGTCCTCCATGGCCAAGCTGAGCGTGGCCTCCTCCAAAACTTTCTCCCCGTCGCTGCCTTCCGGCTCCTGCATCACATGCAAACTCTTCTCCATGGACCCTGTTGGAAGAGCAGGTAGAGGAGGCTAATGACTAGTCACGTTCGTGTAGCTACACGCACGTAGGTGTAACACTGACTGGATTACACGATCAAATTACACTACATTCACTTCTGCTCAAGTGCACTTGTTAGGAAAGGGACCTACATTCTTCAGTTCCATTTCTCTCACAGTTGGTTCCTGATTCCTTTTTTGGTTTAACTGAATTCTCAGGTGATTTTAGGGTTATCACGATAAATTTTAATTTATCTGGTCGTACAGTCTGCGTGTTTCATTAAAAGATCAGATTTTAGTGCAGCACAGTGTGTAAAATCGTGAATGAAAATCACTGGACCCAGAATTTTTGATAGCTGTTTAGAAATATCATGATGTGATATTCTAGCTGTATCGCCCACCCCTAACCGAATTCTCTTCTCTTGGTTCAGAACCAGGACTGCTTGACTGTTGCTCACAGCTTTAGTGTTCTATTTCAGTACAAAAGGATCTCAAAAAGAGAAGGACAGCAGTTCCTACGCTGACAGATGCTGGACGTTCTGTGAAGTTCCTCTGTACTGACTTCCACTCAGGCTGTATGTATGCTACACTCTTAAAAAAGATGGTTCTTCAAGGGTTACTTAGTAAAGGCAATGACTGTATTTAGAACCACGAGCTCTATATAGAGGCATTTCATGCTTGGTTCGTTGCATAATGGTTCTTCAGACTGAATAGAATGTATAGAACCACATATGGTCCCGGATTTGTCAAGCTTCTAACAATAGAAGAACGCTTTTGGTGCTATGTAGAGCTATTTTCAAAAGGGTTCTATAGAGAATCTAAAATGGTTCTTTGCACGGTGAAAAAGCTCTTCAGACTGACAGACAATGTGTTGCAAATGGCTCTTTACAGGTTCAACCATAGAACCTATACATCATAGAATCACAGTCCATATAGATTTTATATATATATATATATATATATATATATATATATTCTACATTCTTAAAAAAATGGTGCTTTAGTAGTTCTTCAGTAAAGAAAATCATGATCTCTCAAAGAACCCTTTGCATTATAAATATGTAGAACCATTTCCGTAACTAAAGAACCCCTGAAGCACCATCTTTTTTAAAGTGTGCACAGTTGCATATGGTTCCATATAGAATCTGGGTCCTGAAGCTACGATGTCTAACTTGCAAAAATATACAAAACTACTTTCAAAAAGGCTCTACAGAGAACCTTAACTGGTTCTTTGCATGGTGGAACAGCTCTTCAGACTGATGGAGAATGTGTTGCACATGGTTCTATATAGAACCATATGCTATACAGGTTCTATATTTTACATAGGTTTCATAGTACCTATACATTCTACACAGGTTCTACACTCTTAAAAAAAGATTTTGCTTCAAAGGTTCTTTAGCGAAGAAAATGGTTCTATGAAAACTCAAAAAACTCTCTGCGTGATTAAAGGGTTCTTTGCATCCTTGAGTGTTCATAGAACCACTTTTCTTCACTAAAGAACCCTTGAAGCACCATCTTTTTAAGAGTGCACGGTTGCATGTGGTTCTACATAGAACCTAGGTTCCTCTGTTGTGACAATGTCAAGCTTGTAACGTTAGCAGAACCCTTTTTACTGCTACACAGAACAATTTGCAAAAGGATCAACAAACTCTCCACCAATCTGAAGCACCATTTCACCATGCAAAGAACCATTTGAGCATGCAAATGGATCTATGTGGAACTCATGGTTCTAAATACAGCCTAAAGAAACCTTGGAGATCCAGCTAAGAGTGTATCTGAGTCGCCACTGCACTGCAACAACTTTTGCAGCTGGGGCTGATCTAACGTTACCTTCCCTCTGGAAGCAGAAGCAGTCGGAGCGATCAGACTTTGGTCCCCTGTCAGAGTCACCGGGCTGTCATATGCTCTGAGCAGAGTCTGATCATAAGTCATCAGCGGGTCAGGTGAGTGAGTCAGAGCTCACGCTCTTGTGCGCTCGGGTGTATCAGCAGAGGCGAAACCTCACCTTTCCTTTCCTTTCTCGAGAACAGACGCACCGAGGGGTGGCACCAGTGAAACAGAAAGCTCGTCCCTCCTCTACCCCCCCACCCCCACCCCCGCCAGCCCCCCCAACCACCAACAACGTCCAGAGAGCGACCGGGCTGAGTCAAACCGAGCGGCTCGAGCGTAAACAAACCTCGTTTCTGTCTCGTTTTTTAGCACCTGACTAACCAAACCGGCACAAACCAGCAGCGATGCAGCCTGAGCTTCCCATTTCTCGCTCGAGTCCCCCCCGTTCCACCTTAAATGCCGCACCATTTAAGGTGGAACGGGAAAATTCGACCCAGAACGCTGGCGAATAGGGAGCCTCGCGCTCGGCGCTGGTTGCTTAGAGGCGCTGCTGCCTACGTGCCGGTGACCGAGCTGAGCTCGAGCAGCTCCGCACGTAGCGCCTTTCGCGCGCACACACACACACACACATATACACACAATGGCCTCTTACACACACAAAATAGCTTATACGAATAAGCATAAAACACGAACGGACGGGTCGTTCGGGAGAGCCAGCGCCGTTCCAGTCTGCGAAAAAGACGTGTAACGCTAATTAAACGACGACGCGTCCCGCGTATAGTCCTTTTCGCTAAACGTACGCGTCCGCGCGCAAGCGCTCGTGCTTCGGTTACCTGTCCAAACGGTCCCCGTTTTCTTCTCCTCCTCGCGCTCCGCCGTCCCGTCGCGCAGAGCAGCGAGAGAGACAAAGCGCTCATCCACCGAGAGAAGCGGCTCTGCAGCGCACTGAACTCAGCTCCCTCTCTCCGTCTCTCTCTCTCTCTCTCTCTCTCTAGCTCTGTCACTCTCTCTCTCTCTCTTTCTCTTGGTCGCTCGTTCGTTCTCGCTCTCTTAGGGGGCGGGGCTTGGTCGTGACTGAGCGAGGGAGCTCCAGCGTGCGCTCTCTCTCTCTCGTTCTCTCTCTAGGTCTCTCTATCGCCCTTGCGCTCCACGGGGCGGGGCTTGGTCGCCAAACACAGAAACAGGAAGTCGTGTCGGCGTTGATAGTGCGTGCGAGTTCATGGCAAAGCACAAACGAGACAAAGAGCGCACAGAGCTTTAAAGGGCCAATACGGTCCCTTTCTTACATGTTAATTGACATTTTTACATTTTCTCCCTCACAGACAAACAGGCCGCTTTTTCTCCGCGCGCCTTTATGGCTGAGGCATGTAAATAAGCTATACTTTAAACAGTGAAATCACACCTGGCTGTTAAGCATTAGTGATGTATTTGATATGTTCAGGTCTTTATCAGTGGTTACATATAGCATAAAACTCATTGATAAAAAAAAAAGGCCATGATATGGGTCCGTTAATCGTTTATGATTTTTAATGACCGAAGCAGCTGCTTTTTAGATAATATATTAGGGGAATTTATTAAAAATGTGGAAAATTAAGGGATTTTACAGCAGGTTTGTGTGGAATAATCTTTATTAAAATGTTAAACAATACATAGCATAATTACATCTGGCTATAATGAAGAACTACAGAAGATAAGAAAGAAACAGTGTAGCAAAAAGAAGGGGATATATAAATATCAAAATAATAATAATAATAATAATAATAATAATAATAATAATAATGACAATAATAAAGACAATATATGTAATTTATAGTCTTTTTATTGGAGGAGTAAATCACATAACTTTGGTCTGAACTAAAAATAAAATCTCCTGCCTCCACCTTGTGAATGTGTGTAATGATGACAAATAAAGCAAGAAATACTCACTCACTGCAGGGAATTGGTTGCAGAAGCGCATGGAACCAGGAGCCCCCTACTGGACAGGGAATTTATGAAACCCAAGCCTGCGTGCAAAAGGGCCTGATACAGCTAATGCTGTTTACAGCCCCAGGACACGCTATAGGAGACCCACACACACACACACCCAGCCACTTTACACACACACGCACACGGATAAATAAAGGGTGTACTGAAAACTGCTCCTGAGTTGAATATGTGATTTTGAGATTTTTATCCGGGACAGGAGTGGCTAAAATAACAAAATGAAAGCTCTGGAGGAAAAATGCCTTCAGTCCTAAAATTAGTTAGCCTGGAATATTATAAAGGATAACAAAAAGAGGAAAACATTATAAAATAACATCGTAGCTGGGTTGGGATTTAAAGGAATACAAGTATTGGAAATACAGAAATTAAGCATCTGTATTCAGCCCGAGTTACATTTTGTATAGGCAGTATTCAAAATACGGTTATTTTTACATTTTTAGGAGAATACTTTCAAAATGCTTACCCACCAAATTCAAAAATACATCTTTTAAAAACACCATCAGTGCTTGTTTGTTAACTATTTTATAACCAGTGCCTGGCAGGTAAAGGTGTACTCTAAAGAAGAAATAAAAAACAGCTTCTCTACAAACACTGAAGCTCTGCTAAAGCCTGAGTAGACTGATAAATCAATGTGATGATCAGTTATTAATCTCAGTGTTACTGAGCTCTGCTAAAGCCTGAGTAGACTGATAAATCAATGTGATGATCAGTTATTAATCTCAGTGTTACTGAGCTCTACTAAAGCCTGAGTAGACTGATAAATCAATGTGATCAGTTATTAATCTCAGTGTTGCTGAGCTCTGCTAAAGCCTGAGTAGACTGATAAATCAATGTGATGATCAGTTATTAATCTCAGTGTTGCTGAGCTCTGCTAAAGCCTGAGTAGACTGATAAATCAATGTGATCAGTTATTGTAGGGTGTGTATGTACTATAAAAATGACTAGAATTATTATATTTATGACTGATTATTATCAGTAAGGATTGATTTACCTTTTATTTACCAATGGAAGCAGCCTGTTTTCCACTGTGCCAAGTAATGGTCCTTCCCTAGCACTGTGTACTAATTCTGTACTGTTCTTGGCTCTGGTCTGGTTCCATTCATGTTCTGTCATGTTTATCCTGCTCATTTTGTTCTTTATAAACACGCTACCCCTGTCTGGACGTCTGGGTCTTTGACCTCCTGACCCGCCTCATCTTCAGGAGCTGAGTGCCCATAATCAGACATGCGTGAGGCAAGCTGGTGAAGGATTCTAAGGGGACCTGTTGCTTGTTGGTGGGTTTATGAAAAGCAGGCGAGGGGGGAGGGCGGAAGGTCTGAGGGCAGAAGCTTGCGGTTAGGGTCAGGATGGTGGAGGTGGGGGTGGGGGGTGGTGGGGGGAAGACTGGCCAAAACAAAGAACCTCCCGTTGTGCCTTTGCCCAAAGAAGGCAGGAAGAAGGAAACAATGCCCCGTTCTTGAGCTGTCACAACCCCCCTCCTGCACTCAGGCTCATCTGCACATGAGCAGAACACCCAGCGGGCGCTCACATCGCCCTGATCAAAGCGGCGGCCTGGCTCTGCCGCCCTGCTCTAGGGGCCACCAAAGACGTGGGGGGAAATGAAGGTTAAAGGTCAGCCCAAACATTTTGAAAGCCAAAGCCATCTCTCTCCTTGACCCCAAGACCCCTCCTCCTCCTCCTCCCCTCCGCAATGTTTCAGATCCACCTCCCTTCCAGAGCTTCGCCTCATTTACGTAACAGCGTGACTCATTCCCCTCTTCTGCTTTGTCATTGTCGAGACAAAAGGCAAAAAGGCCTTCGGAGTCTCCTCGCAGGCCGACTGATAGCAGGATGAAAGCAAACAACCCGAACAGGTTTCTGGGGAAAAGGGCAGAGGGTCATGAAATAGAATGGGAAAGATCTGGACAGGTCCAGGTGGTAGCTGTGTCTTCACTTACAACGAAACAAATATTTGAGCTATGTAGTTACGTTAAGAATCAAAGTGAGGTTTAAGGCACTCAATCAGGCTCCTGTATACAAATCTCAGCCTTAATCACTGTAAAAACTGATCTGAGATCAGGCAAAAGCGGCTTTAATGCGTTCCAGCAGCAAAAAGCGCGGATGGACAAGAGCCAACATGCCGTGTTTAGTGGCAGCGCAGAGAGCTGGAATTTTAATGACCCTGTAGAAACCCGCCCAGCAGGTTGCTGTCTCCAGAATGCCACGCATGCCTCCAAGACAGGCTAGAGAAACCCGGGAGGGAGGAGGCAGTTTACCTGACTTTAGCCCTAGAAAAGCACTCAAGTTCACAGTGCGCAGTCAGAAGGAGAATAAAAAGCAAACTCATGTTTTGATTAGTCATCAGTAAACAGAGGGCAGTCATTTCTGACCTGTGTACGTCTCAGCGACTAATACAGTACCAAAAATGATACCAGTGAATTTGACTCCTCACACTGGGACGTGAGAGGAATGGTGACACAGCCTTACTCAAAGTGTGAAGGGAACTAATGGCTCATGATGACTCGAGGAAGGGCTTCCATTATTCAGACAATGAAACTTAAAATGGGCCCTCAGTTTACCAGAAATCACACACTGAGCTCAGTGAAGATGAGGACCCTCATGGTATAAATGTTTTGAAAGACCCCTTATATTCTGTAAAATCATCTCTCACTCAAAGCTCAGTGGAACAAGTGGACGAGTTCTGTACAAAAGTACATCATCTAAACTTTCAACCCGTAACAAAATTTAAAGTACATAATTAAATTTATACTTTATTATATTTAATTACATCTTAAGTACACAGTTAAATGTATAATTTAATTATATTACAAACCATAAGCATGAAATAGTTTAATGCTTAAATTGTTTTTCAGATTGATAGAGAATGTGTATATGGTTCTATCTAGCACCAATACGGGTTCTGCTACTGTTACGATGTCAAGGTTGAAACAGTAGCAGAACCTCCTTTGGTGCGATATGCATAGTATAGAACCATATGCAACACATTCTCCATCCATGGTTCTACTTAGTTCTATGTAGAACTATTTCATGTTTAAATGGTTCTACCAAAGAACCATCATTTTTAAGTGTGTATATTGCTTAAATGGTTCCTCAGACGTGTATGTGGTTCTATATAACACCAAAAATTGTCCTGCTATTGTTTCGATGTCAACCTTTTTTGGTGCTCTATGGAACCATTTTCAAAAAGGTTCTATACAGAACCATATACAACACATTTTCCATCAATCTGAAGAACTATTTAAGTATGAACTGGTTCTAGACACACTTAAAAAAGAAAAAAACATGCATTCTATGTAGACCTATTTCATGTTTAAATGGTTCTACTAAATAACCCTAGAAGAACCTTTGTTTTTAAGTGTGTATAGAACCATTTCATGTCTAAATGATTCTTCAGATTGATGGAGACTGTGTATACTGTTCTATATAGCGCCCAAAAGGGTTCTGCTATAGTTATGATGTCAAGGTTAAAACAATAAAAGAACCCTTTTTGGTGCTATATGGAACCATTTTTGAAAATGTTCTATATAGAACCATACAACACATTCTCCATCATTCTGAAGAACCATTTAAGCATGAATTGGTTCTATACACACTTAAAAAAGGGTTCTTCAAAGGTTCTTTAGTAAAGAAAACAGTTCTATATAGAACCATAAACACTCACTGAACACGCCTTTGCATGATTAAAGGGTTCTTTACATCATAAAAAGGTTCTTCGGATTGATGAAGAATGTGTTGTAGTTGGTTATATATGCACTTAAAAATGATGGTTCTATAAGGGTTCTTTAGTAAAGAAAAAGGTTCTATAAAGAACCATGGACACTGTAAGATCCCTTTGCATGATTAAAGGGTTCCTTGCATCATGAATGTTCTGTATTGAACCTTTTTGAAAAGGGTTCTATATTGCACTAAAAAGGGTTCTTCTAAAGTAACAAGCTTGACATTGTAACAATAGAAGAACCCTTTTTGGTGCTATACAGAACCCTTTCCGAAAAGGTTCCATAGAGAACCATCTACAGGACATTCACTCTGAATCTCAATCTGAACAACCATTTAATGATGCAAAGAATCCTTTAATCATGCAAAAGGTTCTTTGAGTGTCCATTGTTCTATACAGAACCATTTTCTTTACTAAAGAACCCTTGAAGATCTTTTTGAAGTGTGTACAAGATGAGATATTTTATCAGGCTTTGTGATTGATGGAAAGGTGTGTGTACAGTTGCTTTGCAGAACGTAGAGCCATGTTTTTGTCTTATCTTGACCTCAAAATAAACAGAAAAATTCCCAAACTGTCATCACCACTGAGCAGCTTTTCAGTCGGCAGCTGAGACAGAAGAACAGCTAAACAACCTGGAATCAGCCAGAAATGAACCCAACACCATTCACCAAACTAAATGGGCTGTAAGATGCTTTACAGACTGGCTGGAACAAAACAACATTAATATTGATCAGCAAAAACTGACAAAACTGAGCTAAACTTGATATTGCTGTCAGTTTTATGGCTCAGTCTGATTTGGTCAGACTCTGAAGATCAGACTACACTAAATTCCCAAACTGTCATCACCACTGAGCAGCTTTTCAGTCGGCAGCTGTGACAGAAGAACATCTAAACAACCTGGAATCAGCCAGAAATGAACCGAATACCATTCGCCAAACGTGTAGTCTGATCTTCAGAGTCTGACCAAATCGGACTGAGCCATAAAACTGCCACTATAAAAAACAAAAAAGCTGCTCAGTGGTGATGACAGTTTCAGAATTTAGTGTAAGGAGCTGGAGAACGAACTGCCGGCTGTGCAGCGAGTGGGCGGAGCTCGTTACTCTGACGTAGCAACAAGCTGCTCGTTAAGGAACTATAATTTGGTGAAGGAACTGCGAACATTAAAACATATTAAACGCCGCGTTCACGGCCCAGTTTATTAATTTATTACTGTATTTATTTAACTGTTGTATTAAAGTAATAGAACACTCGAGGAGTGTGTTATCACTATAACATCACAGCTGTGATGATCTACGGCGACCAAATCACAGCCGTGATGTTATTTCGCGATAACACACTCCTCAAGTGTTCTACTGCTTAATTAGTCTGCTGTTTAACTGGTTTAAAACAGACAACTGGAGTCATAACCGTCAACGTTCGACTCAGTGAACTCTTGCTTCCTCAGTCTCAGGATGACAATGCTGTATTAATCTTCATTTCTCTGTTTCTCTTCAGCTTTCATTTCTCCAATTTGTGGTGTTTGGCATGGTGAAGGCCGTTTGGCCTGCTTTAACAGTGAGTGTGCGGTGTAGGTAAGCATTACTTTCCTTTCTCTGTAGGGCAGTGCTTCACGTTGGGCTGGCCGGACCCTTTCCTTTCTCGTGTTTGTGCAGGCATCAGGGATAAACGAGGCCCTTCGGCTTATCTTTCTCCCCTGTCATTAGCACTCCTGAGACAAGCACATTAGCTCGAGGATCCCGTTCCAGTCATCTCTCAGGAATGCTCGTCTTACGCCACGCAGCTGGTTGGGCAACACGGGGTGAAGCACACACGCACGCTGAGCTGAGCCTAACGCAGGTGTAGGGCCTGTTTGTCCAGTGAAAAGTCAACAGCGTGACTGCACATGGCCGGGGCCTGACGTCAGGCGGCTCGCACGCTATCCCCACCTCCTTCCTTTCCTGACACCTTTCCTTCCCTGAACCTGAAGGGAAACGGCTGAGCAGGCAGTAAACCAGCCCCAAACAACGTCTCAACTTTTTCCCGGAAACAAGCAGCGCTCTGAAAATCGACCGCTAATCATGATGAACTTAGTAAATCAGGCCCTTCTTAGAAAATGAGGAACCCTACAGAGAATTCAGCTGTTATAGGGAACACAGACGGTCCCATTATCACTTTCATAGTACTAGTCCTTACATTAGAAATTCAGGGCCTGTATTCACAAAGCTTTTCAGAGTTGGAGTTCTGATCTGAGATCAGACTTCTCTCTTATTTACTGTTCCTGCACTGGAACAGGTCCTAGATCAGCAGTCTGAGTACTCTGAGAAGCTCTGTGAATATGGGCTCTATATAAGGAACAATATTCTCTACATTTGTGAATTTGGAACACTAAATGGAACACTATTATAGGGAACAGAGATGGTCCCCCTACATTTGTGAATCTGGAACACTACATGGAACACTATTATAGGGAACAGAGATGGCCCCCTAATTACTATTCCCTATATTTGTGAATCTGGAGCACTACATGGACCACTATCATAGGGAACAGAGATGGTCCCTTTATCACTACTCCCTACATTGTAAATATATGGAACATTATCATAGGGAACACAGATGGTCCCCTAAACAAATATGAAGCACTACATAGAACGCTGTTATAGGGAACAGAGATGATCCGATTATCAGTTTCTTATCACTACTTCTTATCAGGGCCTGTATTCATGAAGCTGCTCAGAGTCCAAATACTGAATTTTATTGCTACCTTAAAGAGAGTTCCACCTTAAATCTGTGCCACCTTAAATTTAGTGCTATGTTAATTGAAGTTCCACCTTAAATTCAGTGCCACCTTTAATTTAGTGCTACTTTAAAAAATCTACCTTACTGCCAATAACAGGTCGTAGATCCGCACTCTTACTCTGAGAAGCTCTCTGAATATGGGCTCGGGAGCTCTGTACAGAACACCATCATGGGGAACAGAGATGGTCCGCTAATCACTGTTCTCTACAGTTGTAAATCTGGAGCACTATATGGAGTGCTATTATAAGGAACAGAGATAGTCCCCTTATCATTTCTGTATCACTAATGCCTACATTAGAAAGTCAAGAGCACTATATAGAACACTATTATAGGGAACAGAGTTGGTCCCTAGTAACTATTCCCTAAATTGGAGCACTATAGGGTCCCCTAATCACTATTCCCCACATTTGTGAATCTGGAACACTATTATAGGGAACAGAGATAGTCCCTTTATCATTTCTGTATTACTATTGCCTGCATTAGAAAATCAAGCACGCTATATAGAACACTGTTATGGGGAAGTTGGTCCCTAATCACTATTACCTATTTTGAAGCACGGTATTGAACACTATTATAGGGAACAGAGATGGTCCCCTAATCACTATTCCCTACATTTGTGAATCTGGAACACTATTATAGGGAACAGACATAGCCCTCTTATCATTTGGTCCCTAATCACTAACCCTTTTGTCAGAGCACTGTATAGAACAGTATTATAGGGAACAGAGATGGTCCCCGTATCACCGTTCCCTACATTTGTGAATCAGAGGTACTATTTAGAACACATTAATAGCAAACATAAATGATGCATAATCACTATTAACTAGATTAGAGAATCAGGAGCTCTATATAGAACATTATTATAGGGAACAGCGATGGTCTCCTAATCACTATTCTTAACATTTGTGAATCAGAAGTGCTATTTAGAACACATTAATAGGGAACATAAATGATGCATAATCACTATTACCTGTACTGGAAAGTCAGGGGCGCTATGTACAACACTATGACCACAGAGGATATTCTGGTCATGTCAAACATGGCCTCACAGGGTAACATGGAGCTCTGCTGTATTAAAGCCTATACTTTTCAGAGATGTTTAGCAAAACCTTTCAAGCCAAGTGACACAGTGATGTTCACCATTATGGGGTTATAAGAGTGTGCTAGATATTCTTCACTGTGTTTCTAGACACCGCTACGAAAAGGCTCCCAGAATAGTTGACTGCATACAGCGAATAGTTTTGAACACAGCCCACGGGCCTTTCCTCTTGAGGAGGTGATGCTGCCTTTACCTGTCTGAGCTGTTGTGAAATGGAGCTGGCAGGTCCGGTGTAGCCGTCTGGCCAGGTATGATCTCGTAACAAGAACACATGTTTGGGTACAGCTTGTTGAACCTTTGGTGCTGGATTGCACCACTAACAAGGGTACAGCCTCTCTAAAGCCTGTCCCCAAATTCCTCGAGTCTCTGCTCTTTTAATATTCACAGTACAATCGCTAACACAAGCAATACAAGACATTTAATTAAACACTGTTTGTTGGCTAATGGAGATGTTTGTCCCCTGCAAGAGGTAATGTTTATTTTTACACCATGTAACATGTTCCTCGCACAAATCTACTTGCTTAATTGGAGTTTTTTGAGGATTTCAGCCATACTAACTTATTGCTGTTGTCGGACGAAAACCTTGTATCTCCAAAATGAGAACTTTACAGGAGAAAGAAAAAACCTACTTTACTATTAATGGAAGTCAATGGAACCAGACTTTTTTCCAAGTCATTTTGGGTCATTTATTTTGGTCCATTCATCATGAAATTTAAACACAATGTAAAGGGCAACAGGTATTTTCAAATTATGTCAAAAACTGAAAATGTCAAAAATGGAGATATGAGGTTTTCTTCCGACAACAGCGTGATGATACATCCGGAGGCTAACAGAATATTTGTCCTACTGAATGCGGACTGGTTTAGAAATTTTACTCTCAGTTCGTTCCCTCGCTCATCAGTCCTTTGCCCAATCTAATTCTCTGGATCCTGGCCCCCTGGCCTCTGGTCTCACAGACCTCGGCCCTACGTTCTGTGATGCTCACTGGTCAGCAGCTGAACTCACTTCCACGTTTGATACAGACACCAAAATCTGCATATTTGTGCATGAATTGGGAATTACTTACTTTGGAAGACATTCTTTGTTTGTTTATGTAAAAAATATTTTTCATTTTTTGGAACTTTTCTTTTTATGCCATCAAGTGTTTTTTGCTGTGAATTTTGGGTAATTCCATAAGCTAAGTCTGCTGAAGCCTGCATTCCAAGTGGCCTTCTTTGGAAGTTTGCAGAAAGGCAGCATAATCCCTCTTAGGGCCTAGAATTTGACAGCGCTACAGCTCAGTGGACTGTTTTGGTAACGCGCAGCTGAAGTCTGCGTGCCTGCAAGTCCGGCAAAGACCGGGGATTTAGATTGGGCATACGTTTCTAACCACATTTAGCCTGGAAACTCTCACTGCTGGCCTGAGATGTTGTCGTTTACAAGATCACGTCTGCACCTGCAAGACAAGCCTGGAGTCAGAGATGTTTCAGCAGTGGAGGCCTCACTCACTTGCTTTGGGTGTCTGTGATGTAGTTCTATCAGCCCTTCAGACTGACACACACACACACACACACACACACACACACACACACAGTGGAACAAACTCTCTCATCAGCCTCAACTCTCATTCTGTCTCCCAGACACAGTGAATGGGGGGAAATATGACGAAAGACTGGGTAATATTACAGAAGAGTAGGAGAGAAAGACAGCAAGGAAACAAGAGTGGGTATATGGATGGATGGATGGATGGATGGATGGATAGATAGATGGATAGATAGATAGATGAGAAGAGTAGGAGAGAAAGACAGCAAGGAAACAATAAGTGGGTATCTGGATGGATAGACAGATAGATAGATAGATAGATAGATAGATAGATAGATAGATAGATAGACACACTGTCTTCATTATCTCATTAAAATACATAAAAAAGTAACATTCAGAATATATTTAGAATACATTCACAATATATATTGGTATGGAGATTAATAACTGATCATCACATTGATTTATCAGGCTATTCAGGCTTAAACAGGAACTTTTTTGTGAACAAGCCAATGATTGAGTTTGTCTAACAAGTATGTTTGCTACATGTTGGGAACTGATTATAAAATAGTTCATAAACAAGCACGGATAGTGTTTCTTTTGTTTATATTAGATTGCGTACTACTTAGTGAGTGAGTATTCTAGAAGTATTCCCCTAAATAAGGTAAAAGGTAACTGTATTTTGAATACTGCCTTACTTAATTTCTGTTTTCTGACTGTGTATTTCCAATGTACTCCATGCCATCCCAACCCTGTAGATAGGTTAGGTTAGACAGATAGACAGACTGACTAGCAGGACAGAACAACAGATAGACTATCAGCCTAATGAACATGACTGTTGACGTGCGAGAGCAGAGTAGAATGACAGATTTATGGAGGAGATCACGCTATGGAATAGGCATCCACATTCCTATGCGACCTGCATGGGAAACAGGAAGCAGGATGATTCGTTCATAATTACTTTTTTTTGCCCCCAAATGGACACAACTGGTGATTTCGACAACAAACAGTTTGTTGCCATGACAAAGATCCATGGTCGCTTCCTTAAGAGTGAATGTTCCATTTGTGCTAAAAGTTAAGGAAAGTCCCTATGAAGGCCGGCTGAAAGGGCTACTCTAAACCTGTATGCAAAGTTTACAGATAACGTTCGCTCTACCAGACGTCAGCTTGTATAGGTCAAAGGCCAACGTCTAGTCACGGTTTGTCAGTGAGGACTGAAGGGCTGAAGAATTGTTTTTATACTGGAATCTCGATTTGAAAGAGCGCAAGTGCTGCTATCTGAATAATATCTTACATTATTCAGTGTTGCCTTAAGAAGCTTTAAATGGAGAAATTTAATCTGATAACACAGAGTTTGTGAACCAGCAGTGTGGCTACTTTCAGTATTCAGGCCTGAAAAAAATGATCTTCTTAAAAATAAGGCCTAATTCATTGAAAGTCACAGTTGTGATATGGAAAGAAAAATCACAATTAGTCATTTTCCCCAGTTGGTTAAGCCCTAGAAAGGATATTACATTGTATGCTATAGTATACTATATAGCATAGTATGGTTCTACATATATTATAGTACATACTTTAAAAGATGTAAGTTATTTCAATTCATCACCTAAAATTAATCTTTGTTTTAGATGCATTTGAAAAAACTGATTACAATTTCTCATTTTTACAGAGCAGTACAGTACTGGCAATTTATCGGCTCAGGAAAACATAAAACGATCCTCCTTTGCAGTAAAATAAAGCTCTGATGATCGTTTGACACAGTCAGTTACAGTTAACAATAAACGGTCTTAAACTCTGGAGTTAATGTAGAACTGTTAATTCACCCTTTAACCCTGAAGGTTGGCGCGCAGACTGCTGGTCACACAGCAATGCAGACAACAGTCTCGCCTAGCTAATAGCTAACTAAACGGCAAAGAGAAGGATTTAAGATGTATATCGATACTTTGCAGATG
This sequence comes from Colossoma macropomum, assembly GCF_904425465.1. Taxonomy (NCBI): domain Eukaryota; kingdom Metazoa; phylum Chordata; class Actinopteri; order Characiformes; family Serrasalmidae; genus Colossoma; species Colossoma macropomum. Next base: position 4,717,782 of record NW_023494798.1, on the reverse strand, counting down.
AATGGACTTATTTGCATTTATAATCACTCCTGGTTTCCTGATACGTTTAATCTGCAGTAAGAACCTATCAAACACTAAAAAGCTGCGAAGCTGAAGTCAGCCGCTCATTCGAATTGTCCCGTTCCACCTTAAATGGTGCAGCAGTTACATTCTGGCGCCTCAGGCACCATTTAAGGTGGAATGGGACAATTTGAACATGCAGCTGGTGAATGAGAAGGAAGAACTATTCTACTATTGCGGGAAAAGTTTCCTGCTGGAGATGCGAGAAAAGCAGCTATAATTGAACTAAAGCTTAAAGCAGAGCAAAGTTAATATGTGTTTTCATTTATATTACATTTTTTTTTATTCTATACTAGTACATTAGCATATACTGGGACATATTTACAACCAAGATGGTAAAACATTACTTAAGTAAATGGACATAAAATGTTGTGGCTCTGAAGGGGGATTGATTTTTGTTTAAAAAGACAAAATGGCTCTTCTTAACATTTGGATTGCCAACCCCTGGGCCAGTTCAAAAGAAATATAAACATTATGTGATATGGGACTGCTGTTTAAAAGTAAGCTAAAAAGGCAACGTTTCCACCAAAATCAATGTTATTGATAGATACACACCAATCAGGTATAACATTATGACCACCTCCTTGTTTCTACGCTCTGATCGGTGTATATATATATATATATATATATATATATATATGTGTGTGTACGTATATAGAAAATGCCCCTTTTTCTACACTGCAGAGCAGCACTGTCTTGTACTTTGAATGAGCTATTAATGTGTCACAGATTGCTTTGCCCACGCCTTCCCCTGCAGTGTCTCACACGGGCTAAAATAATCAGCCAAGCTTAAACGGAGTTCACCGACTTTGGAGGCCTTGGCACACATTTCCACGATGATTCTGTTTTGCCCTAAATGGATATGAATCACTCCGATATGAGGGAACTGCACACGTTCTCAAATCTGCCACTGTCTCACTGCTAAGCCTGAGAACACTACTGAGAAACCCAAAAGAGCAAACCACTGCGCCATCTAGTGTGCAGTGGCTGTACTTGTAGAGCACTGACCAACTGTGTTCATTATACATAGAGCAAAACTAGTCCTGTTTAACTGGATTTAGTGCAACCCTACCAAACATTGAACAAAACTCATCGTATTCAAATCGGTTCTGAGAGTATTTTTTAAAAATGTGGCACAACTACTTTTTTTTTTCTCTGTTGTCTGTTCTTGAAGTTTCACAATATTATATTATCGCCCACCTCTACCCTAAACCCATACCCAAGTAAGAGTGCCTTCTATGAAATAATGACTTAATCAAAATGACCTCTTCAAAAAACAAGTACAAAATTATCAGGTCCAAAATGTAGTTAATTACTGAATAACTTATAGAACTGTTGCAGAGCAACTCAGTAAATCAGTATCTATCAGCACAGGAAGTGAAGTGCTATTCGCTCCATTTCTCTGTTTTGTGTTGCGCTATAAGTCTAAAACAGAATGATAAACCTCAAAAGTCAGAGCTGCGGTCAATCGCAAAGCAGTACAGATGCTGCTACCGACATAAGAGAAAGAAATGAAACACAAAAAAGGAATTAGCAGCTACAAAACTTAACATTACTTCCCTCACAAATATAGTTGCTTAGAAGTAAAACCTTCATCAGAAAATACACCAAATAGTCCACTTCAGTACATGAAACTGCCCAAATGCAACTTGTTACTATCTACCTCTGGTTAGTAGTGCCCAGCATTCACAGTAAATGACCTTAGACATTTAAGACTGTATTACATTTTAGGAGCTGTTTCTGTTTTTAACTGTCACGAATTTAAATTTCAACTTCTTATCGTCTTTATTTTCTAGTCAAATTTTCAAGGTATCATAGGAAGTCCATGGCCTGTGAGTAGGCTTCAAATTTTACATAGTTACTGAAAGAGAGCCAATGGGAGGGTTTGCTGGTGTGAGAGGAACCACTCTTAAAGGAACAGTCTAAAGATTTTACTTGAAGAACACATCATTAATCCACTTTGTTTGTTTTTTAAACAATGTTGATTTGTTGTGAAATGCTTTGAAATTAAGTTGCCGTAGTATCCCACACAGGGTTGGGATGTAATGGAATGTAAGTATTGTGAATACGTACTCAGAATACAGTATCTGCGTTCAGTCCAAGGTATGTTTTGTAAAGGCAGTATTCAGAATGCAGTTACTAAAGCCTGAGTAGACTGATAAATCAATGTGATGATCAGTTATTAATCTCAGTGTTACTGAGCTCTGCTAAAGCCTGAGTAGACTGATAAATCAATGTGATGATCAGTTATTAATCTCAGTGTTACTGAGCTCTGCTAAAGCCTGAGTAGACTGATAAATCAATGTGATGAAGTGTGAAATTTTCATGGAACTTAACAGAAGAATTACATGTAGAAAAAAGTGCATTTCCTGAAGAAAATGCTGAGTGGCTGCACAGCTTAATCAATTCCCAGGCAGTTGCTATGGTATTTTATCTGCTTGCTATGGTGTCCCCACTAGTTCTATAGGAGCTCCTAAGTGCTATGGTATCCCATGTGGTTGCTAGTTGGTTGCAATGGTATCCTGCATGGTTAATTGGGTGCTGGTAATGGACTTGTATCATTATGATATAAGTTGTGCGCACAAACATTTGCACCCCATTCATTCTTATGGAGAAAAACAATCGCAATTTATTGCTGATTGGAGGAAAACCATACATCACCGCACACCATTCCAGATCAGACCGAACATTCTGTCGATGAAACTGTGTCAACATCTTGAAAATTGGGCCCAGAGAAGGTGGCGGCATTTCTGGGTCCTGTTTATATGTGGTTTCTTCTTTGCGTTTTAGAGTTTTAACTTGCATTTGTTGATGCAGCGACGAACTGTTTTCACAGCCAGCGTTTTTTTTTAAAAGTGTTCCTGACTCCATGCAGTGATTTCCACTACAGAATCATGTCTGTTTTTAATGCAGTGCCATCTGAGATCCCAAAGATCACGGCCAACAAATACTGGTTTTGGTCTTGTCCCTCACATACAGAGATTTCTCCAGATTCTCTGAATCTATTAATGTTATTGTGTACCGTAGATGATGAAAAGCAAAAGTTCTTTGCTATTTTATGTTGAGAAACGTTATTCTTGAATTGTTGCAGTATTTGATTGTGCAGTCTTTCACAGAGTGACAGCCTCGCTCAAGACTGGGATGCTTTTTTTATACCCAGTCATGTTACTGACCTGTTGACAATTAACCACCAGGTGTTTTTTTTTAGCATCACACCACTTTACCAGCCTTTTGTTGCCCCCATCCCAACTTTTTTGGAACGTGTTGTTGGCATCAAATTGAAAATGGGCAAATATTTTTCAAAAAACAATGAAATTTCTCAGTTTCAACTTTTAATATGATGTCTTGGTACTATTTTCAATGAAATACAGGGTTTCAATGATTTGTACATCATTGCATTTTTTTTTATTTACATTTTGCACAGCATCCCAACTTTTTTGGAAATGGGGTTGTAAAATAGTCCCAGGTGATTTATAAATCTACATGCATTCTATTCCTTATAAGCTCCTACAATAAAGGAAAAAAAAAACAGCTACTGCTGGAGAGTATCTGTAAAAGCTGTAAGTAGTACGGTGGCCTAAAATTCTACAGAAGGTCATTTTTACTCCATATCTTACTTTAGAAGCACTCATTCCCATTAATGCCACAATAGCCAAGCCTTGGGCGCTCAGCACGCCACTCACTCCCTCCCTCCGTTTCCCACATCCCTCACGCACACGCAAACACTACTCAGGTCACACAATAGGACACAGCCAGAGCGCATGCGTGGAGATGCATGCACGTTTGTCTTGTTGACACAACGTTACACACACACACACGCACGTGGGCTGGTCACTTTTTGTTCACTTCAAGCGCACGCAATGGCTCGCACGCGCAACTCTACAACCCTGACATAATGTGAATTATTGTCCTTGGAAAGCAGACAGTTTTTTCTGTTTATATCTCTAGACCCTTCTATCTAGGAACATCATTCAAGTCATTGGTTTTAGTTATATGAGGCCAGCTTATGGTCGAAGTTGATTGGCTATAAAATCGACACATTTAATAGAGAATATTAGCTGGCCTTTCAGCTGGGCGACCTCTTTATTAATTAGCGCACCTTGGCAAGAATCCGTCAGAGTAGAATAAAGGCACACCTCATTCTTTACTGTTGTACTGTGATCCTTATGTATGTCCTTAATTGTTCGTAAACATTGTATTTCTTTTGCAAAGAAACTTTTGTTGCCAGTTGAATTTCCCTACTCAGGCATAATAAAGGTCAACTTGACTTGACCTAACTTGTCATATGCGGTCCGTAAATTAACCATCGTTGCAATTTACTGGCTAGACGTACTGCGGCCTCTGTCAGTGCTCTCTCATAAAGAAGTAGTGCTTTTAAAAGCCCCCTCCTCGTTACTTTCTACGTATAGGTTGTTCTTAATTGGCCTACCTTAAGGCAGAATTTCCATCGTGGCCTATAAGTTTTCCGATGCAAAAAAATTCAACCCAAATACATATGATGGGTTGCTGACATGAGTGGAACTACTGTTAAAGACGTAATCTTAAACGAAAAACGTTTTTAAGACAGTATGTGCCACAAAAGCCATAAATTGCTGTTCATCCAAAGCTATGAAACCCATTTTTTAGGTTACAGTTTGCACTTCGGCACTGTTTGTGGGTTTTTCCGTCATTTCAAAAACTGAGGCTACAGACGACTTTAGCGTGTCAGCAAGGACTTTCTGCTTCTGCTGGTTTTGAGCAGGATGTCGGTCATGTTTTCGGGTTGAATTAAGCTGTAATAGGGATGTTCTTAGGTGTTAAACATTCTCTAGATAAACAATGAAGAATCACTCGTCTCATGTCCTGTGTAGAAATAGATCCACATGGCCGACATTTTCACTGTTGATCTACTGCCGCTCAAACTGTTTGAACGCATCTGAAGTTAGCTTCGTATTTACCAGCTTCTCATTCGATTTTCACATTCCACCTTAAATGTAGCGGTGGCTACATATGTATATACATACAAATATGCTCCTGACAAGGGTGTGGACTCGAGTCCAACTCAAGTCACGAATTTGATGGCTTTAGACTCAACACGAGAAAATCAAGAAAGACCTGAGACTCAACTTAGACTTCAACACCAGCGACTCGGACTCTGACTCGTACTTAAGCGACCTGACTTGGAAAGACTCAAAGTAAAAGAAACGTGGAGAGTCTGACTGCAGACGGGACTCTCTACAAAGTTTATCATTTTTTATGTGAATGACTTCATTTCCTGCTGTAAATTGAATGAACAGCAGCACTGTCAAATGTCTGTCACTGTGCTTATACGCGGTTTATTTTATTTCAGAAGACGAGAGAAGCGCTAGAGCTCAAGTTCGCCTCCATAAGCTGGAAACAAGCGAAGCGTCAACAGCATCAATGCGCCCAGCTCAGCACTGAAACTCTAGTCTTACTGGAGAAACTCACCAGGCGAACTGACCACCTTCCTCATGATAGCCAAACTAAAGAAACACAGCTCTCTCTGTTCCACCGATTTTAACAGCTTCTCCACCACGAGGCTGAAGTTGACATTTTATTCGTCAGCTTCGTACTGGAATTTGTCTTTCCACCTTAAATGATACAGCAGTTGGACACCAAAACATAACTGCAGCGCCATTTAGGGTGGAACGGAAAATTCAAATAAGAAGCTGGTGAAAAAAAGTCTTTGCATTTTGCTGTCTTTTCTACAAACTTTGTTCAGCTCAGCCATTTTGGTTTCTGCTGCCGTCTAAATTCTGTTCAAACTAGCGGTTGTTTTTAGTGCTGAGTTAATTTTCCCGAAAATCTTCAAATGTGAGTTTTTTTTTAATTAAATTCAGTAGTACTTTTAAAATTCTTTTCATATGTAGTGCACTATTCTTTGTGTATACAGTAGGGCTATCATGGTTATCTGTGTTTCATGAGTTTTGCATTTTATTTTGAAGGGTAAAAAAATAATTATATACAGTCATACACTGCTTACATGCTGTCATAAAGAGGCTACAGTACTGTTACTGATTGTTTAGGACTCAAAGTTCAGGACTATTGACTTGGGACTTGACTTGAGACTCGCCTGTACTGACTCGGGACTTGATTCGAGACTCGCCTATCTTGACTCAGGACTTAAATATGAAGTCTTGCGACTTACTTTTTACTTGCAACTTAGTAACTTGTTCTCACCTCTGCTCTTGACTGATCACAGTGAGGTGGAATTTCCATACGCTTCCCAATCTAAAATGCTTATGATACACCAGCAGTCCCACATAGCCCCTCTAGGTACACGCCAAGATACGGATCACAGCTGCAGCTGACAGGGAAGCAGCGCTATCAAAGTCCCCAGCAGCAACAGCAAGCAAGTCAAGGTCCTCTCAGACACAAATAGAGAAACATGACTCACTGGTCTTTGTCTCTTATCACAATAGGAAATTCAGTACTGGTCCAAAACAGGCAAAGCCAACGAGCAGCGGTTTCAGAAGCAAAAGCAAAACATTCATCTCAAACGCTCAGCCCTATTCTGCCCGCATGACAAAGCTTCCGCGATACACAATGCCGCTGGCATGAATGATCAGATATGACTGAGGATATAACAGTTTAGAGCTGCTTGATAACCATTCTCATGGTGATAATGAGCTTCCAAGAATGGAAACATATCTTGTGAAGTCTTGAATGATTTAAGCTTCCATTATGTGTTATGTATTACAAGTTAGAGCCCTGATATATCTGCCTCCCTCTGTCCAGTCTGTATCATATGAATGGCAAGACTAGTGATGCATCGATACCATTTTGTTCGGACCAAGTACAAGTATGAGTACATGTTTTTTAGTACTGATACTTTAAAAAAAGGGTACCATAATGACTTACCTACTCAGAATTAAGTAGCTGTCAGTATAAATGAGTGTAGTGTATGTTAGCAGTTGAATTACTAAAATCTGGCTGGTTTTAAATGTGCATTAGCTAGCTATGCTACACAAGTTACCTTGGTTAAGTAGCGCTGCAGTAGGAAGGGTGTTTTTTTTCCTCATCAAAAAAGCACCACTGCATACCTCTAAGTAAAGTACATTTCATAGTTTTGATCCTTATCTATCTCTTTTAATAATAGACTCTTTAGCACTGTGACAGGAATCATATCTGACGCTAATGCATCCGAAGAGCTCATGTTTCAACATTTACGTCATCTTCTGGTCTTTTGTTTGGTTAGTTGAGCTGTAGTTGAGTGTCCTCAAAAGCCAGGCATTCCCTGAGTGCTTTTAGAAATTCTTCGGTGACCCACACTGTCCGTACATGATGGTCTATTCAAACATACAGTGTGAGTCACCAAAGAATAACATTGATGTTTGAATAGACCATCATGTACATACAAAGCCTACGATTTATATACTCACTCTGAGCGAAAATGCTCGGTCCACGCTATGTGAAACGCAGATATACAGATAGGTCTGTCTATGAACAATTTCCAATAAAGCTGTTTCATTCATAAAAAATGCTGTACACCTAGTACCGAGCAAACATGCTGGGAAACTGAGCTACAGCAGCGCTGCTAACACTGTGCACTGAAGCTAAAAGCCAGGTAGTGATGTACACAGTAGGCTAATGCAGTCTCTCTAACCTATTTTACAAAAAAATCTCCATATTAACATTTATACTTCATAATTCTAGTCAGTCAAACAGTGTATAGTTGGCATAGACCACATGTGTCAGGATCCAGTCCTTGCGGGCCAAAACACTGCAGACTTCATTACATTGCCTCACACCTGATTCAGCTCATCAGCTAATCAGCAAGGCCTTGATGACCTGAATTTACAGCAGCGGATGAGGGTAAACATTAATCTCCAGAGCACTTTGGCCCAGAAGGTTGCCAGTTTGACATACCTGGCATAGACAGACTTTGTAGCAAACGTCGAAATTTTTTCGCCTCCGTTTTGTTAGCCTACATGTCTCCACCTGTACTGGGGAACCTCCTCATTCACTGCCAGCTTGTGCCATTTGTTCATTAGCAAGTCAGCGTACACTCTGCTTACGTCACATGGTATAAGCTGGTATCGGATACTGGTGTCGTTGAATTTTTATGAATGAATGAACCCAATACCCAATACCAGTATCAGTATCAATGCATCCCTAGCAAAGACTAGTACTTTTATCTGTAAAAAAAAGCTTTGCCACATAGTGCCTTGAAGCAGATGAAGATTTTCCCTCAGCAGACCAATCTCTGAAAGCATCCAAGCATGTATGGATGTAATTTCTTATGGTAACAATCATGAAAAACGCAATGAAGCCACAGTCCATTCCTTTATGACAAAGCTGTTCTAAATTTCTAAAGCGGTTCCCTGCCTTTTTCAGTCTATGGCTAGGCCTGATCTTTGACCCAAAAGTCACTGCTAAATCTCTGCATTTGTGATGAAAGACATCCAGACGTGTTTACGATGAAAGAAATATGTGTGCGTGTGTGCAGATAGTTAAGCTTGGAGTACACAAGGTTAACGGTGGTCATAAATCCAGGGTTACAGAAGTTTTGGGTTGCCTGAGGGGGAACTAGGAATGTAAAATGACCACTTTCCCAATGGCAGAGCGCTATCCAACCACAATCTAGTTTTAAAACCCCTCCCTAAATACATGTACCACGACCACCCCCTTTTCTTTCGCTTCTCAGCTGAATCATGAGCTATTTGAAAGACAACACACACTTTTGAGACATTTTCCGCTGTTCTCAGCCCCCATTGTGCCCTGACATGCACTCCAAGGACACTACGTTTCCCAATCCTGGCCTTTCCCTCCACACACATTTTAGTGTCTCCTCTATCTATCATGCATATTTTAACCTCCATGGTGCCTTTAGATAGGAACCTTCTTCTGATGAATCCTGTTTTATCCATTTCACTAGAAAACCCAGAAGTTCTTCTGCTCTATTATTATACTTCTCATGTTGATTCTGACTTCTAGTGGCTATAAGGGTAGAGTTTCTCCAGAATATCCTGTTCTTCTACTTAAACGCTTCTTCTACTGAAACGCTCTGTTCTAGAGAAGCCTGAGTCAGAATTGTTCATAATGGGGGTGGTAGGAACCAGACGTCTGAAACATTTAATGCCTCTAAGCTCCCCCACTGAAGGTTATAGCAAAATGGTTGCCTGATGTCTGAGACATTGTGAGGTACAATGTGGCTTAAAATGCCAGTCCTGGTGGAGAAGTGCAGGTAAGGCATTGTAAGGCAACATAGCATCCAAAAAAAGCTTTTTTCCAGATTTTTCTTTATTTTACCATTACATATAAAATCAGGAGACATGTGTAGGTTCCCTTGTCATTTTGGATATTAACCAAAATGATTATATTTGCTTTGTAGACATCCCCTGGTTTCTATCATCACCACTATAAAGACATCAGAGTCAGTAAGTTTTTTTTACAATCCATTTCACATCAAATCACTCTGAATGACTACATCTCAACAACTGATGTAGAAACTCCCATTTAATGGTCTGTTCGTGTTTTCTTTGATGGTCTCTGTCAGCATTTTTGCTGGCTGTCCTCTTCCGCTATTACCTTTAACTGGTTTCGTAATATGTCCAAAAGAAAAGAGCTACAGTTCAGATATCTGGCCTTCAAGATGATTGAGAGGTGAGGTTTGATTTGGTCAAGGATCCATGTCTTTTCTTTGCCATCCAAGGTACTCTTAAAAGTCTTCCCCACCACCAACGTTCAAAGGCATCAGTGTTTTTCCTGTCTGCTTTTTTATTGTCCAGTAGTGCTGTAGAACTTGAGCCTGGTTTCAGTCTAGGTCATGACATCATTTGGACTTGGGCTTGTCTCAGTCCCGGGGTACGGTGGACTTGGAAAATGTTGTCGAGACCAGCCGAGTGCGATGCTTCTGTCTGAGGTAACTGGAATTATTGACTATCAACAAAACCAGAATAAATAGAATAGAACAGCCCCTTTTCTACATCAGGGGTTCCCAAACTTTTGTGACTCACTGCTCACACAAAAAAACACAAAAACTTCCATGGATCCAACTGATGAGATTGTCTTTTTCTGACTCACTTAATGAGAAGGCTGATTAAGCAGCTACTGGGTGCTGGATGTCAGGCTGAAAAGAGGACAACTGAGACGTTTCGTCTCATTTGGACACGTTTAGATACATATTAACTGTGTTTAGTCTCTGTTGCGTTTCAAAGGGTCATTTAAAAAGACCCCTGAGCAAACAGCACAGAGCGGTGTAGCTACTCAACTTTTGGTTCTGACACAGGTGAAGCCCAGAGCTACATACTCACTGCTGTATTTCCTTCATTTCAGTTATTTCAGTATAATATATACATAATTAGTTGCCACTTTGCCGGAACAATCAATGAGGTCAATATGTTTACTTTTGCAAATAATCAACAATATTTGTCATATTTTAAATTATGTTTGGTTAAATGTGTATTGTAACAAATTATTACAATTATTACTATGTTCTCATTTAACAATAGGAAGGGATGTTGTTTAGTTTATGTTCACAAAATATATTATAATATTATGTATTAATATGTATAATGTATAACAATTGATAATGAATATGTAATTAACTACAAATGAATTTCAGAGTTTACACACATACACACACATTTATATATATATATATATATACATATATATATATATATATATATATAAAGATGTTTATATATATAATCACATATATATTCATATAAAAAGATTCATCATTCAAAATGATTTATTTCACTTGTCGCTGTACTCACAGCTCTTTCAGTGTGATTTTGGAGATCATCCAGTGTTGTTGGGAGTGGCACATAAACAGAATCCTTAACGTACCCCCACAAAAAAGTTACATGGTGTGAGATCTGGTGACGCTGGTGACCTTTTCTTGGAACTGTTGGTACCAACGACGAATGTCTGAGCTGTTGGAGGTTCACTGTCATACTGACAGTCTGAAACTCTCTTTCAATTGGATTGTGATTGGTTCCTACGTGCCTCACGGTTGTAAAAATATGGCGCTTTGAAATCGGATGAATCTTTTTGAATCACCCTGTATATGCACACACACACACGCACACGCACACACACACACACACATATATATATATATATATCATATATATATATATATATATATATGTATATATACACCACTGTTGTCGGAAGAAAACCTTGTATTTTTGTCGTTTTTCAGTTTTTGACATAATTTGAAAATGCCTGTTTCCTTTTGCATTGTGTGTAAATTTCATGATAAATGGACCAATAGAAATGGCCCAAAATGACTTGGAAAAAAGTCAGGTTCCATTGACTTACATTAAAAGTAAAGTAGGTTTTTTCCTCCTCCTGTAACGTTACCATTTTTGAGATATGAGGTTTTCTTCCAACAACAGCAATTTATATATATGACTGCTGGAACTTTTGTTGTTAATAACTGTAGTAGGCAAAGCTGTCCACAACTTCCACAGTCTCTAAAATATCACACGCTATTACACAACCTGCTGAACGATGTTAACACCACACAGCTCTATTGATGTCATCACAGGGTCTGTTATTGCCTTTCCCAGTTCTGGTGTGTGGGATTAATTACTGGAACACAAGCTTCACGCTCAGCCAGCCTGGAGCCGTTCACAACTTCACCCACCGCCTCTCCATCCGAAGGCCACATCATAGTACAACTCTCCCTGCTTTTGACCAGCTCAAGATGAAAAGGTCCAAGCCAGTGGTCTGACTTACTTCCTCCGCGCTCTCTGTTTTGTAAGTTTCCCCACTGGGTTGTTTTTGCTTTTCAAGCGGCCACATCAGGTTTGTTTTTCCATCTCCTGCGTTCCTCACATGCGGAGCCGACGCTGCAGCGAAACACGGTGACCTTTCGGGGGAAGATAGACGAGTACGCTTTCCTCCGCTGCCAAAAATGTCAACACCTTGTGTTTTTATTCGCTTTCTTTTTTCGTTGTTTGTTTTCAAGAGCAGCTTCGCCAGGCCAGGGTGACCTCGTGCCTTTTCACGTAAGCAAACCATGCACAGCTATGTGAGTCTGAAAGAGGTGCAGGACAAAAAACATCTAATTTCCCTTAAATATATAGGATGACAAGAATTACAGTGCAACCTAATGAGGACGTTTATCCTGCTTTAATAATCTGCCATTAAACTCTTTGCTAACTTTTATGAATTTTTCAAAATCACTGCATAAATCAGTCATTGAGATGTAACCAAAGTCATTCAGAGTGGTTTGATGTGAAATGGTTCACACTTAAAAAAGATGGTGCTTCATGGGTTCTTTAGTAAAGAAAATGGTTCCATCTAGAACCATGAACACTCAAAGAAACTTTTGCATGAATAAAATCTTCATGAAACGTTTTTCAGACTGAAGTAGAGTGTGCTGTATATGGGTCTATATAGAACGTTTTTTTTTATTGTCACGATATCAAGCTTGTAACAATGGGTGCTACATAGAACCCTTTCCAAAAAGGTTCTATGTAGAATCATCTATATCACATTCCTGCACATTTTCCCTCAATCTGAAAAACCCTTTCATGATGCAAAGAACCCTTTAATCATGCAAAGGGTTCTTTGAGTGTTCATGGCTCTATAGGGAACCATTTTCTTTACTAAAGAACCCTTGAAGCACCATCTTTTTTAAGTGTGTACATTATAAACTAAACCTACTGAATCTCTTTACAGTGGTAGCAATAGAAACCTGGGGTTGCAATAAAGCACCAAAAAGGGTTCTTCTATCATTAGAAGCTTGACAGTGAAACAGTAGAAGAAGCCTTTTTGGTGCTGTATGGAACCATTTTCAAAAACATATACAACACATTCTCCATCTCACCATGCCAAGATCTATTTAAGCTTACAAATGGTTCTAAATAGAACCATTACCTTTAGTAAAGAAGTCTTGAAGAACCATCTTTTTAAGAGTGTGGTATGAACTTAATGTAATATTGATGATGGCAAAAAAGTAGTAAATCCAAAAAGCCACCCTGCATGTACCTCTCCACCATGAATGGATTTGTAAAAAATATGTTTGAGGCCAAAACCTGATCTCAGAGCTATTGTAAAACAGTGTCTCAGGGCCTGGATGGACCAAGCCAACCACTGGCCACCATACGGCCTCAGGCCGTTGACGAGCATCGGTGGCTAATCACTACCCTTAGTTAGTGTGCGAAATGCTCCCTGGTGTTCTGGGGGTCCCATGTTGGCAGGCTGCTCCAGCACTGGCTAGCCACTAACTCACTCACCATACAGCAGAGGTGTCAAACTTAACCGCTAAAAAAAGGCCATATTAAAAAATCTCAACAAATACGTGGGTCAGCTGTGTTTTTATTTCTTGACCCGAACTGGTCAAAGGCACTGAATACTTGACCTACTCAAAGATAATTAACAATAAAAGCAAACTGGTTTATATAAAACAACAGACTTTATATAAAACAATAGGCTACATTGCTACAGATACCTGTTAAACCTCTTTAGTCACCAGAGCTCCAACTCTGTTGGCTGATCTGCACTGTTTTGACCACCATGGAGTTTCATGCTGCACAAAGCTGTGTAAACGTCACCTGCATGAACTGACCCTCCTGCTGCTGCTGCATAAACTCAAACTATCTAATTAACCATTGCTCCACCTGTTTTTCCCCGTTTTGTATTCTAATATTTTATACTAGCGCTGTTGCTATCTGGTGTCGATCAGACGAGGATGGGTTCCCCTTTTGAGTCTTGGTTCCTCTCAAGGTTTCTTCTTCTTGCTCTTAGGGAGTTTTTCCTTGCCACTGTCGCCATTGGCGACGCTCATGGGGGCTCAGACCTGGATTTTTCTGTAAAGCTGCTTTGTGACAACACCTGTTGTAAAAAGCGCCAAATAAACTTTGACTTGACTTGACTTTAAATGTCCCCAATGTATGGTAGGTTTTTTAACCTGCCTGTTTGCTTGAACTAGACACCTGGCATCTTTTCTTTTAATGGTGCTGTCCCATAGACACACATTATGTTGCAGTGCATGCTGGGGATTGTAGTGCAGCTCATGGTGAATTGGGCTGAAAATAATAGAAAATTACAGAATTTTGCAGGCTGAATAGGAGCGTGTCACGGGCCTGACTTGGCCTTTGGACCTTGTGTTTGACACATGGGCCATAGAGGCACCGATGCTAACTTCAATGGCAACAAAATGTGTGGTTTAACGGGTCTTTCTTTGGGAATGCCTCTCGTTTGGTAACACCATCTTCATCAGTTGAGATGTTACACGTCTCCTTAGTGTCTCCAGTTTGAGAAATGAATAATAATTCACTCTTTCCACCAAACTCTTGGGAAATTGGGCAAGTTTTCAGATTTATAATGCATTTAATACATGCGGCACACTGAAAAGTTCTTCTGAGGTATTCTGGGCATAGTTACAGTCATTACTAGGCCATGAACCCATTTGCTACAGCGCCTCCCTGAGGCAGACCAGTGCTGCAGCTCTATTTAGCTAAGAATACCAAAGACAGAAGCTCAGCATTCATGGTTGAAGCAGGCTAAACAGTGACCTTTCCTTGAATTTGAGCATCTATTACTACGTTTATTTTCTAGGTATTCCCAACCCCCCCTCTTCAGGAGGTCCAAGAGGTTAATTAGGCGATCCCAGACGCCTCAGGAACCCCTGTATATCACACCTTGTCCACAGTCAGCGCAGTGTGTACGGCACTGTTGGCTCCAGATGGTCCTCGTCTCGTTTTTGGCTGACTGAACATGTTGAATCGACGACAGTGGTCGGCCACGAGAGGGGAAATGAGGAGAGAAACCAAAGCAAGCAAGGCAAGAAAACAGCACTCTGAATAGAACACACACAGAGACTAGTCTAATTTTTCAACATTTCTAAGTTTTAGCACCAGGAGCAGGTATTTTATCTACATCAGCTTTTTGAAAGTCCAAATATTTCAAAGAATTTTTTAAATTTTGTATTTTGAAAAAGGAAAAATTTACGTTCTGAGCTCTGACGCTGTTTCTGTTTTGCTCTGATAAAACACAAAATAAAGCATGATATACTCGTCTATTTCATTGCCTCTACTTTATGATTATGATTCACTGGTTAACCCACAAACTTTCACTCTTAAGTAGTCTTTTAACCCACTCAGCTTTCCTAAGGCTGTCTCACTTTCACACAACAGGCTTCACTTAAACACAGATTTGAAGTTTATAATGCATTCAAACAACATACTCTTTACTCTGTACACTGCAGTTTTACAGATTTAGTCTACTGACAACTTCTGCAGTGGAGAGTCTTTCTCTTTCACACAGGCGCCTTGAGTATGTGCACGTTGCCTGTCAGCTTTAGTCTTTGTGCTGTGTTCGCACACACATTTTCACAAGAGATGAAAGACGACGCTGGGCTGACGGATCATCAGTCTGACACAGTTGGCGCTAGTTCTTAAACAAACGTCAGCTCGGTGGGTCCCGGCCATCAGACAACGTGTTCATGTGTTTTCGGGTAGGTTTTAGACACATTAAACACTTCAGACGTCTGGTTCCTTTCACCACCACTGTAAACAATTCTGCCTAAGACTCAGTAGGTTTCGTTTCTACCGAATGAACCATTTTACATCAAATCACTCTGAATCTATCATCTTATTGATCTAATTGTGGACAAAGTTGGACTGTTTGGTGGAATTCCCCTTACAGTTAAGCAGGGGCATCACTAAGGGTTCATGGATAGGGCGGCTAAGCCAGAACTAAGGGGGTCTGGGGGCATGGACCCTCAAAAGAATATTTGTTAATGGCCCCAATGTACATCAAGAACTTTTAAAGCAGGATCAGCAAGAGATTGTAACAGAAAATGGCTATTTGGTGAAATTGGCACAAGTAGATCTGTGTCTTTGTAGTTTGTATTAAGCACAGAGTGCTACAAACACTATAACCATCCTCTTACAACAGGCCCAGATCAAGCAAGTTGCTGAAGTCATGCAATGCTCTCCTCTCCCTTAGATAAACTGCAATGTCCTAAATATATTATTCACATACACAGATTGCAGATGAGTTTAGTCTCAGGTGGTGCAGTGAGTGGTTCTGCTCTGTAGGCATGTTTAATAAGCTGAGTGAGACAATTTCTTGGTCATAGTAAAAATATTATATTTTCTTAGTTAGGCTACATGAAATTCAGTATTAATTTTAACTAAAACACAACCCTGTCTGACTTTTTTCTTGATCCCTAACCTCCATCAGATGCTCATTCAACTCTGTCAGTCTCCTTCAGCTTCTTTCTCTGCCTCCTTCTTGTGTTTAGTAGTTAATACATCATTTTATAACTCAGATTTACAAGAACTCAGAGAGATAATGAGGGATCAATCAAGTCATTTTTATCTGGAGTTCATTTGCAAAAAATATGATAAACACCATCCTTTAAAAATCGAGCCGTGCCGTGTCTGAGCATTTTACAGCAGAAACAGTCGAACCTCTGCGCTATTCTCCAATAGTACCTGATGAATCTGTTCAGCCAATTAGCGTGCAGTATTCGGGTCAGGTGACGCAACACTGCCGCCAACTGTTTAAGGCAGAATCGCAAACGGCTCCTTTCTCCCCACAAAGTGCACTACGTAGTTTCCATAGCTATCCATACTTAGATGCCACGTTGTCTGTTGTTCTCTGTCTGAGGCGATACGTCTGCGCGTCCGCCATGTTGGAGAGGTCAAGATCCGCTTGCGAACAAATTCACTTGTATTGAGAGGCGATGAGTCTCAGGATTAAATCTGCCTCAACTTCAAAGTATCCAGTCTGTACCTGACAATAAAAACCTAGTTTAGTGCGAGTAGAAACACAATCACACACATCAGCAAATCAATCCAAAACACTTCTAATCTTGGTACACACAAAAATAAAAGAAACCCCCAAAACACAGTGAGAAGGACGAAGCTAAAGATGGCTTCTTATTTGCCAGCTTCTTGTCTGAGTTTTCCCGTTCCACCTTAAATGGTGTAGCAGCTACTTTCTGGTGCCTGAAGCTGCACCATTTAAGGTGGAATGGGAAAATTCAAACAAGAAACTGGCTGATGCACCATTTAAGGTGGAACGGGTAAATTCAAACGAGATGCTGGCAAATAAGAGGCTAACTTCAGCACTGTGTAAGAAGGTGCTAACATCTATTATGAATATCTACACGGATTAGAGAATGCTATGACTTACCAGCTACAAAACATTAACTTTAATTATCATTGTAAATAAATAAATATTACATAAAGTAAAGATCTTCTGAAGAGACTATTAAATGGAATAAGCTTAATATAAAACCAGAGGAAAAACAATCACAGCAACAGGTTCTCTGTGCATCACCAACCACACGACCATATCTACACCTGAATATCACACAAACATGAGTGTGGACCGCTGCGTTCCCATCCCACTTTCTGAGAGCAATATTCTTAAATAGTGTAATTTTGGACAGTATCTTTCTTAAACTGGCGCTTTGTAATGGTACAGTCCAGCAGCAATGTTGACCACCCTAAAATGGTGGCGCTGTTGATGTGCCTGGCAGGACCCAACGCAGCATCTAGGTATGTATATCTATGCTAGTAAACCAAAAGTTAACTAACCTAGCTAGCTAGCTAACAAACAAACGAGTAAACGAACCCATAGCCAACTACACTGACCGTAATTCACCACAAATCCATATTGTTGGTGGAGATATTCACTCTATAACTACTCACTGATTCATTTTGTGTATTACAGATTTTTGTGTATTACTTTCGCTGCATTTCTTTCTCTAATGTTTATTCAGCTTCAAGCCAAAATCCGGGTTTCAGCTTCCATGGTTGCCGATTACTTTGCAGTGCAAATTCAGAGCCCCTCCCCCAGGTCTGATATGATTGGCTTACAACTTCTGAGGTCTGACATGATTGGCTTACAACTTCTGAGATCTGATATGATTTGCTTACAACTTTTGAGGTTTGATATGATTGGCTTACAACTTCTGAGGTCTGATATGATTGGCTTACAACTTCTGAGATCTGATATGATTGGCTTACAACTTCTGAGGTCTGATATGATTGGCTTACAACTTCTGAGGTCTGATATGATTGGCTTACAACTTCTGAAGTCTGATATGATTGGCTTACAACTTCTGAGATCTGATATGATTGGCTTACAACTTCTGAGGTCTGATATGATTGGCTTACAACCTCTGAGATCTGATCTGATTGGCTTACAACTTCTGAGATCTGATCTGATTGGCTTACAACTTCTGAGGTCTGATATGATTGGCTTACAACTTCTGAGATCTGATATGATTGGCTTTTTTTTCTTCACTTGTGTGAATAACCTACACTCTTAAAAAGATGATTCTTCTATGTAGAACCATGAACAGTCAAAGGACTATTTTATTTGCATGCTTAAAGAGTTCTTTGCATCATGAAATAGTTCTTCAGATTGATGCAGGATGTGTTATATATGATTCCATATTTGAAAAGGGTTCTATATAGCACCAAAAAAGGGTTCTTCTACTGTTACAAGCTTGACATCATCACAATAGAAAAACCTTTTTTGGTGCTATATAGAACCCTTTTCAAAAAGGTTCTACATACAACCATATATAACCCATGCTCTATCAACCTGATTAGCCATGTATCATGTATAGATCCCTTTAAGCAAGCAAATGATTCGAGTGTTCATGGTTCTATATAGAACCATGGTCTTTACCAAAGAACCTTTGAAGAACCATCTTTTTTAAGAGTGAATATAAAAGCATGTACAACAAATTCTCTGTCAATCTGAGTAACCATTTCTCCATGCAAAGAACCATTTAAGCATGGTTTTATATAGAACCTTATATGAAATCGTGGTTTTATACAGAACCATTGCTTTTATTAAAGAACCACCAATGTGTTTTTTCATATGGCTGGCAACTTCAGAGGGCTACTGATGGAAAATGAAGGGCAACTCCACCCCACCCTCTCTCTCCTACGAGAGATGAGGTCGTGTGAGTGGAAGAGTCTGGCATGCTGGGCCTGGTCTTCCTTCCTCCTCACTTCAAACGAGGGAGTGAGAGACACTGAGGAAGCTTACTGAAAGCAGCCTGATAGCGCTCAAATCTTATGTGACCTTCCTCACAAATAGACACGCACATGCCAGCATATATTCCCATGCTATTTTCAGATATCTACCCCACAAAATGTAAACACGCGACTGGCATCCTCCAAAACAGGAGTGCTATTCTCTCTCTCCCCCCACCGCAATCACATTTTATCTGTTCCTTGGAAAAAGCCTCAAACACCCAAACCCACAGCCCACATGCTGAAGTCTCAGCACAGGCCTTCACAGGACCACAGCAGCTAAGTCGAAGCCTGTGAAGGGAGAGAAGCTAAACGTCTCACAGAACAGACATCTAAGGACTGTGTTCACACTGGCTGGCTTGGTTTGATTAAAGGAGATCTATTATGCTCACTTTCAATGTTCCCAATTTTATTTTTAAGGTTTGAATAGATTTACATGCTTCATTGCTCCAAAACACTTTATTTTTCTCATAGTGTGCATCTCTATTCACTTTCAGTCTGAAACGCTCTGTTAGAGCCCCTGTGTCTTTCAAGCCCCGCCTCCTGATGAGCCCAGTGTACTCTGATTGGTCAGCTCACCCACCCTGCTCTGACTGTCAACCACCTGAGCAGTTCCACCCCTACATGTTCCGCCCCTGTCTTACAGTCTGCAGACAGACTCTTCTCTCCTGAGCAGCTGTAAACACCGGTGTGGCTATTTTTCCAGTGGTGTCAGTTCTGCCCGTACCAGTCCAGTCCTGAAAGTCAGGTCAGCGTCTTTCTCGACATGGCTACAAAACTGAACAAACTCTTCCCGGCCTCCAGTAGTTGCGGTGCATTGTGTGCCAAGCTTGCCGGTAGGTGCACAGTAACAAATGTGTTATGAGATTGCATTGTCTTGTAACAAAGGAAAGGGCTGGAATTTCAACGAGGCGTTTCAGGCAGCTGAGAAAAGTGGTTTCTGTGGAAGAAAGTTATTCCCTCTGGTGTGTACCTTGAGCTTTGTAACACTGCAGACCCTTTACATGCACAAAAATCTATATAACACACTACAAGTAAGCTGGAAAGGCATAATAGGCCCCTTTAAAATGAAGCCTAGTGCGATTGCCCTGTTAAAGGAGCAATATGTAATAACTGACGGCAAGCATTTAAAATGGATACTGCAGTCCAAGTTCAAAATATTGGAGAGAGTTGTCTGTTTTGCTGTGCTTGCCTGCCAATACGTTTCATATTACAAGTTATTCCAATCTGATAAAGAAACAGGTACATTTTTGCATTAAAAGCATTCTGATAAGCCAAGTGTCCCCAACCTTGTTATGGACAGAGCTGGAACATTTCCTGTATCTGAAAGCTGAATTGATGGCACGTTGTTCAGGTGCTACTTTTATTAAATACTTTGGCAGTGCAGGAACAGTCTCTACCTGTTCCTCTCATCTCTGCCTCCTCTCCCCCTCTTGTTTTTTGACCCTGACAGGTTTGATTCGGTCAGGGTGTTCTTGAGTCTTGACTGTCCATCAGTAAAAGTAGGGGTGAGCGATACGGCAAAAGCATCATATCACAATACTTCAGGACATTTTTACGATACATGATATCCATCATGATGTTAAGCTTTTCTGAGATTTAATAAGGTGGAACAGTCAAAATAGAACCTGTAGTGCTGCATATAAAATATTATAATAATACATACATACATCATCTAAACCGCTTATCCTTCTGGGTTGCGGTGGGGTGCTGGAGCCTATCCCAGCTGTCATTGGGCGGAAGGCAGGATAGACCCTGGACAGGTCGCCAGTCCATTGCAGGGCAGACAGACAGACACATTCACACCTAGGGGCAATTTTAGCATGTCCAATCAGCCTGACTGCATGTTTTTGGACTGTGGGAGGAAACCGGAGTACCCGGAGGAAACCCACGCAGACACGGGGAGAACAGGCAAACTCCACACAGAAATGACCCTGGTCACCTGGCCAGGAATCAAACCCAGGCCATTCTTGCTGTGAGGCGACAGCGCTACCCACTGCACCACTGTGCCGCCACTATAATAATAATGATACTAATGATACTAATAATAACAATAATAATAATAATAAACCTACAACTACAATCATTTTTATTCACTGCAGTAAATCCAATTAACCCTCTGGGGCTGACAAACATGCCGGCTCATCAAATTTGATGTTTCTCTGTATTTTCTATTAATATCTTTGAGATAATATTGTGCAGAAATACAGTCAGAGCCAGTTTATGAGCAGCCTGGCCACTTCTTATGATTTTACTCAAACACTCCATATTAACCCCATTCGTTTTGAACTCACTCTATAAGTTCTCTGATATGGGTCAAACAGTTCCTGAATCTGTAGTGTCGCGTTTTTGACTCCATCACATCGCAAGATTGTATGTGATTCAACCATGAGCCAATGAAGACACATGCCATCTACCTCTCACTGTGCAACTGGTGAATTTGTGTGTCACTCATCTGCCTCTCACCTATAATTGGTGGATTTGTGTATCTGTCCATGTTTTGTGTGAAACTGACCAATGGACACTCAGGAAATCACTAAGGAGTTACCTGTCACATCGAAACCACTTCATTGCTCGTTCAGTCACCTCAGACTGTGTAAAAAGTTCGCAGCTGCTGAAGTTGCTGTAGCGGTTTTGGAACAGTTGCGATGAGGAAAACATTTATCTACTATTTCATTCATACATTCCACTATGTTTGTGAACCTATGGTTTTAATAACACAGCAGTGCTGCTGACTGAGAATAGTCCACCAACCAAAAACATCCAGCCAACAGCGTCCTGTGGGCAGCGTCCTGTGACCACTAATGAACGACTAAAGGATGACCAAGACAAACTGTGCAGCAGCAGATGAGCTATCGTCTCTGACTTTACATCTACAAGGTGGACTGACAAGGTAGGAGTGTCTAATAGAGTGGACAGTGAGTGGACACAGTGTTTAAAACTCCAGCAGCACTGCTGTGTCTGATCCACTCAGACCAGCACAACACACACTAACACACCACCACCACGTCAGTGTTACTGCAGTTCTGAGAATGATCCACCACCCAAATAGTACCTGCTCTGTGAGGGTCCTGACCACTGAAGAACAGGGTAAAAGGGGGCTAACAAAGTATCAGAGAAACAGATGGACTACAGTCTGTAACTGTAGAACTACAAAGTGCACCTATATAGTAAGTGGAGCTGATAAAATGGACAATGAGTGTAGAAACAAGGAGGTGGTCATAATGTTATGCCTGATCCGTGTATAATATGTGGTTATCATGTTGTATGCAAGTGCCTGTAAGGGCGAGTTTAAGAATATATGCAAAAATCAGGAAAATGCCCTCTGAGCCCAGAGGGATAAACAATTGTGTTCACTTTGTAATAAAACACGTAGCTACTTAGTGCTCATTAAGTACTGATGATATCCACGATATGCACAGAAAAGCATTTTGTGCCATAATTTATCACAATAACAATAAAACTTTATCATATTGCCCATCCCTAGAGATGTTTTTTTCTCAAACGTCCCTTCTAGCAAATTACCCCCAAATTGCCATCATTATATTTAATAACAATAGCAATAATCAGGAAAAGAATCAGTACATGAAATGAGTTTTAACCAACAAATCAAAGTATATTTATAGTGAGTGTAATAGGACTGGCATGCTGAGCTCAAGACCCACCCATTTTGCTGTTGTGCTACTCGTGTGTTCAGACAGGACTGAGCAGTGCCAGTAACTGCACTCCTGAGAACGAACTCTGAGCACACAGGTCAAAGCATGTGCTCTTGGCAGCTGGGGAAATCCCAGACAGCTTCATTGACCTAACAGTGAACTCCACCTTCACCTCACACTCTGGATCTGAACCCCCCACATCCCACATTACCATTTCGCTGCATTTCTTTCTCTTTTTTTTTCCTCATGAACGCACATGTCTGCCTGATCCCGTTGAATCATTTATCATGCGCCGTGTTTCCAGCTCACCACACGCAGGTCACTAGGGAAACAAATAATACAGAGGCTTCACAGGGAGATGGACACTCAGACAGGGACAGTGAGAGACAATCAGATGGAGACAGGTCTGCACCTTAGTATAGAGATGTCTGATTGATCAACGAGTCATTCTTTTGATTGGTTCTTTCCAGTGAATCGGACAAACTGGTTCAAAAGTCCAGGTGAATCAAACTTTTTCATAGCATGTGTGCAATGTTTGCTTCCATGTTATAGGCTGAATTGTTCTAATATAACTTGAATAATAATCTGTCCCAGTTTAACCACCACATACCCAGATAGCAAACACATATCAGCCCACTGGTTTGATAAGGTCAGCACGTTGCTGGCTGTCTGCTCCACTCTTGGACCACTCAGATTACTGTCCTGCATTACTGTCCTGCATGCTAAGGACTAATTAATGGTAAGACAAGCACTCGTAAAACAATATGAATTAGATTAGTGCATTTCCAGAAAATTCTGACCATTTGAGAACGGTTGCTAAGGTGTTGCCAGTCGGTTGCTATGGTATTTCATGCGTTTGCTATTGTGTTGGTAGGTAGTAGCTGTGGAATTCCAGTTGGTTGCTGAGGTGTTGCTATGTGGTTGCTATAGTAGCCCAGGTGGTTGCCAGGGTGTTGCTAGGAGGTTGATATGGTATCCAAGGTGGTTGCTAAGGTGTTGCTAGGTGTTTGCTGTTGTATGACAGGCGGCTGCTACGATGTTGTTAGCCGGTTGCTGTGATAACTGTAAAGAAAGTGTTCTGTAAAGAACCACAAACACTCAAAGAACCCTTTGTATGATTAAAAGGTCTTTTACATCATGAAAGCGTTCTTCAGGTTGATGGAGAATGTGCTGTAGATGGTTCTAAATATAATAATTTTAAAAGGGTTCTACGACCTTGACATTGTGACAATAGAAGAACTCTTTTGGGGTTCTGTATAGCTCTATATGCTACATAGAACCCTTTCATGATGCAAAGAACCATTTAATCTTGCAAAGGGTTCTGTGAGTGTTCATGGTTCTTTATAGAACCATTTTCTTTACTAAAGAACCCTTAAAGAACCAACTTTTTTTTGCCACATTAACTCCTGAGAACGAGATCCTAATGCGTGGCCATGACTTAGTAAGGCTTGGGAATGAGATAATTAAGTTGTGGCCACGACTTAGTAAGGCATGGGAATGAGATCATGCCTTATTAAGCTATGTTCAAGGCTTAATTATCTAATTCCCACAGTTTGCTAAGTCATGGCCATGAATTAGGATCTTGTTCCCACACCTTACTAAGTCGTGGCCAGGACTTAATTATCTCGTTCCCATGCCTTACTAAGTCACAGCCATGACTTAATTATCTCGTTCCCATGCCTTACTAAGTCACAGCCATGACTTAATTATCTCGTTCCCATGCCTTACTAAGTCACAGCCATGACTTAATTATCTCATTCCCATGCCTTACTAAGTCACAGCCATGACTTAATTATCTCATTCACATGCCTTACTAAGTCGTATCCATGCATTAGGATCTTGTTCCCACAAGTTAATATGGCATGGCTTATCCCAGTATCCCAGTATCCTAGTATCCCAGGTGGTTGCCTGGTTGTTGCTAGGAGGTTGCTATGGTATACAAGGTGGCTGCTAAGATGTTGTTAGCTGGTTGCTGTGATATCACAGATGGATGCTAAGGTTGCTGTGATATCCCTGGTGGTTGCTAGGGGGTCGCCAGGTGTTGTTATGGTATCACAGGTGGTTGCTAAGGTGTTGCTAGGCAGCTGCTATAATAGGGTTAGGGTGAGGGCGAAAATGAATGGGCCTCTATTGGAAGAATGAGGGATGAAAAAACGACACATAGAGGAGTGCGGGTCAGTACAGCTGTGCAGTAGAGTTTGAGCACCTGCTCTGACTGAGTACATGCCGTTTGAGTACATGCATTAGGATCTTGTTCCCATGAGTTAATATGCCGTGGCTATGCATTATTATGTATATATGGAATGTCACCAGCAGGGCTCCGTACAATAGGCATCAGTGCCCCCCCAGAGGGATTTGGCAGGAGCCGCCACTGACCCAGAATATATATGTTCAAATTTCTTGAAATCAATACTGTATGAAATGAATCGAATTTGACAAAATACTGCAGGAAAACTTCAGGCTTCAGGATGGCCACTCCTACTGTGTTGACCTAGGCTATTATTAAGGTCAGATGAGGCCTCAGTCGCAGAGGCCTACGTGAACTTGTTTGTCTTGTTTTTTTCCAGTGCCTGGCTTTTGCATGCTACATGTGCCAGTCTAAGCCTCTGGGTTTCCCTTGAAGAGAAGCACTGACACTGCAGTAGCTAGAGGTTGCTTGAATAACACAGTACTGAACCAGAGAGATTTAGAGAGAGCGAGAGAGAGAGAGAGAGAGAGAGAGAGAGAGAGAGAGAGAGAGGGGGGAATGAACAACAAACCCATCCTCACATTGTCTTGGCAGGCCTTTTGGCAGCAGGAGCGTGCTTTGCCTTTGCTGCACCGTGGCTTTAATCCTTAAGCCAGTGGAAAGCCTAAGCACGCTAGCTCCTTGCTGTTGTTTTGTTTTCCCTCACAGGTGAGGGGGAAAAGGAAGTCTGGCAGGAGATGCTAGGATGTTAGGATGTCAGTGAATGTGAGGCAATGACCAGAAGGGCAGCACGCTATCCATGCCTCTGTCCCTGAAATGGCATGTGCATTTCGGTCCTCATGTGGCCCGAGGACTGATCCCACATTATATTCACATGTCCTTTGAAACTAAAAGAATTTTGGTCCACTGCCTCGTTGCCTACAGGCGAAATGAGCCTTGGTCGCCCTCTTGTGATCATCATGAATCCCTTAGTAGGAAAATAAGGGTCCGGATTTCACTTTGGGCCTCAGAAAAACTGAAGATAAGCTGTTATTCTTCAAAAAATTAGAAAAAAAGTTTTTTTTTTGATATTGTCTTAATTTCTTAACTGTTTTTCTTTTTTTTCTCAGGCTGATGCTGCATGTTTTTAATTTCCTTAATCTTAGTCATGCATGCAGTTGAAATCAACTGTATCAGAGTTTTGATAGTGATTTAAGCAATAGAACATGAGAGGGAGTGTGTTACCGTGAAATAACGTCCTGGCTGTGATGTGGTCACAGGCACGAGCCGAAGGCGAGTTTAATATGTTTTAATGTTCGCAGTTCCTTCCACCAAATTATAGTTCCTTAACTCCGCTCACTCGCTGCACAGCCAGCAGTTCGTTCTCCAGCTCCTTACACTAAATTCCCAAACTGTCATCACCACTGAGCAGCTTTTTAGTCGGCAGCTGTGACAGAAGAACAACTAAACAACCTGGAATCAGCCAAAAATGAACCCAATACCATTCACCAAACGTGCAGTCTGATCTTCAGAGTCTGACCAAATCAGACTGAGCCATAAAACTGCCGCAATATCAAGTTTAGCTCAGTTTTGTCAGTTTTTGCCAGATCAGTATTAATGTTGTTTTGTTCCAGCCAGTCTGTAAAGCATCTTACAGCCCATTTAGTTTGGCGAATGGTGTTGGGTTCATTTCTGGCTGATTCCAGGTTGTTTAGCTGTTCTTCTGTCACAGCTGCCGACTGAAAAGCTGCTCAGTGGTGATGACAGTTTGGGAATTTAGTGTCGTCTCATCTTCAGAGTCTGACCAAATCGGCTGTCGGTCAAATGTGACCTTAAAAGTATCCATTTTCTGAATAATGAGATAGTATCTCAAAATAGTGACTTAGCATCTCAGAATAATGAGACAGTATCTCAAAATAATGAGATAGTATCTCAAAATAATGACTTAGCATCTCAGAATAATGAGATAGTATCTCAATATAGTGACTTAGTGTCCAAAATAATAGAGTTTCACTAAAAAATGAAAAGATAATCCTTTGATGCTGGATTTTTTATTATTATTTTAGGTGGTGGGAATGGGCCCCCATAGTTCTTTCAAAAATCAAAAAAGTGGTTTGAGTGGGTTCAGATTGGCTGTACAGACAACAGATATCAATAGGCGACATGATTAATAACATAACAGCAGTGAAAACTTCCCTGACAACTCAGTTCATGTGAAGATGATCTAATAGCCTGAATAATTAACCTGACCTCACTTCAAATCCCTTGTCGTTCATAACATAAACCCTGACCTATGAACTTAGTTCATGTTATATATAACATCTGGACCTCGTTCCCTGTGCTTTGATTTTTGGAATAAAGAATTAAAAAACTACACTCTTAAAAACGATGGTTCTTCAGATTGATGGAGAACGTGCTGTAGATGGTTCTATATGGAACCTTTTTGAAAATGGTTCTATATAGTACCAAAAGGGGCTCCTCTATTGTAACAAGTCTGACATCATAACAATAAAGGAACCCTATTTGGCGCTATATAGAACCCTTTTCAAAAAGGTTCCATATAGAACCATCTACAGCACATTTTCCATCAACCTGAAGAACGATTTCACAATGCAAAGAACACTTTAATCATGGAAAGTGTTCTTTGAATGTTCTATATAGAATAATTTTCTTTAGTAAAGAACCTTTGAAGAACCATAGCTTTAAGTGTATAATTTAGAACTATGCACTGGTAGATGGTTATTCGAGGGTTCTTTAGTAAAGGAAATAGTTCTATGTAGAACCATGAACACTCAGAGAACCCTTTGCATGATTAAATGGTTCTTCTTTGAAAATATATATATATATATATATATATATATATATATAATCGTAACATTAGAAGAACCCGTTTAAGTGTTACATAGCACCCTTTTTCAAAACGATTCAATATAGAACCCTTTCATGATGCAAAGAACCCTTTATAGAGGATTGTAATCATGCAAAGGGTTCTTTGAGTGTTTCGTTACTAAAGAACCCCTGAAGAATCATCTTTACGAGTGTAGTATATGGAATCGACTCTTGGAATCTTTTCCATTGACTCTCATTACATAGAATCAGATTCAGAGTCAAACGGTTCTGAACACGACCATTTCACCATTAGTGATTGTAGCATTAATTGTGCTTATTCTAATAATTATTTATTTAAAAATCACATATACAGTTCAGTGGCTTGTTTATTGTTTTATTGTCTTTACCCTTTCACGACACCTATTTTTTTTTTTTAATGAACCAAATCATTTTTGTATTGTTGCACACAAAATACACATGATCAGAAACTGCCACATGTTGCGATGATTTTATATTAAATTCTGAAACAGTATTATTAGAATTTCACAATAAATTCTTAGTCTATATCACAACAGCGGGCGCAAACACCGCAATTAGCTTGATTCAGTTGGACTTCTGAATCAACCGATTCATTGAACCGATTCGTTCACAAGTCGTTGCGTTGGCCCTCCGGCGCGGTACGTGGCGCTAAAGCGGCTCAGTTAACCCGGTCGTGCGGTTGTGCTGACGCGGCGTTGGGGCTCCTCTCTCTCTCATCCCGCGGAGTAAGTACGTGTCAGTCTCTTTTTCACCCGGAGACGCCGAGCGGAGGGGAAAGAAGCGGAGCCATGGCACCGAAGGGAGGGAATAAGCAGCAGTCCGAGGAAGATCTGCTTCTTCAGGACTTCAGCCGAAACCTGTCGGCTAAATCCACCGCGCTGTTCTACGGCAACGCGCTCATCGTCTCTGCCATCCCCATCTGTAAGTCACCGCTACCGTCACTGCTCCCCTTTTCCCCCGTCGGAGTAACGTTACAGTCCCTCGTTTGTTCCGTGGCGTTTATGTTATGGAAAAAGGGGGTTAAACATTCTTACAGTGGTAACTAACGATACATAGGCTTAGCTAGCCATTTAGACCGGGCTAGCTAGGTTAGCTAGCGGTTATGTTTGAGCAGGGAGGCTGGAATTCATACATTCTGTTATGTAGGTTAGCTTGTAGCTAAGATCAGCTTCTTGTTCGAATTCAGCCGTTTCCGCCTTAAATGGTGCAGCGGTTACATTCTGCAGCCTCGGTCGCCTGAATGTAACTGTTGCACCATTTAAGGTGGAACGGCTGAATTCGAATAGGAAGTCAACTTCAGCCTCGTCTGATAACTTTGTGACGTAGAAGCTGGAAAAAGTATACACAAAACTTCACACTTTGAACTCTTGAGTGAAATTTGCACATCTTAAACATTCATAAACATTCAAAACTTGGCTGTAGTTTGATAAAAACAGCGACTGCTTTACGCAAATTAACCTTCAAAACGTAACTTGGCGGTGGATTGAGGGGCTGAAATCTGAGGCTTGGTCTCAAATGTCTCCGTGCTCCCTAGTTACCTAACCTAGTGGACTATGTGTGGTTTTATTATAATCCTTCCACACAAAAATTGCATAATAATTCTAATAAAGAGCCATTTGGGGTTCAGACACGTATGCATAATTGTTACCGGACATGTATGGCTCTATATGGGCTCTCTTTAAGTAGCCTAACGTAGTGCACTAGAAAGGGAGTAGGAAGGTATTTGAGATGCAGCCTGAGTATAAAGTGAGTCAGTCATACTCAAAAGATCCAGAAACTTTGAAAATCTGTGTGGGTTATTTTTTTCAGTTCAAACAGTTACAGGGGTTTGAGTTGTTAAGCAGCAGAACTATGAGGAAAAGTGGTGTTAATCATTTATATTTAATGATTTCATCAATTTGGATCTGTATGTTATGCCTAAATTGAGGGCTTCCAGGCTTTTAATGAAATGCTGAGCACAAAAATGACATTTTCTCCCTCAAATGTGGTCGATCAACTTGTTTCTATTTGTTTGCTGTCTGAAGTTTTGCAGTTGTGCTACAAGGATAATATAATAGAAGTGTATCGCTGCTGTCAGGACAAAGCCTCATATCTCCTTTTTTGTCGTTTTTCAGTTTTTGACATAATTTAAAAACGCCTGTTGCCCTTTACGTTGTGTGTATATTTCATGATGAACGGACTGAAAGAAACGGCCCAAAATAACATGGAAAAACGTCTGGTTCCATTGACTTACATTAAGAGTAAAGTAGGTTTTTACCTTCTTCTGTAAAGTTATTATTTTGGAGATGCGAGGTTTTGTTCCGACAGCTGCAGTAAGTTACCCACATCTTATAAGCTCCATTAGCCTCATAACTTGAAGCAAAACTAAAGAAATAAACTTAAGACACCAAACGTCTCAGCTGATTGACTACATTAGGGCTGGCAGAGCCACTTCTATGCAGTGTAGCTAATGTGGTCTATTTCCTTCCAACAGGGCTGTTCTGGAGGATCTGGCACATGGACCTGGTGCAGTCTGCGGTTCTGTACGGCGTCATGACGCTGGTCAGCACATACCTGGTTGCCTTTGCTTACAAGAACGTCAAATTTGTCCTCAAGCACAAGTAAGCTTTCTGTTATTCAGTTTTGATGTTACTATTCGTTGTCTGCAGTCATCATTTTTAGGGCTCGGTGTTGTAAAGGCTGGACGGAGCTTGATTTGTGCCTAAACCTGTGCCGGCATTTTCAGGGTTGCTCAGAAACGTGAAGACGCCGTTTCCAAAGAAGTGACCCGCAAACTCTCCGAGGCGGACAACCGCAAGATGTCCCGCAAAGAGAAGGACGAGAGGTAAAAGCAACAGATACACTGTTTAGTCGGAGAGCTTATTTAATTAGATACGAGTTAGTCTTAAAGTGAGGATATCATGAAGCAGAAATGTTTCTCATTTACTCAGAAAGCTTAAGCCCAAAGTCTACACTGTCCAGCTGTCCACTGAAGAAAAGTCCTGTTGGGCAATCTTGACCAGATAACCAGATAATCTTAGTACTCAGTTGACATGATCATGTTATTTACGTCACAGTGCGTGCTTTGAAAGATTGTTCAAAGGTTTAGTGTAAGGCCTGTTTCAGGCCACTCTCAGGCTTCTGAAAAGACTTCTATTCTATAAATTTCTATTTACAGTATAATTCAGTATAATTTTACGTTTATGCTGTGACTGTAGGATTAAAGCAACAATATTCTGTATCTAGAAATTATTTGATAAAGTTTGTGATCCATACATTTGGTGTAAAAGTACAATATTTCTGATTTGTAATGATTTCTTGCTGCTAAAAATATGGATTTTTTTTTACAGGATCCTGTGGAAGAAGAACGAAGTGGCAGATTATGAGGCGACGACGTTCTCCATCTTCTACAACAACACGCTGTTCCTCGTGCTCGTCATCATCGCCTCTTTCTTCCTGCTGAAGAACTTCAACCCCACAGTGTAAGAACAGTTTACTGGGGTTTCCATTTATTGAATTTGCACATTTTCCTTGCGTTTATTCTTTTCCTTCTCTTTCACTATGTAGGCTTTTTGCCTACTTTGTTCTCTCTAGCATTTTTGGTTTATTTATGTTGCTCTTATAGACCAAAGTAAGAGTGTACGTCTCAAACTGTATTACAGATCCTCAGACAACATAATTGAATGGAAATTTACAGCCTTAGACTTCCCAAAAAGTGTTTTATAGCCATTTAATATTTCCATTCCAGATTTCCCTTATCGCTGTGTAGGCATGTTTGGATTAAGTCACTAAAATTTTTTTCTGTTTGTTTTTTGAAATACAGGAATTATATTCTGTCCATCAGCGCCTCCTCTGGTCTCATTGCCCTGCTGTCCACAGGATCAAAGTGAGAGCCGGCCGAGTGAGAAAGAAGAGAAATGAGGGATGAACAAGCGCGAGACTGGAGATGATTGGAGAGATGAGTTATGTGTTGGGGGGAGGCTGTGTAGTTATTGTGGGTGGCACAGGGTGGAGGAGACTTTATCATTTCATCTGTGGACTTTCATGAAATTCATGATCAGTGGACGCCGAGGGGTCGTTTCGGACCGCCGCCCTTCTCTTTTTATACCAATAAATGACAGTTAACCCAATCTAATGGCATCCGTCTTACTCATTTATTCCTGTTTTGCTGGAATTGAGTGCTTCTGAAGTGAGAAGGCGAACACAGCAAGGGTCGCTGCCATTATGCATTTTTATTTCAAGCATATAATCTAGATCTATATCCTGTATATATGTACAGAGGTCACTGTGTCCATCCAAGGAGAAAATTCATGATGTGGATGGACGCCTTGAAGCAGAGATCTGTAACAGCCTGTACAGCCAAGATATCGGTTCACCAAACAGTATAACAAACCTTTAGAAAACATTTCAACTCACTGTATAATTTATTGGGTTTTCCATCTCTCTCTCTCTCCTCTCTCTCCTCTCTCTCTCTCTCTCTCTCAAATATATACGTGTATAATGGAGAGTCATGGGAGTAATGCAAAAGCCCTATGTTTCACAAGCAGGTTAGTATCAAGGCACTCGGTACAGAAGTGAGAGAAAGTATCACTATAAAATGCACCCACACTAATGGAGAACGTTCATGGATAACTTTAGGTGCGTTCCCAAAAAAAACATCTACACTGCAGTCTTTAAAATCACCAGATGTAACACAAAAGCACTCAGTATAGAAAGATAATGTCTGTAATGACATACATAGAATTCGATATAACTGTCATAAATGAACGTTTGAATCCTCAGGCAAAGTAGAGGATAATGAAATTAAAGGAATAGTTCTGTGAAAAATCATATTTACACAATTTTCCCCTTATTCAAAGCTTTAACAGGTTGACCCACAGTGTCAGAAACTACATAAGCAAATCTAGTTGCGATTACTTAATTCAGTTACAGTTTGAGGAGCATGTGATGACTTAGGCATACCGTTTGCATGAGCTTGAGCCCAGAGAAGGCAGCAGCGTTTCTGGATCCTGTTTCTATATGGTTTCTTCTTTGTGTTTTAGAGTTTTAACTTGCCTTTATGGATACAGCGACAAACTGTTTTCACAGACAGTGGTTTTCAGAAGTGTTTCTGAGCTCATGCAGTGATTTCCACTACAGAATCATGTCTGTTTTTAATGTAGTGCTGGCTGAGGGCCCAAAGATCACGGCCATCAAATACTGGTGTTTGGCCTTGTCCCTTACATACAGAGATTTCTCCAGATTCTCTGAATCTTTTAATGATATTATGAACCGTAGATGATGAAAAGCAGTTCTTTGGTATTTTATGTTGAGAAACGTTCTTCTTGAACTGTTGCACTATTTGCTCATACAGTCTTTCACAGAGTGGTGAACCCCTCCTCATCTTTACTTCTGAAAGACTCCGCCTCTCTGAGATGCTCTTTTATACCCAATCATGTTACTGACCTGCTGTCAATCAACCACCAGGTGTAGCATTACACAACTTTACCAGCCTTTTGTTGCCCCGTCCAAACTTTTTTGGAACGTGTTGTTGGCATCAAATTCAAAATAAGCATATATTTTTCAAAATATGATTTGTTATAATTGTACTATTTTCAATGAAATGTAGGGTTTAAATAATCTGCACATCATTGCATTTTGTTTTTATTTACATTTTGCACAGCGTCCCAACTTTTTTGGAAATGGGGTTGTACCTATAGTCAGAGTGTTGGGGGCATTTTGTTGCTTAACATGGAGAAGCAGCACCTACTCACCTCCTAAGAGGAAATTGCCATCTGACTTGGGCAAAATAACCACAGCAACCTTAAAAACCTAGGCTAAAGCATACTGCCACGGCAGGCATGCCCAGTGAAGACTACATAACTGAGTTAAAATCACAGCTGAGGTGTACAAATATTAGCAATAACAACACGGCAAACTTTTTAAAAAGTTCTAGAAAATAAGAGAAACTGAAAGAATAAGGCAGAGCTTGACGGAGAGTGAAATGATATGATCAGAAGGGAACCTTCAGGAAGGCCAGATGATTTCTAGGAACTAAAAAACACAGCTTGTGTTTAAACTCTGCTAGTATTACAGTGCTACTGTTATTTAAGTGTTAAGTTCTGGATGGAAACAAAAGAGTTAAATGCTTCAAACGTCATGCAGAAAATTGGCCAATCAGGAATCGTTTTCCTCCGTGGTGTCTAAGTAGATATGTCTAAGTGAGCTCTCTTATTGGTTAGGACTTCAGAAGCTGAAGAGAAGGCCGACTGCGTTAGATTACGTATCAGCATAATTATGAAGAGACAGAGGAAACAGACGATCCCGTTTTGATTTCCAACAGGCGCGACTAATTTCGTGAGGAAAAAAGTCACTCTAGGCCAGGGGTAAGACAGTAAATGGCCTTAAACGCTGGAGTTAATCTATAACTGCCAATTCACCCTTTAACCCTGAAGAATGAGAAGCAACTTCAACCTCATAAAAAGTTGAACACTGAGAGACATTTTACAAGAATTACACTTTTGGAAAAGCTTCCTGCTGGAGATACGAGAAATTCGGCTGTAGCTGAGCTAAAGCTTAAAGCAAAGCAAAATAAGTCTGCGTTTTCATTTATTTTATAATTTTTATATCTTTTACTAGCACATTAGCACATACAGACACATATGTACAGCCAAGATGATAATATGGACATCTGCGATAACACACGACCTCGAGTGTTCTATTGCTTTATACAACAGTTAAATAAATAAAGTAATAAATTAATAAACTGGGCCGTGAACACGGCATTTAATATGTTTTAATGTTCGCAGTTCCTTCACCAAATTATAGTTCCTTAACAAGCAGCTTGTTGCTACATCAGAGTGATGAACTCCGCCCACTCGCTGCACAGCCGGCAGTTCGTTCTCCAGCTCCTTACACTAAATTCCCAAACTGTCATCACCACTGAGCAGCTTTTCAGTCGGCAGCTGTGACAGAAGAACAACTAAACAACCTGGAATCAGCCAGAAATGAACCCAACACCATTCACCAAACGTGTAGTCTGATCTTCAGAGTCTGACCAAATCAGACTGAGCCATAAAACTGCCACAATATCAAGTTTCAGCTCCGTTTTGTCATTTTTTTCCCAGATCAGTATTAATGTTGTTTTGTTCCAGCCAGTCTGTAAAGCATCTTACAGCCCATTTAGTTTGGCGAATGGTATTGGGTTCATTTCTGGCCGATTCCAGGTTGTTTAGCTGTTCTTCTGTCACAGCTGCCGACTGAAAAGCTGCTCAGTGGTGATGACAGTTTGGGAATTTAGTGTCGTCTCATCTTCAGAGTCTGACCAAATCGGCTGTCGTTCAAATGTGATCTTAAAAGTGTCCGTTTTCTGTTTGTGCACAAAGTAAGAAGTAAAAACGTTTGGACTAAGGAGAAAATTGTGTACATCTGATTCTTTGTCAGACTACCCCTTTACGGGTGAGCAGCATCTATCATGGTTAATCACTCAAAGAGAATCCACAGTTCTGTGGAATATGGCTTTTGAATAGAACGGGAGAAACACAACCCACTCGAATGAGGCAAAAACACATATGGAAGGTGTGGAATCACTTGTGATATACACCAGCTGCCAAAGTACTTCACCTGAAACTGGCTTATCAGGGACTGACCGCACAACGCAGAGATACATATGAATCCAGTCAGGCCTAATAAGCAGACAGGGACCAGGGAGCAAAAAGAGAAGGGGAACACTCTCTCTCTTACACACACACAGCAATAAATGCATTGTGCTGGTTGTTTGAGATGCACTATTTACATATTTGAATATATTTTCATTATGCTATATATTTTGAATATAATCAGGTAGGCTGAGGTTGGTTTTGCTTATATTTACATGGTGTGCCGGTTGCAAATATCCTTCGGATGCTCTTTTTCATTCCTATGCTAAGTTTCACAGCTCATAAAGCCAAATGTTGTCCTTTTGTGCCAGAAGCGCGAATGTGGCTCATTTCAATACTCTGTGATGCAATCAGTAACGCAGTCTTTAAACAGGCAAAGGCCGGCAAAACCAGCCTCTATGGATGCACATAAAGGACGCCTTTGCACCACAGAGTTCGTCTCCTCCTTAGTTTTATGGCAACAAGGCTCCTGTATGAACAGCAGAGGGCGACATGCTCCACACCTCCGGTCCCTATGACCTTCTCCAAGTCTCCAGTGGGCTCTCACGTTGGGGTCAGGACACTGCCTGGGTCAGAGGGTGTGCAGCTCTTGCTACATGACGACTGGTGATTCTTGCAGTTTGTGTTCGGTCGGTGGTTCTCATCATTGCGATGCATGGCTGCATGGTAGCGGAGTGCTGGGACACCCCAGCGGAGTTACTGGCAGGTGGGTAGGGGAGGCATGCAGACGGCTCGGCTCTCTCGGGCTCCAGTGAGAGGCCGAAGCCAGGAGGAAGAAGAGGAGGAGGAGAGACGTGTTTTGTTGAGGACGTGACCCAACTTCCCTACGAGCGGTAGTCCTTCTTACTGTAGGGCCTGTTGCCGAGTATGTGGTCGATTTCAGCCACAATGTGGGAGGTCATCTTGGGAAGGACCTGAGTGGGCAAAAAGAAGGAAAAACGGTATGATTAATGGGACATCTTGGAAATTTTGTTTGTCCCTTTGTGTCTTGTAGCTGGTAAAAGGGACATTTTGAAGTGCCCAGCTGGAACCAAGCCTACCATTCTGGAAAATTCCACTGTTTCAAATGTACACTCGCCATCCGCTTCATTAGAACCCTATTAGAACCATACCTTGTGCACTGAGAAACCTATTAGAACCCTACTTTGTGCTTCCACTCACTTAAAAACCCATTAAAGCCCTAAGTTGTGCTTCTACTCACTGAGAGACCTATTAGAACCATACCTTGTTTCACTCACTGAGAAAACTATTAGAACCCTATGTTGTGCTTCCACTCACTGATGAACCAATTAGGACCCTGATTTGTACTTCAACTCATTGAGAAACCTATTAACACCCTTATTTGTGTGTCTACTCACTGAGAAACCTTTAGAACCCTTCTTTTTGCTTCCACTCACTAAGAAACACATTAGAACCCTTCTTTGGGCCTCCACACACTGAGAAACCTATTAGAACCCTTCTTTGTGCTACCACACACTGAGAAACCTATTAGTATTCAGATTTATTATGTCATGAACTATTCAAACCCAAGGCATGAATTGAAATAGTATTTAGCTGAATACATACAAATTCATCACGAGTATTTTCTATTGGGAGATGACCACATGGTGAGCAGTTAGACCCCATTGTTTTGAAGTAAATGTGTCCCAAAGTCTGAAAATCAGTGTGTAACATCACAAACTGTCATATTTTTGCAATTAAGTCAACTTTTTCTGTTTTAATGAAAAATACTATTAATTTATGTGAGTACAACTCTTCAAATCTGTGTTTGCTAGTTATTGTAGCATACTAGCATACACAGTCATGTACTGACTAACATTTATATATGTAGATACACACATATTGTGTGTGTGATCATATTAAACACACTGTAAAACTAATACAAAGCAGGCAAAACAAGTTTAGCATTATGCCCAAAAATTAAACTACAGCCTAGAATATCTTAGCTTCATGAAATTGCCATGAAATTGGATGCACTGTGAGCAGTGTGGCTGAATTATCCACTAAAATATAAATATGAAATGAAATATGGGAACGAGGACCTAAACATTAATACTACAGTCAAACCTGGACAGCATGCACATATGTGTGCGTGCATAAGCATGAATG
Organism: Colossoma macropomum; assembly: GCF_904425465.1. Classification (NCBI taxonomy): domain Eukaryota; kingdom Metazoa; phylum Chordata; class Actinopteri; order Characiformes; family Serrasalmidae; genus Colossoma; species Colossoma macropomum. The sequence continues at coordinate 4,680,335 of NW_023494798.1, read as the reverse complement.
TGTAACGTGTGTCTGTACTGACCTGAATGGCTCCCAGGTTTTCTGTTAGCTGTTCTGGGTTGGAGGTTCCTAAGAGAACAGAACTCACTCCTTCGTTCCTCAGACACCAGGCTGGACACACAGACATGCACATGTTGTCAGCTGAATCATGTTACAGCAGAAAGAAATGGAAGAGTTCACAGCAAAGGGACTACTACACTTCTGAGGCCTGCGGTCAAACCTGCTCTTCCGCACATGAACATTAGGGGGTGCCATAGAGCTAAAGATTTCCCAGGTTGTGTGAACACTTGTGGTCCAGGAAAGAGCAAAAAGTAGAGAGATGCACACGTTCCCCGTACCCCCAAAGGAGTCGATCAGTTAAGACACGTTCAATGTACAAAATTGGCTTCTTTGGTTTTGCACTGGTGCTAAGAGGCTAATGCTAACAAGCAACAGAAGCTTATATCTCACCAATTAATACTGTGCAAACTGCATCATCATGTTCGTCCCTCATTCTGCATCCAATTGTTACATAATCTCTGCAGCACCCCCACATTTTTAGGATTGCAACTGCTAAAATAATAATAATAATATAATAATCATCATCATCATCATCATCATAATCATAATAAAATGTTCTGAACTTTAAAATGATTTGAGCATAGTAAAGACCAGTGAGTGCTTGTTTATAGTGGAGTTTGCATTTTTATATTTTATTTATATATTTTTCAGATCTGCAGTAGCCGTCAGAGGTGGACGAAGTACACAAACCATGTACTTGAGTTGAAGTAGAGATACCCAAGGTAAAATATTACTGCAGTAAAAGTAGAAGTTCCTCCCTTTAGACCTCCACTTGAGTAAAAGTACTAAAGTATTTGCCTTCAAATGTGCAAAAGTACTAAAAGATTAATTATGGCTTTAATGTCCTATTACTATTATTGTAACAAGACTCGCTTCATTAACTCATTTTAGGTGAAAATACTCCAGTGTCACTCTTGGTAAACCAGTCTTTTAATAGAATGTCATTAATTAGTGATGCTGATGTCTATTAAAATGATCATAAGCACAAAACACTGAAGGCAAACAGTTTCCATCAGGTAGAACTGAGTGGCTCTGAAATCACTTTTTACAAACAAGCAAAGTTTCAGTTTAAGATTTATTTGAACTTAGTTACAAGTTTAAGTTTAATAAAAACTTTAATCTCAGATTCACAAATAAGTTTCCTTTACTAAACTGCGTCTGTAGGTCTCTGTTCATAAACATAAACCAGCCAAAACAAATTTACTATAAAATGAAATTATATATTGTGGTCTATTTACACAAAGTTAGGTTAGTTCATCATTTATGTTGAATAGACTCTCCCAAAATTTTACGCTGCTGCACTGATGTTGAACCGTGTGCTGCACTGGGTCGGTATGACCAACAGGTCAAAACAAGCTCAAAACAAAGTGCGCGCTGTGCCCTGATTGGTGTTCTTGCTTCGCACTTCTTTCGTTTTGACATGTTGCATTTTTATACACACATAAACCAAAAGGAACGACAGATTTCTCATAATGTAGTAAAAAGTGAGATATTTGACTTTGAAATGTAGTGGAGTGAAAGTAAAAAGTCTCCCAAAATGGAAAAACTTCAGTAAAGTACAGATACATGAAAAAACTACTTAAGTACAGTAACTAATTACATTTACTTAGTTACTGTCCACCACTGGTAACCGTGTACTATTTAAGTAAACACCATGTTTTCATTACAGCAAGCTGACAACAGTTGGCTGCTCTGGGGCTCAGAACTGGAACTCTGCATAGACTTTCTGATTTTGCACCTCCCTTGATAGCAAGAGGATGGTGGACCACTGTTGGCCCGCTGATGGCAAAGCTGGCGGTCCACTGGTGTTTTGCTCAGCGTTTTCTGAGCAGCCCACCTGTTCTTATTTTTCCCTTCCTTCTTATCTTTGGTTCTACTTTGTAAATTAGTTTAGTAAATAATTGTAATAATTTTAAACACAGAGTCAGCAACAACATTTTCTATAAAATCATTTTACATAAAGACATTTATATTATTTTTTCTCTCGGGTTGTTTGTAATATTTCTCTTATTTTACAAAATAAAAGTCTGTGTGCATTTAAAATCTGTTTGAGAGGATTAAACTAGGTAGAGCTTGTTTGCAGGACAGTAATCTGGGTGGTCCGAGGGTGGACCTGCAGTGGCAAACAGTCAGTGGGGTGCCGACTTTATCTAGCCAGCAGGCCGATATATGCTCGCTAACCTGTGTGTGTTTTAGAAACAAGCCCCCAAACTATTGATAAAAACCTCATTTATCTTTCAAAAAAACATCTAATGTAATAATGAAGCTTTTATGAACTGTTGTTTCTTCCACTCGGTGTGTATTCCAGTGCTAAATCTCACTGCGTGATAATCTGTTCCAGTGTCAACAATCTGATTGGTCACCACACAGCTTATTTGCATAAAATGTATCCAGAATGAGAGAGCAGACTGATGTGCGTCAGTGGTTTGATGTGTCAGTCATACTTAAAAAACCTTCATGTGGCCCTCTGGACAACTGTAAACTGTAACTGTAGTGCCAATTCCAAAAAAGTCGGGACGCTGTGTAAAATGTAAATAAATGTAAATAAAAACAGAATTGGTCTCCTCACTTCCCAGATGTTTACAGACTGGTGTTTAAAGAAGAGGGGATGCTACACAATGGTAGACACGGCCCTGTCCCAGCTTTTCTGAGATGCGTTGCTGCCATCAAGTTCTAAATGAGTTAATATTTTTCATGAAATGGTAAAATGTCTCACTTTCAACATCTGATATGTGTTCTATGTTCTATTGTGAATGAAATACGGGTCTATGAAATTTACAAATCATTGCATTCTGTTTTTATTCACGACTGTCCACACTGTCATTTGCCAGTGATTAGATCGGATTTGTGTGTCCAGACATCACCAGCCTATCTGCATTAGCTGCTCAGGCGTCAGTAACTACGTAGCTACGCAGGTGGCGCGGATTTCAAACACAGATTTGACATCATCGTAGTTTGTCATGTTGTGAGTGACGCAAAAGACAATTTGAAATCTGATTCGAGTGGCCAGAGACTGAAACGCATCTGTAGAAACCTGACAGGAATCGCATTGAAACCACCACCAAATGTGGTTTGGATACACTCAGCAAAAATCTGATTTCATGTGGTTTATTGCTGTTCAGACTACCAAAAAACAATCTGGATTCAATCTGGATTTGCCAGAAAGTGGATTTGGGCTGGCAGTCTGAACAAGGCCTATCTCTCCACTTCTGATGTTGGTCTCGGACTTGACTGCTACACAGCCTTAGTCGTGTCCAGGTCTTGGTCTTGCCTCTAATGGCCTTGACTACAACAGCAGAGTGTTTAAAAGGGAACTTGAACTCAATGTTTATTGGCATTCACACTGCAACACGTTTATTGTAGCAGTGCTATGTACTGTATCTGCTACCTGGGTCACGATGGGCATGTCCTTGATTTTTGGCTTTAAGAATGAGCTGGTCATCTCCACAGTTAGAACTGTAATCTCTACAGGGATGGAGGCGGCCTGGCCCAGTTCAGACTCACCTACGGCCAGCTGAGGCAGAGTGCAGCCCAGCTTCTCAGCAATGTGAGCCAACTCCTTCAGCTTAGCCTGCTGCTTCCTCCCGTCCTCGCTCATGATCTTATCCTTCAGCCACTGGTACGACTGCAGCAGGGGAGGTGGGGAAGAGCGTCAGGAAGACACGAGAAGAAGACAGGGTAAGCTGGTACCACCGAAAAGCACCACAAAACTCTTATCTGCTTTTCGGAAAGTGCATGTACCTTCATCGAGGCCCTAGAGGATTCCGGGATGCCGTTTTCATACTTCCCGGTGATGATGCCACAGGCTAGAGGAGACCAGGTCATAGCACCCACACCTGCACACATATACAGCAGGTCAGTAAGAGTGATGTGAGTGAGCAGACAGCGCGAGAGAGGAGATGGGGAATGTGGCATTTGTCAGGAGACATATGAGGCATGGATGTATGAGGCTGTCAATCTGCAGACATGACACTAATATTCATCATGCCTGCCATAAAGCGCGACACAAACGCAGGAAGAAAAATGGCGGGAGAGGCAGAGAGAGGGGGGAGGGAGAGAGAAGGATGCCGAGTGTGGGTGGTGGGTGAGAGAGAGAGAGAGAGAGAGAGAGAGAGAGAGAGTTGTAGAAGACCGTCAATCAAGTGTTTACAGACTGCGGACAGAAGGCTGAATGAATTTCCAGTTTCGACACTAGGCAGATGGAGCGGACTGTATATCACAGATGGAGGAGGGTGGAGGAGGGCGCTGATGATTGACACCTGCCTATCTTGTGGTAGAGCTCAGGCAGCTGCACCTCCACTTTCTCTCTCTGGAAGAGATGATACTCGGCCTGCTCGCACACCGGCGGGATCAGGTTAAACTGCCTGGCCACAGAGTACGCTTCCTAGAGAGAGAGAGAGAGAGAGAGAGAGAGAGGAATGGATTGGGCTGTTCAACAACAGTGGCTTTTTCTATATGTTTTATATGTTCAGGAAGAAAACATACAATACAGCTCGTCTCTCAATTACTTTCTGCTAATACACCGATCAGGCATAACATTCTGACCACCTCCTTGTTTCTACGCTCATTGTCCATTTTATCAGCTCCACTTACTATATAGGTGCACTTTGTAGTTCTACAGTTACAGACTGTAGTCCATCTGTTTCTCTGCATACTTTGTTAGCCCCCTTTTACCCTGTTCTTCAGTGGTCAGGACCCCCATGGACCCTCACAGAGCAGGTACTATTTGGGTGGTGGATCATTCTCAGCACTGCAGTAACACTGACGTGGTGGTGGTGTGTTAGTGTGTGTTGTGCTGGTGTGAGTGGATCAGACTCAGCAGTGCTGCTGGAGTTTTTAAATACCTCAGTGTCACTGCTGGACTGAGAATAGTCCACCAACCAAAAATATCCAGCCAACAGCGTCCTGTGGGCAGCGTCCTGTGACCACTGATGAAGGACTAGAGGATGACCAACACAAACTGTGCAGCAGCAGATGAGCTATTGTCTCTGACCTTACATCTACAAGGTGGACTGACAAGGTAGGAGTGTCTAATAGAGTGGACAGTGAGTGGACACTGCAGTGCTGAGAATGATCCACCACCCAAATAGTACCTGCTCTGTGAGGGTCCATGGGGGTCCTGACCACTGAAGAACAGGGTAAAAGGGGGCTAACAAAGTATCAGAGAAACAGATGGACTACAGTCTGTAACTGTAGAACTACAAAGTGCACCTATATAGTAAGTGGAGCTGATAAAATGGACAATGAGTGTAGAGTTTAATGTTATGGCTGATCAGTGTATACTGATTACTGTTTTTCGTTGCAAGGGCTCATTTGTTAATTGTAATTATAACTAATAATACATTAAATGCATTGAACCTTGATGTTCTTGATCATGTCTTGTTTTTTTATTTTTGTACTCCTCTTCACATCGTGCCTAACAGCATGCAGCCTTGAGTGGCTCATTGCTTTAATTTAACTCAGCTGATTGAGTTAATCAAGCCTTCAGGAGCATCTGAATGAGAGAATCAGGTGGATGTGATTAGAGCTGTGATAAAACTCCGCAGGATAATCACCAGCAAAACAAATTAAGGATCAGTCAGTGCACCAAACTTTTGGCCTGTCTTGTTGTGCACACAATAAGCTTACAGGCTTTGAGTATAAGCCCGTAGCTTTCTCATGGCCCGTCTCCCTGGAAAAATAACACAAGCAACGGTATCATTTAAACATCGCCTGCTGGGGGCTGATGGGGGAGGCGTACGGTTGTGTGGGAGGGACACTAGTTGGCGTGACACCAGAAAGCCTGGCATTGTGATCACTGCAGCGCGAATTACGGGTCATTTCTGCCTCTGCCTCGCCAGGCCTCGCTGAAATGGCCATTTATTAACTCATGAACTAATGATGCCAGCTAAATTACAGCACTCTCCTGTCCAATTGCTGTGCCTCAGCCTGAACACACTGTCATTAGCACGTACAGCATGAGCGTATACTGAGAATACAGTAGGAGAGTTGCTAAAAACATCAGCTCAATACCAGGCCTGCCAAAGGGCATGCTGGTGCCCTCTTATGTTCCCTTCAAAACAACTTCATTTAGCTCTTTAGAGGAAGATAACAGTTTGTCCTCCTCTCAGTCGCGGACAAGTGAACAACAATCTGCTGAGCCTTTAGCTGGAAATCGAAAAAGCAGTTTGGGGTGTTTTGTGAGCGTGCTGTGGGACGCCTCAATGCCCCATTAGATGTGGCCACTGCTGCTGTCCTCCGCTGCAGGCATTATTCTGGGGAAAGCAGGACGGTATTAAGGTTTGCCACTATCTCTACTGGAACACCTTCCGGCTAATCCAGATAATGTACAGCTTCGTTCTTCATTCGGGGTACTCAAGTGAATTAAAGTGAACGGAAGAAAGGGGGTTGTGAGATTGTTACGGCTCACCATAATTTCCATGGCTGTCCATCGCGACGTCCCCCAGTACATGGCCATTCCCTGGTTGATCACGTAGGTCATCGCCCTCACGATCTCTAGAAACAAGACAACCAATGTACTTCAGTTCAACGTGCCGCATTATCGGAAACCCCTGCCTTGTAGCTCTACCTAGTGTTTCTGGTCTTGGCTGAAGGTGAAAACAAGGGAAGCAAACAAAACGAGTTTCCAAAGCTTTAGTTAATAAAATGATTAAATGATATGGAAAAAAGGGGAGTTAAGGCCTCATAGACCACCAAAAATATCACCATTAGATAAACATAACTTAAAACTTTCATCTTTGACAGCTTCAGATCTGAGGTGTTTCTGTCCATCCTTCCACTGGAAGAACTCAACGCTATGGGTCTGAAAGGGTGTGAAGCTGTTGAGAATAAGGAAATGAACAGAAATAAAACTTCAAAATAAGAAGAATAAGAAGAAAAATAGAACTCAAATCAAAAACGGACAACATGTTTGGGGTTATTAGATTGTGAAAAGCAGAAAATGCAACCAGCTTCTAAGACTGAACTTTAAAGGTGTGGAAAAAATATTTCTTTCAATAACCGATCTCCAGAAAAGAATGGAAGCTGTCATAAACGTGAAAAATATTTGATATTGTATGTAGTCATTGAGGTAATGAATACCTTAACACTTAAAACTTTGGCTGGAATTTAGACTAACTTTTTCATGGCACTACATATACACTGGTCAGGCATAACATTATGACCACCTCCTTGTTACTTTGTTAGCCTCCTTTTACCCTGTTCTTCAGTGGTCAGGACCCCCATGGACCCTCACAGAGCAGGTACTATTTGGGTGGTGGATCATTCTCAGCACTGCAGTAACCCTGACGTGGTGGTGGTGTGTTAGTGTGTGTTGCGCTGGTGTGAGTGGATCAGACACAGCAGTGCTGCTAGAGTTTTTTCACCTCAGTGTCACTGCTGGACTGAGAATAGTCCACCAACCAAAAATGGGCAGCGTCCTGTGACCACTGATGAAGGACTAGAGGATGACCAACACAAACTGTGCAGCAGCAGATGAGCTATCGTCTCTGACTTTATATCTACAAGGTGGACTGACAAGGTAGGAGTGTCTAATAGAGTGGACAGTGAGTGGACACAGTGTTTAAAAACTCCAGCAGCACTGCTGTGTCTGATCCACTTGCACCAGCGCAACACACACTAACACACCACCACCACATCAGTGTTACTGCAGTGCTGAGAATGATCCACCACCCAAATAGTACCTGCTCTGTGAGGGTCCATGGGGGTCCTGACCACTGAAGAACAGGGTAAAAGGGGGCTAACAAAGTATGCAGAGAAACAGATGGACTACAGTCTGTAACTGTAGAACTACAAAGTGCACCTATATAGTAAGTGGATTTCAGTGCAGGTAGGTAGGTGTTTCTAACACAACGGACGGTGCATGTATATGCATGAGCTCCACCCACCTTCTCTGAAAGTTTTCTGTCACTTATTGAACCATGAGTTGGTCAACAAATGCAAAAACACATTAATAGTGATAGGCACAATAGATGAATCACATACAAAGCAATCTCTTTGGTCTCTCGAGAGAAGGAGAAGGAGAAAGATGAAAGAGAATGCAATGGTGTAAGAAAAAGATTTCTGAGCTGGCCCTGGGACAAAAAGCAGTTATGAAATCTTGTATATCTGACTCTAGAGAGATTGAACATATTTTGATAAACTTAACGGTCATTCCCTGGTGTAGCAGGCAGGGAAGGCAAACACCTGTGTTGACTCTCGTGTGAATGTAGCCACTGCAGTATTACACAGCACTTCAATGCTCTCAGAGGTATATATATGTGAGTGTGAGTGTGTAGAGGGGTGTTAGGGCAATGCAGAGTCCTATAGCTTTGTAACGATTGCGGGACGAGTTCTAAGGGGAGCTTTAATATGCGTCACACACACGCACACACACTGTAGAGTCAGGACTGCAGCTCCTGGACAATCGATGCAGCACAAAAACCACCGCACTGCTTCCTGCCTGTGCATACCAGAGAGATAAATGGGGGCATGGGGGGGGATAAAATGAGAAAAAAGGAGAGAGATGCAGAAAAAGAGATGCATAATGGGAGAAATGCTCTTTTGCCCTAAGTTACCCTTGCAGGACTTTGAGGGAATAGTGCGCTTGTGCTTTTAGGGCTGATTGCCCTAAAAAGGTTTTTCATATAGCATTCATTTAATAACATTTTTTTTTCCCATAGGAAATTAATGGCAAAATGTTGAGCTCAAATCTAACTGCAACAAATGATGTCACAAAAGGCATCTCTCAGACTGCCCCTCATAGATGTTACAGACTCACAGACATACTAGCACACATATACAATGGCCTAGCAACACTTTTGCAACCACCTGGGATGCCATAGCAATGGACTAGCAACACCTTGGCAATTGCCGGGGAACACTATGGCAATGGCCTAGCAACACCTTAGCAATCACTGGGGATACTATAACAATCGCCTAGTAACACCTCAGCGATCACCAGGGATACTTTAGTAATGGCCTAGCAACGCATTTGCAACCACCTGGGATACCATAGCAAAGTCCAAGCAGCACCTTAGCAACCACCTGAGATACCACAGCAAAGGCCTAGCAACACTTTAGCAACCACCTGGGATACCACAGCTAAGGCCTAGCAACACCTTAGCAATCACTGGGGATACTATGGCAATGGCCAAGCAACACCTTAGCACCCACTTGGGATACCACAGCAAAGGCCTAGCAACACTTTAGCAACCACCTGGGATACCACAGCAATGGCCAAGCAACACCTTAGCAACCACCTGGGATACTATAGCAGAGGTCTCACAACACCTTAGCAATCGCTGGGGATACTATAGCAAAGTCCTAGCAACACCTTAGCAACCACCTGGGATACCACAGCAATGGCCAAGCAACACCTTAGCAAACCACCTGGGATACTATAGCAAAGGCCTAGCAACACCTTAGCAATCGCTGGGGATACTATAGCAAAGTCCTAGCAACACCTTAGCAACCACCTGGGATACTATAGCAGAGGTCTCACAACACCTTAGCAATCGCTGGGGATACTATAGCAAAGTCCTAGCAACGCCTTAGCAACCACCCGGGATACCACAGCAATTATCTAGCAACACCTTAGCAGTCACTGGGGATACTATAGCAACTCTGTCAAGCCAACTTTAAGTTTATGCATAAATATTCCCCTTCTTGTTCACCTAGTAACACTTTATTTGGAGACTCCCTACATGGGGACATCATGACCTATGAATAAAAATTAATAATGCAATGTAAAATACTGTTTTTAAAAAGAAATGCAAGTATTTAAGTTCTATTACTCGACAGTGATGCTTCATAACAGGTATCTAGGTTTGAAGGCTATTATGTCAATACAACATTACTGACTTCATAAGACATCTTATGTTACCTTAAGAAAACTTACATAAGCTGTTTTTCAAGTGTTGCTTTATAAATAAGTTATACGATGCGTATGTGCTATGAAGTTCCCTATGCAGGTACCCTTTAAATAAAGTGCTACCATGAATCTTTTCAAAATGAAAATTTGTATTTTTTAGCACTTTACCTTCCACTGTTTCACTGCATAAGAGCATCTACTAAATGACTAAATGTCAGAATAAAAAAGAGGGACTGATACAATCTAACAGATCCATCCATCCATGACTAGATCCAGCTAAGACCCTCCTCATGGTGAAAAGCCTTAGGCTGCTCCTCTGATCCTGAAATAAGAATCTGTATCCAGAAGAGAACCTAATGAGCTTTGAAAGGCAACCTGGCATTTTAGACGCATTAGCAACGGCGAGCACATCATATGTCACTAATAGCCTCTCTAATGATGAAGAACAGCGTGACACTCCGATCAGTTAACACAAGTGAAACATTAATGAGCCAATTAAGCTCAAGCGCCGTTGCTTGCTTTTGCAGTTCTGCAGAGAGCGCTCCCCAAACTCCACTCAGATCAGACACATCAGTAATTAAACATATCAGATCACATATTTTAGTGAATAAGTAACAGATAAACATCTCAATTCTGACAAGACGACTGATTCAAGAACAAAAGAAGCAAGGATAGGCCTGAATATTGGGTTCGGATATAACCTGCAATTGCAGTACTGATATACGGTATGACCGCCTGCTTAATATGCTGTTGATCCTTCATGTGTCGCCAAAGCAGCTCCGACCTGCTGAGGCACAGACTCTGCAAGACCTCTGAAGGGGCCCTGCAGTGTCTGACACCAAGACATTAGCAGTAGGTCCCATAGCAGCTGTCCTGTAAGTTGTGAGATGGAGCCGCTGTGGATCAGACTTGTTGCTCGGCACATCCCACAGATGCTTGATTGGATTGACATCTGGGGAACCTGGAGACCAGGGCAACGTTTTGAAATAGAGGTCTGCACTACTTCGAATTCCTGCTGGACCTGCAGGACCCGCCACAGTATCTTGTGGTGTGGGACTAATTTTCAGTTTTGTGCACGGGAGCGGGCGGAAAACCAGCCCACTGCAGACGGGAGCGGGACAAAGCAAGCATGAAGAGAATTCCTGTGAATATTGAATAGCCTAAATAAAGTATAACAGTCACAAAATCATATATATAAACAATATAAAATGATAACAATAAAACAATTAAAACTCAAAATTAAGTCACTCTAAACAGTTGTGAAGCAACCCATCACGTGAACAACACGCAAATTCTTGTAGCTTCCAGTGGTGTTGGAGCCTATAGTCCGACAGCCACAGCTGCCCAGCAAAACACCAGTGAACCTGGTGACCATGACTACCATGTTATGTCAGCAGAGGATAATGTATTTGAGAACAGACTGTGTCAGATATTGGATGTCAGTTGCAGGGCAGGAGCGGGACAAATGATTCCGATTTTCTGCGGGAGTGGGCAGGAGCAGGATGAAATTCGGGGGCGGGACTGATAATGCACCTCTACTTTGAACTCTATTTCTGAACAACGTGTGCAGTGTGGCAGAGTGCATTATCCTGGTGAAAGAGGCCACCGCCATCAGGCAATACCACTGTCATGAAGGGATGTTCCTGGTCCGCAAATAACATGTAGGTAGGTGGCATGTTTCTCCCACAGTGCATCCTGGTGCCTTCACTCCAGGTAAACAGCACATACGTACCAGGCTGCCCATGTGATGAAAAAGAATTCAGGACTTATCAGACTAGGCGACCTTCTTCTATTGCTCCCAGGTCCAGTCCTGATGCTCACATGCCCCCTCTAGGCACTTTCAATGGTGGACAGAGATTAGCATTGGCAATCCGACTGGTCTGTGGCTACGCAGTCCCATATGTGGCAGGGTGCGATGCACTGTGTGTTGTGACACATTCCTCCTGTAAACATCATTAAACGTTTCTGGGACTTGTGCCATAGTAGCCCTTCTGTCAGTCAGACAGAATAGCCTTCCTTGCCATCTTGCATCAATGAGCCTTTGGCACCCAACACCGATGCCAGTTTGTGGTTGGTCCCTCCTCAGACCACTGTCAATAAATTCTCACCACCACTGATGGGGGGGGGCCCTACAAGCCTTGCCGTTTAGTAAATGCTTTAACCCAGTCTTCTTGACATAACAATCTGGCCCTTGCCTAAGTTGCTCAGGTCTTCACACCTGCCCATTTCCCCCCACCTTCAACATATCGACTAGAAGAACTGAGTGTTCACTTGCCATCTGATATATGCCAGACATTGATATGCACTGTTGTTATGAGATAATCAGTGTTAGTCATTTCTTCTGTGAGAGATCATAATGTCTTGGCTCATCTTATATCCAGATATATCTTGTACAAACACGGCTGTTTCAGGTATTTAATACAATCCAGAATTAAAAATCTGATAAACTTTGAACCGGCGGAATTGGGCTGGGCCTCAATGAGAGACAGGATGTGACTGTTCAATATCAATCTTATCTTGAACCAGTCTTTTGTCCTGGACCCTGTGTGTCCTCAAAGTAACATAAGAAGACTCAGCACACCTTGAGTCGACCCCAGCACTGGCTTCAGGGCACTAGGCCACATGAAAGGAGGCTTAAGAATTAGAGACAAAAGGAAAACCTACATAAAATATAGCACAGTAAAATATATCGCTGTTGTCGGACAAAAACCTCGTATATCCAAAGTGGTAACTTTACAGGAGAAGGAAAAAACACACTTTACTTTTAATGTAAGTCAATGGAACCCGACTTTTTTCAAAGTAATTTTGGGCCGTTTCTTTTGGTCCATTCATCATGAAATTTACACACAATGTAAAGGACAACAGGCACTTTCAAACTATGTCAAAATCTTCCAACAGCAGTGATATGAATGTTTTGCAATATATTGCTTAGGCCTGGGAATACTTGCAGTATATTTCCATTTTCACCTGGGACGAAAGGACCTCAGTGGAAGGGAAGGGACAGCAGAGTGCCCCCAATCATTATCACTGTAATGAAAAGTGGAACTACCTCCAAAGCAACCTTAATCAGCCAACTTAGCACTTCAAACACATTAAGCCAGAGTGTGCTCTCTGGATATTTGCTCGGGGATAGAGGGCATGGAAAGAAAGATGGGCTAAATAGCACAGCATGAGGCAGCAGGACAGCCTCTTTCCTGTCTTGTGTTTGGCCTGCAAAGCGAGGAATTGAGAAGCATCTGATAGGGAGGAGGTTTCAGGAGGCACGCTAAATCCCAGCGACCTTGGCAAAACAACACATTCCCTTTGAAATGGAAAAGAGCTGAAAACAAGCCAAACAGAAGAGAACAGCGCTCTCCTCCACATGCACTCTAGCTGCGTATTTGTGGTTGGGAGACTGGTAAAAATGCTATGAAAAAGGGAGCAAGCAAAGGTGCGAAGTGTATAAATTGCTACAAGTAGAAAAACAGAGGACAACTAGAGAGAGAAAGAGAAAGATGGAGAGTGAGTGAGAGAGTGAGAGAGAGAGAGGCTGAGTGGCACATTATGTCAGATGGCTCTTTTAATTAAATACTATGAAGGCCAGAGCGAGTTGGCTGAGAGAACTCTGTAAAATATTCCCCCTCTGTCTCTTTCTCCTTCGCTCTTACTTCAGGCATGCAGTGCAAGTTTCATTACAGTCCATGTCAAAACAGGTCTGTTAGTTTCCATTTCTCCATCTCCTCTCTCTTATTCACCCACTCACTCTCTCCCCAACCACACCTGCTCTAAAATACAGGGTGATTCAGAAAGATTCATCCGATTTCAAAATGATTTACTTCACTTCTAAATCATTACAGAACAATGCAGTAAACTGTAAATGGTTTAAGTGAGCATAAAGTTTATTATGTAATTTTACAAGTGCTCAATATGAACCTCCTCCAGCTGTGGCTCTTTCAGTGCGATTTCGGAGATCATCCAGTGTTGCTGGGAGTGGCACAGAAACAGAATCCTTAACGTACCCCCACAAAAAAAGTCACACGGCGTGAGATCTGGTGATGCTGGTGACCTTTTCTTGGAACTGTTGGTACCAACAACGAATGCTCTGAGCTGTTGGAGGTTCACTGCCTTACTGACTGTCTAAACTCTATGATGCCCTCTTTCAATTGGTATGTGATTGGTTCCTAGGCGCCTCATGATTGTAAAGAATATGGTGCTTTGAAATCGGATGAATCTTTTTTTGAATCACCCTGTATGATGGTGTTATGGGCAGAATTCGCTCCGCCATCTGATCGCAGCCTGACATGGAGTCATAGTGGAGAAGCTATAGAATGGTGGGGCAAACTGGACAGGTTGGTTGTATGGAGGCTACTTGGGGGTTATTCAGTGAGGAAACATGTTCTGTTTTGTGTGTACAATGTAAAAAATCCACTAGGATCAGGGTGCCCAGTCTTCACAAAGGGCAGGTGTGGCTGCAGGTTTTCGTTCCAACCAAGCAGGAGCACCGGCGTCTTCTTAAGAATGACAGAGTGGGCACCCCTGCACTACAAAGTGAACTACAGTGAACCCTGGTCCTGGAGTTCCCCCGGCCCTTTTACAGTTTAGTTGCTTTCCTTGTTGGAACACAGCTAATTATTACCTACAGTCCTTTCTGAGTTGAAGAAGGTGTATTAGAGCAGGAAAACAGGACAGAAGAACTCCAGAGGCCTGTCTCAAAGCTGAGGTTGCAGCTGAGGCAGGCTGCATTTCCAGGGAGGTACCATTTTTCAAAACACACCCTTCTTTTCTGAGAATTCAAAGAACTCAGCTGGCAGATCCTTCCAGACCTTCAATCACTCCCGATCATTTGCGCTAGTTTTGAAAACCTGAAGGTGGAAACAGCTGCGAGTGGGCGAGATGCTGTGGCTCCAGAGTTTGTAATGAAACGCAAGCCGTACACATAATTACTATACAAAAAAAGATAATGCTCATAGCAGTCCTGTTTGAAGATTATGACAAAATACGTTGCGGTGTTGAGTACCCTGGTCAGTAAGCTGCCACAAGCTAGTACAACGTACTAGTCCAGGGGTCGGCAACATGTGGCTCTTTTACTGCCATGTTGTGGCTCCACTGCAGAATTACATTTGTAGATAATAATAAAATAATCCTCCTTTGCAGTAAAATAAAGCTCTGCTGATCGTTCAACACAGTTTAACAATAAATGGTCTGAAACACTGGAGTTAATGTAGAACTGCTAATTCACCCTTTAACCCAGGGAGATCAGCGCAGACTGCTGGTCACCATAGCAATGCAAAAAATAATCTCACCTAGGTAATAGCTAACGAAAAGCAAAGAGAGAGATTTAAGGCGAACATCAATAATTTAGAGACAAATGGACTACACCGATCAGGCATAACATTATGACCACCTCCTTGTTTCTACGCTCATTGTCTATTTTATCAGCTCCACTTACTATATAGGTGCACTTTGTAGTTCTACAGTTACAGACTGTAGTCCATCTGTTTCTCTGCATACTTTGTTAGCCCCCTTTTACCCTGTTCTTCAGTGATCTGGACCCCCATGGACCCTCACAGAGCAGGTACTGTTTGGGTGATGGATCATTCTCAGCACTGCAGTAACACTGACGTGGTGGTGGTGTGTTAGTGTGTGTTGTGCTGGTCTGAGTGGATCAGACTCAGCAGTGCTGCTGGAGTTTTTAAACACCTCAGTGTCACTGCTGGACTGAGAATAGTCCACCAACCAAAAACATCCAGCCAACAGCATCCTGTGGGCAGCGTCCTGTGACCACTGATGAAGGACTAGAGGATGACCAACACAAACTGTGCAGCAGCAGATGAGCTATCGTCTCTGACTTTACATCTACAAGGTGGACTGACAAGGTAGGAGTGTCTAATAGAGTGGACAGTGAGTGGACACAGTGTTTAAAAACTCCAGCAGCACTGCTGTGTCTGATCCACTCGTACCAGCACAACACACTAATCACTCAAGCTGGTTTCCTGATATGTTTAATCTGCAATGAGAAACTGACAAACACTAAAAAGGTCACAAAACTTCTTTTTTGAATTTTTTCTGTTCCACCTTAAATGCTGTAGCAGTTACAGGCACCATTTAAGGTGGAACGGGAAAATTAGAACAAGAAGAATGTGAGAACAGCGGCTACAGCTGAGCCAAAGCTTAAAGCAGAGCAAAGTAAGTCTGCGTTTCTGTTTATATTATATTTGCTAGCCTGTACTAGAACATTAGCACATACTGAGACATGTTTACAGCCAAGATGGTAAAACGGATATAAAATCTTGTGGCTTCCATGGTGGTTTGATTTTGTTGAAAGGACAAAATGGCTTTTTTTTAATATTTGGGTTGCCAACCCCTGTACTAGGCTCTCGAATGTCCATGAGCAAGCACTGTAGAGGAGTGTTCTCATACCAGAGCTAGCAAGATCTCTCAGGACCAGGGTTGGAAACTTCAGACATACTATATAGTGTGAGAATATAATACATCATATTTCTCTTTCTTGCTCTTTGTCACCTCTTCTCACTCCATCGACATGTAACTTGGACTCACTTAATGTGTCAAAGCCCATTTCTGTGGTGTTGGCGTGTTCTCATTTCTCTCTGACACAGTGCTGAGAATAACAGGGTTATGTAGCGCTGGAAAGGCTTCAGCGGACTCTGGCCGGCTGACAGGTCCTTTTACGCGAGTGAAGTGTGAAGGGTCAAGCCATTAGAGTGACTGCACCCTGGGGACTGCTCTGTACCAACCGGCCATGTTTCCATGACTACCTCATTCACCACAAGAAGCAGCCGGATTGATGTGAACCTACTTCAACCCTTTTAGTCGTACACAGTCAGGATTTACTACATTCTGTACAAATACAGTTGGAAGTCAATTCACCAGCAGAGCAACAAAGTGTGGAGGCTAAATGCTACAAAATCACTAATATTGCTCACCTTCCATTGGTGTGTTGCTGTCCGGCCGGTTGGCGAAGACCACGTCCACATATTCCAGCTGCAACCTCTGAAGCGAACCCTTGAGGCCTGGAAAGAAGAGACCGTTTGAATAAATAGGAATGCTAACGTTGCTAATAATCAATCAAACCTAATAGGGTCAGTTAGCATTACACAGCTTAGTTCATTCATTCCTACTAGCTTCATTCAATGTTAGCCATGTTAGCATTTTTGGGTGATGGAATACTTTAAGATGATTCGTTGGCATTTTGCCTTTGCATAGATTCCACAAGTGATCCAGAATATAGGAAATGTGTAATATAAATAGAGGTGGGTAATCCAGGTCCAAAAAGTAAAAACCCTCCCCAGGATTTTGTTCCAAATGCTTGACTTCTCTAGTTTGCTCAGGCCAGCAGCAAAGGTGTTCAGGCAGTTGGAACAAAATCCTGGGGAGGGTTTTTACTTTTTGGATTACCCACCTCTACATATAAATAATCTAAATGTAACATTAGAGTGAAATGTATGGTAAAAATACCAAAACTCTGGGAAATTGCTTCTTTTACAGGTCTCACTGATTAAGAGGAAGGAAAAAAAAAAACATTTAAAAATGCTAGTGTGGCTAACGATAAATGAAAGCAAGTAGGAACCTGTGAGCATGACTACTTTAGTAGACTTACTTTACGATTTCCTTTATTAGGAATGCTAATGTTGCTAATAATGAGTCAAACCTAGTAGGGTCAGTTAGCATTGTGCAGCTTAGTCTACTGATTCCCACTAGCTTTGTTCATTATTAGCCATGTTGGTGTTTTTGAGTGACAGAACACTTCAAAGGCTTTTTGTTGGCATTTTGCCTTTGCTTTGGATTTCATTAATTAGGAATGCTAATGTTGCTAATAGTGAATCAAAGCTAGCAGGGTCAGTTAGCATTGTGCAGCTTAGTCTACTGATTCCCGCTAGCTTCGTTCATTGTTAGCCATGTTAGCATTTTTTTGTGAGAGAACATGGTGGGAAAAGTTGGGAACCTGTTAGCATGACTACATTAGCCTAATTCTCACTGCCCCGAGATTTCCTTAATTAGGAATGCTAACATTGCTAATAGTGAATCAAGTCTAGTATTGTCAGTTAGCATTGTGCAGCAGAGCCTATTCCCACAAGCTTCTTTCACTGTTAGTCGTGTCGGTGGTTTTGGGTGACAGAACACTTTAAAGGCAGTTTGTTAGCATTTTGTCTTTGACTACACTCTTTAAAAACATGGTTCTTCAAGGAGAATGTGTTGTATATGGTTCTATATAGCACAAAAAGGTTCTCCTATTGTTAAAAACGTGACATTGTAACAGTAGCAGAACCCTTTTTGGTGCTATATAGAACCGTTTTCCAAAAGAACCATAAACAACACATTCTCCATCTATCTGAAGAATGATGTAACCATACAAAGAACCATTTAAGCATGCAAAAGGTTCTTTGAGCATTCATAGTTCTATATAGAACCACTGTCTTTACTAAAGAACGCTTTACACCAGTATATATGTTCAGTTTTGTGCTTTGCTGGAGTGAAATGTGTAGGCGTCATAGAAAATGTGAAATTGCTTCTTTATACGTCTCGCTGATTAGGAGGGAGGAAAGAAAAACTTTTTTAAAATGCTAATGTGGCTAACAATAAATGAAACAAGTGGTAACCCATTAGAATGACTGCATCAGCATAATTATAACTTCCCTCAAGATTTCATTAATTCACTGCAACATTAGCAGCTTCCCTGGTGACTGACTTTAAGAGCTTTGCTGAAGGATCCAGCACTGGTTCTCAGAGTGAGAGCAACTCACCATCTTCCAGGCCAACTGTGAACTCACTGTTGTTTCTGCAGCTCTGTAATTTTCTGCAGTGTCCTAATCACTGGCCTGCCTGTGGAGCTATACACCTGAAGAGTGAGATTAGCTGGCACTGTAATAGCCTCCTTGCTCTGAATGACCTTCTGAGGCTCACTCTCTGGTGGGCAACACACCCCAGTGAACCAACAAGACTATGTTGCTTTTTGCTCTCTATAGAGTTCCACTATCTGGACTGATCTAAGTTGAGATCTTTCAGTAGTCCATCACTCAGACCTAATATAATGAGGCTCATCCATTTTTAGTATAATCAGTGGTCTTAACTAAGATCTTATGGGCCCCAGTAAGAAAAACTGAATGGTCCAACCCAAGAAAATGACTGTAAATTTACAAAAAAAATGAAAAAAATGTTTATTTTGTAACTGGCCCACCTTTCATTTATTACCAGTCAAATGACAATTAAGTATGAGCTATTCATTTTTCAGCATCAGGAAAAAAGCAGAAATTGTGTATATAACCTCAGTAACCAAATATCGCTTTTTTCAGTATTCACTGAGTGCATTTGCATGCACTTAATAATCCGATCATAATCAGATTTCTGCAGTTATCTGATTATTTAAATGGTCATGTGAACGCCACACTCCGATCTAGAAATCCGATTAAGAAATCTGATAAAGAGAGCTGGATTTTAGCTCAGTAATCAGATTTCTCAGTGCATGTGAGCTCTTACTCTGATTTCTGTCAGATCTCTCAGTCTGCACTTGTGTGAAAACAGATCGTAAATAAGCGAGCAGCGTCGCCGTGAGATGCAGCAAAACACTTTTGGAGTGACGCTGAAACCAACTACATTCTCAACAAAATAAATCATTTAAATATTCTTAATTTTCTCGATGATGTATGTTCATATTTTCAGGTAAAGTGGCGCAATGTTTAAAAAAAAAAAGCTACGGCATGAACCTTGTGTTTTACATTACGTTTACATCACATCTTTTTCTGTGAGTTTATTGGTTGCAAAGCAGAAATCTGATTACTGTCTGACTCATGTAGACCCAGTTTCCCCATTATCTAATTGTCAGGTGCAATACCCGCCTTCGTCACCTGAGGTCAGCCTCACCGGAGTATTGACTTGCTCCCTAGTGACACCTTGACCTACCTCACCTGCAGCTCATTAACCTCCCTTTATAAGGATCGGCACTCATGCTGGGTCTCTGTGAAGTATTGCCAGTTCATCTGCTTACCAAGCCCTGTTAGTTCTCATCTGTTGGATTTTTTGGATTGTCTTGACCCTTTTCTGAACTCTTTGACTCTGTTTTTTTGAGCTCCCTTTGGTACCTTTGCTGTGTTGTGATCTATTCTGGTGTTTTTACTTTTTGGACTGACTCATTCAGTGATGCTGAGGTCTGGACCATTGCTCTGAGAACACCAGAACACCAGCAGCTTCTTTGCATGTCCTCTACTTTTTTGTCTGTCTCCTTTTCTCAGTGAGGTTCTTCTTCACAGCTACACATCCTTTCAGACCCACAGCGCTGAGTTGTCTTCTCACAGTGGAAGGATGGACAGAAACACCTGTGGATGTTTTCAGATCTGAAGCAGCTCGATTTTCTCAAAGATGAAGGCTTTAGGTACTGTATCTGATGAGGATGGTTTCAATTATGTTTTTTTTTTTATATCTGATCTCCTCATAAGTATCTCCTGCAAGATGAATAGCTTGTGCTTAATGGCCATTTGGACTTAGTGTAATATGCAAACATAGTAGCTTATTTGCATGCATTGAATGAATGAACGCTTGAGTGTGCCAAGGAGTCCAGATACAGTCATAAGCAAAACACCACCAGTCTGATTACATATTTTGTTGATTTTTGAGTGAAAGTCTGTGTAAATTCAGATATTTGTTTCTAAACACTTTATATGTGTAATAAAATAATTGCTGAAATGAAGACTGAACTATAAAGTACTGAATTTGGAGTCAGTCCATTAAACTGTTTCATTTTTTGTGTTCAGGACTTTTTGGACGGGCCTGAAATCATGGCTGGACGACACACTGGATCCATACTTGCGTGACCCTCCTCCAACACTATAACCTTATAAAAACCAGAGCCTGTTAGCATCAGTGGTTCTCCCACTCAATCTCAAATACATTTGCTCTGTTATTTATTAATAGCCTAGCTTTACTTGGCTAGGTTATGCTAGTGAGTAATACACACTGCTAACTTGCCTAAATGGGGGAAATGACCATTCTGTTACAAACTGAGAGGAATGAGGTTGATTCTTGGGTAGGTCAGTGTCCTCTGGCTCTGGATTAGATTCTAGGTCTGATGGCTCAAACGTCAGCCCAAAAAAAGCTGCTAGACGGAGTGAATTCTGGGTGTTTGTGTCAGCTGAAGCGCTGCTAGTGGCTTCATTTCAATCCAAGAGAAGCTTTGCTGCCCAACCAAGTGAGCTAACAGCAATGCTAACGTTAGTACAAAGCTGAAGTCGGCTTCCTATTCGCCATCTTCTAGTTGGAGTTTTCCTGTTCCACCTTTACAAGCCAACAAAGTTTTATTACACACTTCTATAACCTAAGAATAGCTCAATTAATTTGCATCAAAGTCCTTGTAGTTACTGAATAATAAGCCTGTGTGTGAAATAAACCTGGAAATGTTAAGGGTGTAAATGTAAATAGTGCAGCAGTTACATTCGGTTAAGTTGAAGACAGGCTGCATTTGGCTGAGAGGTTAATAACACATTATTCTGTGGTTTCCCTGATAGCAAGAGGACAGTGGGCCACTGTCAGCCCATTGATGGCAAAGCTGGTGGTCCACTGGCGTTTTGCTCAGTTTTCCAGGTGACCCACTGGTGTTTAAGCAGAGTATTAGACAAAACTCCACTTATCGTCGCTTGTTTTCCACTCACAGTCCAATTTACTTGTTTATTTTTCATACCTTTTTTCAGTTATACTTAGTTTGGTAAATGATTTTAATCTAGCTCAGTGTCAGCAACAACACTTTTATCATTTTATATTAGGCCTTTTTTTCCTCTCAGTTGTTTGTAATATTTGTCTATGTTTATTTTCATAAATAAAAGTCCCTGTGCATTTAAAATCTGTTTGAGATTAAAAACTAGTTAGAGCTTGTATGCAGGACAGGGTGGACCAGCAGTGGCAAACAGTCAGCGGAGTGCTGACTTTATCAAGCCAGTGGACCGATATACGCTCACAAACTCAGAATACATATTTATTTCTGTTTTACACACTTTAACACATTCTCTACAGAGAACACACTTAAATATGGCATTTTTCCACAAATTTTACTGCGCATTTTCTATTTATTTGCTTAACATGAAAAATAACATACTGTAGCGCCTGCTACTGGCTGGCGCTGGCACCCAGAGACTCTGGAGGTTTGGCTAAAGAGATGGCCACAACCAAACACTCATGGTTTCACACTGTTAGAAGGACTGATTTTGTTGTTTATTGTTATTGTCTGTCAGTTTAAGCTGTTCATATTAGAGATGCACCGATACCATTTTTTTCCTTTCAATATCGATACCGATAACTGATCCTTTAGTATCGGCCGATACCGAGCATCGATACTGATGCCAATTCTATCTAAACTAATTCACATATAAGTCCTGATATTTATAGAATTACATTTTTAAAATATTTCATTTAAAAAGTCTATGAAGTCTATGTTTTATGTCACAAATAAAAGACATTCAGCTTGTTTAGATGGCATTTACTTGTTGGAATATATTTACCGGATGCTTAAAGAGAATTTATTTTTGTTTATCTACTGTATATATTTAGTATTTACCATCATATAATTAGTAATAAGAACCATGTTCAACAACTTGAGTAAATGTAAAATATGTTTGCTGTGAAAAACAGTTAAAAACAGAGCTGAACAGTTTACAGATAAACCAAGGCTAAATGCCATCATTACACCGAGAGTCCGGCGGTTCCTTCAGCTCTCTCAATAACATTAACTCAGTCTGTAAGTGACCACACAGCCGCAGAGGAGCGATTACTGAAAGAAGCAGCTCAGCCGTTCAGGTAAGCGGCTTTGTAAACATGTTATTCTCACCAGATGCTGCTCAGTTACAGTTTCTGCCATGAGAGTTTTTACTGCTGCTTGTCATCCCACACTATTGACGTGATGTTCAGCTCTGTCTACTGGTGCGCATGCACGTGTCAGAAATTGCTTCATGGTGTTGGTCATTTGTATCTGTATCCCCTTCACCGATACTGCAATTAAGCGCCAATATTGGTGCCAATACCAATATAATATCAGTATCGGTGCAACACTAGTGCATATGTGTTTAAGGTTTTATTATGTGTTGGGGTGTGGCTTTAGTTGGGGGTTTTGTGTGTGAGCAGAGGTCACCAGGGTGACCCTGCCTCAAGTTTGGTGTTCTGTATGTGGCCCTCCCCGCTAGTGTGTCCTATAAAGAGCACTTCTTGCAGCAGATCAAGGCTACCCCTGTGTTTTTTCTTCTGCCAATGCAATAATATAATACAAATTTTTTTTCATATCTTTTGCACAGGCTGCTTTCCGTCTTCCATATCTTAGTGTTTTCTCCCAATACGTTAAACTCAGCTAATAAACGGTACTAAAAAAGCATTAAGATGTGCAGTACTGTGTTCTCTGTATATGATATGTTAACATTTCCACTCAGAAAATCAACAAAAACATGTCATTTGAACAGAGTTGTTGTATGTTTGTGTGTGAGGGTGTGTGTGTGTGTGTATGTGAGCCTCAAGGCCCCACCAGACCAACATTTGAACTCAGCTCAGTGGTGAAGACATAACAAGGCTCCTCTGACACGCACCAGATGGAGAGAGAAATCACACGCAAGAGAAGAGAGAGAGAAAGAAAGATGGTGAAAGAACAAGGGGGGGGAGAGAGAGAGAGTGAGAGAGAGAGAGTAAAGTGAGAGAGAGACATTAGAAACAGAGAGTGGAAGCACAGCAGCCCTTTGAGGTCTAACTCGCACTGACACAGAACAAACTGCAGGCCAGTGGCAAGACCGGCAAACACAAGCGCTCATTTATCCCCCCTCTCTTGTCCTCTCTCTCTCTCTCTCTCTTTCTGTGATATCTAGGCCAGGGCTGTGTGTGTGTGTGTGGGTGTGTGTGTGTGTGTGTGTGTGTGTGTCAAAGCAGTCCTCAGTCCCTAAAGCAGCACATACGCTGAACTGTGCTCATCTGCTGTGAGCTCCCTCGCAGCCCCACCGCACCGAGGGTACAGAGTATCAGTTTAATGAACATACAGGTGTAGTGGGCGGTCCCACATGGCCATCTATTGTACTAAAGGCTGTGCAGTTAGCATCACAGGCACATAATTGTGATGAGTAATCAGACTCTCAGGCACTCAGGGAGTGTGTGTGTGTGTGTGTGTGTGAGTGTGTGTGTGTGTGTGCCCTCTTTTCTGTGCTCTAGTTCAGAGTTTGAAAAAGTGAGTGATGCAAAGTTTGTAATCACTTGTCATATTTAATACTTGTTCAGTTTTATTCAAAAATAACTTATACAGCATAGGCTGACGTGGGTTACACTTTGAAAGAACACATAGTGTTGGGGATTTATTAAGCTTTAATAAAGCCTAAATTTGATTAAAGGTTTTATTCACTGTGTATTAATTAAGCTATATTCATTAGTATCTGCACAGGACAATAAAAAATCATATTATTGGTTGTGATGATGCACAATAAACACTTTGTTAAGACCTTGTTATGCATGAATTAGTATGAAATAATCACACATCTCATTAGTGTTTAATTGCCAACATTTGATTCCTGTAGTTTCTAGATAGCGTCATGTGACTTTATTGCATTAAAGCTGCGAGGCTGGCTTTGAACAAAGAAACTTTCATGCAACTAGTTGCATGTTGCAGGCAACTTACTTCATGCAACTAGTAGTTGCATGAAGTAAGTTGCTTGTAAATTTTGTTGCATGCAACAAAATGTTGCTTGTAAATTTTGTTGCATGCATTTTGTTGCATGCATGTAAACTAGTTGCATGTTAGTTACATGCAACAAAATTTACAAGCAACTTAACAGTTACACAAAGCTAAGATCAAAGTTTTACACAACACATTCATTGACTCCACTAGTTAGCCAAATTAGCAGCTGGTATTTTTTTGATGCACTATTCCATACGAGGTGTTATTTACATACTTCTATGTCTATATATCTGAATTTCACTTCTGTGTGAAATTAGGAGGCATCACACAAGGAGAAAATGAATCTAGCTATATATTATGTAGATGACGATAACAGCAGGCTAAAGGAACTAGTTAACACAGCTGGTAACAGAAACGTTAGCTCTGAGAAACTCGTGTTCATCGTGACGGCTCAGGAAACTGACTACCAACCAATGAAAAACTACCAACCTTGCATGCATGAAGTCAATCAGAAGGATCTCCTTTTCAACCATCCAATAACCCGTCTTCTGTTTTATTTACTTGTTTACTGATCTGGTGAAACCTTTCGTTTAAAAGTATGTCGCTCAGCGTGATCATGTGATGTGTTATTGTCATATTGATAGGCTGTTTCATGAATCTTGCGATGTGTGCAACTGTTGCGGCTGAGTTTCAAATGGTTTCAGGGCATTTTACATTGCGCAACTTTGTGCAATTTAGTTTCATGTAGATTTCAACCAACTAAAGTTGCAAAAAGCCAGCCTAAGAGTTTAATAAGTGACTAATAATTCTGGATCTGTTCCATATTCCAGAGTTTCAGTCTTCACTAATTGGAGGCTAAAAAGTCCTCAAGTTTTCGGTCAATTTGCATCCAAAATTTTAAAGAAAACATAATTTAATGGCTATTCAGTTTTAGTATTTTAAGTAAGCTACTATCCATTTTAACACCAAATGCAGATACACTGAATTCTTGTATGAAAGAGTTTTCAATGTTATCATGGTAGGCATTGAATTTGTGATACAAATTCTTTTGTTTAGTGATTTAGCCTCTTTTGTTTAGTGTTTAGCCTCTAATTAATGATGACAAAAACTGGAATTAGAATATAGAACACATTTTGAAGTATTTAGTGTCTTATTAAACTCTTATTAGCACTAATGGCACCTGACATTATTAAGAACCCATAGGAATAAAATGCTACCATACACTTATAAAATTAGAGTTTAAGGTGTTCATTTATGCTCAATGATTTGTATTACGAGATCTTAACAAAGTGTTTGTGCATTATTACAATTAATAATTCAACTGTAAGAAATTTTCATATAACAGACCTCCAGTTATGTTCTAACACAGGTCATAACAAATGATGTTTAATGCATCGTGAATAAACCATTTGGAAGTGTCCAATTTGGGCCTTATTTAATAAAGAACAAGACCTTAAAAAAATCCAATATAGGTTCCTTTAAATAAAGATTGACTCCAGAAGGTACAACGATCAGGCATAACATTATGTCCACCTCCTTGTTTCTACACTCATTATCCATTTTATCAGCTCCACTTACTATATAGGTCCACTGCTGGAGTTTTTAAACACTGTGTCCACTCACTGTCCACTCTATTAGACACTCCTACCTTGTCAGTCCACCTTGTAAAGTCAGAGAAGATAGCTCAGTTTGTGTTGGTCATCCTCTAGTCCTTCATCAGTGGTCACAGGACACTGCCCACAGGACACTGTTGGCTGGATATTTTTGGTTTGTGGACTATTCTCAGTCCAGCAGTGACACTGAGGTGTTTAAAAACTCCTGTCTGATCCACTCAGACCAGCGCAACACACACTAACACACCACCACCACATCAGTGTTACTGCAGTGCTGAGAATGATCCACCACCCAAATAGTACCTGCTCTGTGAGAGGGTCCATGGGGGTCCTGACCGCTGAAGAACAGGGTAAAAGGGGGCTAACAAAGTACGCAGAGAAACAGATGGACTACAGTCTGTAACTGTAGAACTACAAAGTGCACCTATATAGTAAGTGGAGCTGATAAAATGGACAATGAGAGTAGAAACAAGGAGGTGGTCATAATGTTATGCCTGATCGGTGTATATTTAAAAGTTGTATTCAATATTTCATATATTTCAGAAACAATAGATCAATTCTATCTATTGATAATAATTTATTGTTTTAATTATCTGCCTGAAAGTTTAATCACCATGGGTCAAATACAGCACCTAGGGCAAACTAGTGCTGTGCTTCAAGATAGTGTGGCGGAGTCCTGCAGGAATAAAGGTGTGTGTGTGTGTGTGTGTGTGTGCGCGCGCGTGTGTGTGTGTGTGTGTGTGTGTGTGTGTGTGTTATAGAGGGACAAACTCATACTTTACCTTCTATTATATGTTTTCTGGACAGGCCTCTCTCAGTTTCAGCTCTGTAAAGACACACACACACATGCAAAATAAGCTTGAAGCAAACTTCAACTTTATCATCTGTACCCAGCTCCCATCTGTCCTGTCTGTTTGTCAGTCTGTTTAGCTGTCTGCATAATCGTCTGTCTGTCTGCATGTGCATGTCATTTGTTTGTCTGCCTATTCGTTTATGGCCCTGTTTACATTTGGTATTAACCCTCTAGAACCTAAGCCTAAAAGTGGCAGACTGGACATGTCTTTATACATTATGGCCAAAAGTATGTGGACACCTGGCTATCATGCCAATATAAGCTTGTAGGATATCCCATTACAAAACCATGGGCATTAATATGGATTTACCCCCCATTGTGGCTATAACAGGCTTCTTGGAAGGCTTTCCACAAGATTTTGGAATGTGTCTATGGGATTTTGGGCCCATTCAGTCAATAGAGCATTTGTGAGGTCAAGAACTGATGTTCGGGTTGGCAGTAAGGTGCTCAGTGGGGTTGAGGTCAGGGCAACACATTCTGATTATAAATGTGGATATACTTGTCTATGAAATACGTTTATGGACCACGTCCAGATTTGAATGCCAAGTGTCAAGCGGGCTAATGTGTTGGCATGTCTTTGTGTTTATCTGCGAGTCTGTTTAACTGTCTGTGGGCCAGATTAAAAAAACTCAGTGGTAACAGTGCTACGCCACGTAAAATATGTGTTCAGGTAAATAAGACCTGTTTATAAAGTCACTGTGGCAGTAATTAGAGCGCCGGTGTCTTTTATCGCTGCAGTGTTTTCACTGGTGTTCTAGGAAAGAGCCAATCAAAATCAACATGTAAAAGAGCTCATACATATTGAAGGCTATGCTGAGTGAAGCTGTGGTTGGCTAAAATGAAACAAATGAAAACAAAGAAACAAATTCGCAAAAATGGTGTTTTTACTACTTAAAACATTATGTATAAAATGAAACTATAACATCTTAAAATTGAACTTTTAATTGTAGGAATTCCATTTTAGCATGTAAGTAACAATTATATTACTAAGATGAATTAAAGTATAACCTGGTCATTTTTATTACAGTTAAAAGTTAAGTTGACATGCTGAAATTCTGATTACTATGGCACGTGGTTTTAGCTTTTACTTTTTCTTAATCTCAGGAATTCAGTCTACACGTGAAAATACAATTTCGGTAACACTTTCTATGAATGTCACATTTGTAAGCATCTATAAACACATTCATAACATGTTATAATGCATTCATAAGACATTATAAACATAGCTATAAATATTTATAACAATGCATTACACGTTATAGCCATGCTTATTATGCATTATGAATTGTTAACATAATACATTATAAGTACTGTTCATAACAAATTATAAGAGCTCATAAGTCGTATTTGTCCACTCTAAGTAAAGTGAAGCGTACGGTACTAAAGCCTCCTCCAGTGTTAAGAGTGAGGCTTCAAGTTGAAGTATTTACTGAAGTATTTACTGAAACACTAAAACATACATAATAAAGCACATTACAGGCTTCAAATGTCAGAGTTTAAACTAGAGCTGCCATCAGTGTTTTACCCAATGTGGGAAAGGTAATGTTCACCACCGTTAGCTTGGTATTTGTCTTTACTTTACACTCTCCAAGCTGGGACTGACTTCTTTGGCACTGACATTATAACATGTTATCAACACTACTTATAATGCATTATATTAACAATTCATAATGTATAATAAACATGCCTATAAAGTGTAATTCAGTGTAATTCTTTTTTATAAATATGTATAACCATGTTTATAATGCCTTATGAATACATTATAACATGTTATAAATGTGTTTATAGATGCTTACAAAGGTGACATTCATAGAAAGTGTTACCAAAATTTCTACTAGTAAATATTTCATTCTTGATATGAGGATTTGTTTTGCACATGTGAAAAATAAAAATAAAAAGTAAAAATTAAGTAGTGAAAACTCAGTTTTTACTTGTAAGAAAATAATTCTCACTAGTAAAACGCCATTTTAACGTGTAAAAGTTCCTTGCAAATTCCTTTGTAAAATCTATCGGAGATAGGATTAAAAAACTGAAATGGATTACAATTAAATCAATCAACATGCAATTAGAATCTCAACATGTCAAATTACTAAACATACTTTCCATGCGCAGGAATTTGACAGCAATGAGCAAATGTGGTACTGCGTGGTGGACACTCATCCCCTGGGCTCCAATGATGGCCATGTGAGCTGGCAGGAAGGCGGAGCTCGAACCCCGAGCACAGGCGACAGCCTGCGATGACAGCAGGGGGAGGATGATAACCGCGAGGGCTGGGGGGACAGCCTCCGAGTCCTGAGCCCCACCTCCTGTGCACTGCCTCCGGTCCTGCAATGAGGCTGCTTTAATAGATCCTGGGGCCAGAGGTGGTGCCCAGTGGGCAGTGCTTAGGACTTGTGTGCCATCCCACCCCACTCTTCCCACTGTTCCTCGCAACTGTCGATCTCCTCCCACCATTTCTTGCAGCTTATGTCCTCCTCCCGCCATCTTTCGAGGCTGTCGTCAGCATGTAGAGTTTGAGCGCCGCCTTCCTGCCACCTCTCACTGGTCCCCAAGGATGGGTCCCTGGCACATAGCGCCATGGTAAATGTACTGGTGTTTTATGAATCTGGCCCTGGGCGTCTGTATGTGTACGTGCTTATCTTTCTGTTTGCCTAGTCATCTCTCTTTCTCTCTGCCTGCATATGTACTTGTTTATCTATCTGTCTGTTCACCTGTCTGTCTGTTTGCCCTTGAGGATTCCTCCCTCAGGCTGCAGATCATTCATTTCTTTCCCATTACCCAAATCCCTGCACTGTGACTGCATACCAACACGCTGATTATTATTCATGAGACAGCATTCTGAGGGAAATGGGAAAAAGAAACCCTCCTCTTTCTTTAACCTTATCATCGCTCCCAGCTGGGCCTTTCCTCACGGAGTGAGCAGGGGACCATCTCAAGCCCTCCACAGGCCACACTAATAAGAGAACGCTGCTGAGTCATCACTGTGATGTGCGGTGGGGGGGCTGGTTCTCAATGAACCCCACGGTAAGAAGCTTGCATTGATGTTTGGATTTAGAAAAATCTCACTTCGGCAGTGAAGCTGAGTGAAGCGTGTCTGATTGATTGTGCAGAGCACACACACAGAAAGGGGGCTGTAAATACAGCCTTGTCAGGTCTCAGTGACCGACACTTTACCCCTTCCCTAATTTCCACCGCAGGGTTGCTGTCTGGACATTGTAGCGATAATTTAGTGAAAAAACATTTTTGCATAATTTTCTCTTCAGCCCATTGCAGTGAACTAAAAATCAAGAGAATTATGATTGGCACGCCTCTCAGCTGTTCACAATAATTCATCAAACTTCTCAAATCAAACCTGCAGTGAGAACGGCAGTGGCAGTAAATCGGTTACAATTATTAGGGTAAGAATTGTTGGAAGGCGAGGAATGTATGCTTAACACACCCCTCTTGATTACTTTGCTCTGCTTTAAGCTTTAGCTCAGCTATAGTTGCTTTTCTTGCATCTCCGGCAGGAAACCTTTCCTCAAAAGTTGGATATTTTCTTGTAAAATATCTCTTAATGTTCGCTTACAAGGCTACAAGGTTGAAGTCAGCCGCTCATTTGCCAGCTCCTTGATCTAATTTTCCCATCCAGAATGCACCTGCTGCACCATTTAAGGTGGAACAGGAAAAATCAAACAAGAAGCTTCCACTTCCTGACTTTTCAGTGTTTGACAGTTTCTCGATGCAGATTAAATGTATCAGGAAACCAGCTGGAGTGATTATAAATGCAGATAAGACCATTTGTCTCAAAATTATCAACGTTTTCTTTGCCTTTTCGTTAGCTAGGCAAGATTCTTGTCTGTGTTGCTATGGTGACCAGCAGTCTATGCACCAACCTTCAGGGTTAAAGGGTGAATTAGCAGTTCTACATTAACTCCAGCATTTAAGCCATTTATTGTTAAAACTGTGTAGATCGATCAGCAGAGGTTTATTTTACTGCAAAGGAGGATTATTTTATTTTTACCTACAAATCTAATTCTGCAGTGGAGCCACAACAGGGCAGTAAAAGAGCCGCATGTTGCCGACCCCTGTGCTAATGATTAGACAGCACTGTCTAAGGTAACCTACAACACATGCATGTATTCGACTGTAAAAAGAAACCAGCATGATAAAGGATTACAGTGGACTAATTTTTGATAGTTAACCCTTCTTACTATTGAATAGCCTACTCAGTGCAGCACTGCTGAAGTGGCCCATTGCAAATACACTCACCTGTTGGCTGAGTAAATTAGCCTATCACAGCAAAATATGCTAATTATTAAATGCAGCATCATCAGACTCTCATAACAGATTGGTAACTATGGTTACCCCTGATGGCAGATTTTCACCATAAAGCATAACTGATGCTTTATTAAAGCTGGCTGACTGATGATGGTGGACTCTCTCACGTTCTATTACCGGGATGGCCAGTGATGTCATAAATCATGCTTCTTTCCAGGAAGGCACTGGCCACCGAAGGCCACCCCTTGCCTATGTCTCTGGTCGCAGCTGGATTGTGGTCCATTTTAATATATAACAGTTTGTTTTGAAGTGTCACAAACTTTATGAGTTTATTTGTGATTACTTACCAACCCAACACAGTTTGTTGATTCGAGGCAAGCAGCTGTGATGCTAAACTGGCATTTATAAGGTTCTATTACTTGTTTCATTTCCATTGCTGTAAACATATCTTGGCGGATTGACTGCATTTGGCCTCTGGGGGAAAAAACTGTTTGATTTTTTTTGTTGAATTGTCATTTAAGAGGAAGATTAGAGGAGAATCTACAACAGAGCTTAGAAAGACAGAGCTCCAAACATTGCCGTGAGTGGCGTTCTGTAATTAGTCAGTGGTGGGGATTGAAAAGTGATTTCTTATTGTTAGCGTAAGAACACGTTGCAGGCTTTGGATAAAGAAGTAGTGATGTGTGGGCTGAGATTTACCTACAGGCCCCCAAACCAAATTAATCTAAGAATAAAGAAGCCAAACTACTCACTAAACCACCCAATTATGTATGACGCAATGTTATATAGACATTATGCACCACACCCTTTGGCTATTTAGCATCTTAGACCCTCTCAGTTTTAAGGTTGGGGATTACAGAGTCAAACCTCCTCATCCTACACTCTCAGAAATAAAGGTACCTGACTGTCACTGGGGCGGTTTCCCTCTTGTCACTGGGTACATCTCAGTCCCTTTAGTCAGGGAACATAACTGAACCATAATCCACTGAAATGATATGTTCTAAGCTGTACTGACTCCACACACCCCGTCTCGTCTCCAGGCTTTTATTTTACTGTTCTGTTTTAAATTATTCAGTTATGAAAAGGTACAAATACAAACTTTTCATCTGGAAAAACATATTTAATGTGCACAGTTGGACCTTAAAACCACTGTTGTACCTTTGAGGAAACATTTATGTTGTTTGTACCTTGATGAATGACAAATGTACCTGAACAGAACCTTAATTTCTAACAGTGTATGAGTAACCATCTGTCTAATTATCTATTTATCTAGTAGTGGTGAATGAAGCTGGAGTTATATTTGGAAATGCTAACTGAGGGTTTTCATCAGTTGAAATGGGAACATTGTCAAAACCTCTGTAGTTCACACAAAGCTGTGATTTCCTAAAACTCACATCTGTGATGTCATAAATCTAATGTATGTAATATCATAAGGCTTGCTTTACATGGTAAACCTTTCATGCAAATAGTTGCATGTTGTGAGTTTCTGCGATGTGTTACTTACATTTGCATGTTTAACCCCTTAAATGGCCAGGATACAATGGCGGGCCCATCATTTTATTAAGAATAGCTCAGCCAGTTTTCATTTGAGTCCCTGTAGTTACTGAATAACAAGCCTTGGTTTGTAATAAATCTGGGATTTTAAGGTGTAAAAATGTAACGTTCTTTTTTCTATATCTATATCTGCGTCTTTTTATCCATACATCCATCTATGGTTACTATATATTTAAGTTTTTAAAGTGTACTGTGTATGTTAAGACTTTGAAAAATAAAAATAATGTTAACATAGTGATTTTACTTGATTTCTCACTTATCCTGTCCTAGAAGCACTACAAGTTCACAAGGACCACATCTGTCTCCATAATAATTGTAACAACTGTATAATAAGTGTAATAATTATTTATCATTTAGATCCCAAAAGACTCTGTGTAAAATTAAGGGGTGTCAAGCGAGGAGAAAATTAATCTACCTACATAAATCATGATAACCGCAGACTGATAAAGACGAATAAATGCTGCCACAAGCTGCCATTTGAACAGTTGTTAGCATTAGCTGGTTGGTTACTGCAGCTGTTTACATGAATGTTAGCTTTAAGAAACTCATTTCTTTGCTGTCATGACTCAGGAAACTGGAACAATAAAAAACTACCAACCTTGCATAAAGTCGATCACTGGAGTCTCATTTCCAGCCGCCCAGTGAACTTCTGTCTTATTTTCTTGTCCATTTAATATCCAGTGACATCAATTGTTTGAAATAATATTGTTTGCATGATCATATATTATCTGTGTTTTGATTGGCTCTTTCATAAAGTTTTGCAACTGCGTTTCGAGTGAATCGCAGGGCGCTTTACTTGAGTGAATAGTACTCAGGTGTAACTCAAGAGAATTTCAGTTCAATGAAAATGTGCAAATTTCACTGTGTAAAGCCAGCCGAACAATCACATCTGTGATGCCATAATACACATATCTAATACCAAAAACTTAATATGTGATGTCACAAACTTCATGCGATGCCATAAACTTCATGTGATGCCATAAACTTCATGTGATGGCATTAACTTCACATGCGATGCCGTAAAACTTGATATCTGATGTCATCGACTTCACGTGTGATGCCATTTACTTCACGTGATGCCATAAAATCACACGTGATGCCATTAACTTCACAGATGATGCCATAAACCTCACATGTGATGCCATAAACTTGACATCTGATGCCACTAACTTCACATGTGATGCCATTTACTTCATGTGATGCCATGAACCTCACATGTGATGCCATTAACTTCACAGGTGATGCCATAACCTTCATGTGATACCATTAAGTTTGCATGTGATGTCATAAACCTCATGTGATGCCATAAATTTCACAGGTGGTGTCTTAATTCTCACACCTGTTTTATTATGAATTAACTCAAGTTCACTTGACGGTTTTGGAACTCTAGAGGCTGCGAATTGGTGACGAACTGCAGAGTTAAGCATGTTATGACGGCACTGTAGCACCTACTAGATGGTTATTACGCTTATTCAGTCTATTGAGAGACAGAACTTACTGTTGTTTCACAATTCAATGACGTGGGTGACTGAAAACCTTCGCAGACAAGGCCAAGTCTGAATAATCACTATGTTTGAATTGCTGAATACTGTTCAAATTATGCTGCATAATAATGCTGCATGTGATTTGCAAACTGATCAGTGAACTGCATAACTGGCTGGCTATTATTTTCTGGACTATGTTTCAGGGGTGTCAGAGAGCCGGCAGGAACTACTGCAAATTTCAGGTTCTTTTTTATTAAAACAAAAACAGCCATACTAGGCCTTAAAAACTTTAACTGGCCTCTCAGTAAAATCTACTGGCTTCAACTGATTAAGACAGTATAATTAAAGAACTGTTTACTGGTCTGTGCCATTAGAAGACACTTATGAGTTCAACCTCTATTTCAAAATAACACAGCAAGGCCAGACCAGCACATATCCATGGCAGACTGTCCCACTGCAGTGTTAAACAGAATTGATTTTGCTATAAGTGAGTGTAGAGAGCGCTTCACTTACTTTCCTCCCCAGTAGAGCTTGGTCGTGATCACTAAACTGGATCGCCTGGAAAACAGAGAAAGAAGGAAAAATAGATATCGTGAATGTCAGAGAGGAGCTATAATATCACTGTTGTCAGAAGAAAACCTCGTATCTCCAAAATGGTAACTTTACAGGAGAAGGAAAAAACCTACTTTACTTTTAATGGAAGTCAATGGAACCAGACTTTTTTCAAGTCATTTTGGATCGTTAGTTTTAGTCCATTCATCATGAAATATACATACAATGTAAAGCGTAACAGGTATGTTTAAATTATGCCAAAAACTGAAAAATGTAAAAAATGGAGATAAAAGGCGATATGTAAAATGCCAAATGTAAACAGTGCAAAACTGTCTAAAACTATTTAGAAGTACTTAAATACGCATAAATATTCTGGAAATATATGAACTGTGATTTGTTCTGATACTGTCTTATGCAAAAGTTTACTACTGATATTTCAGTGAAAAGAAGTTCACACATTTCTGAACATTTTAATGCAAAATTGCTGTTGATTTGCTTAACATATTGGACAAAATATAAAATAACACAAATTATTTTTTATGTTACTTTATTGACACATTATAATTTTGAATATAGTCATTATTTTTAAATACGGTGTACCTCATTGCCATTATACACTGATCAGGCATAACATTATGACCACAAACTGTGCAGCAGCAGATGAGCTATCGTCTCTGACTTTACATCTACAAGGTGGACTGACAAGGTAGGAGTGTCTAATAGAGTGGACAGTGAGTGGACACAGTGTTTAAAAACTCCAGCAGCACTACTGTGTCTGATCCACTCAGACCAGCACAACACACACTAACACACCACCACCACGTCAGTGTTACTGCAGTGCTGAGAATGATCCACCACCCAAATAGTACCTGCTCTGTGAGGATCCATTGGGGTCCTGACCACTGAAGAACAGGGTAAAAGAGGGCTAACAAAGTATGCAGAGAAACAGATGGACTACAGTCTGTAACTGTAGAACATGGAGCTGATAAAATGGACAATAAGCGTAGAAACAAGCAGGTAAGGTCATAATGTTATGCCTGATCGGTTTACAGCCCAAGCCTACTCGCAACCCTGTACCTATTTGACCCCTTCTGTCATCTGAGCCCAGCCCCTTCATCATCATTTGCGCCTGTGCCTTGTTATATTAGTGTGTAATTCTTTCCTCTTTTGTCAGCAATTCTAAGACATTCCCTTCTATTGTTTTATGGTTTTAACCTTGCCTGCTTGTTTTTTAATTATGGATTGTCCCTCGTTAACCCTGCTACCTCTGCCCTGACCCCCTCATGGACTACGGACTGAGATTTCTGGAAAGGCCTAAATAAAATAAACTTCACCTACACACTGCCTCAAGATCCTGTTTGCTACAGGTGTGTTTTTGATTGCAAATCGTCATTTTACAAAATGATCCCCATCAATCAGTAAGTTGAATTTTATTGTGGCAGATTGAGGTTAAATGCAGTTAAATGATGGTTAAATCTCTCGACTTCATTAAAAGTCAGTTGTGTTGCTGTGACATTGCTGGAGGAGCAGACGCGGAGCTGCAGTGTGTACTAATGTGTGCTAAACCGTCCCGTGTAGATGTTTTGGCAGTAAACAGGCGAAAATGAGAACTGCTGCTGATTCACTTTCAGTCCACGCAACAGTGATTAGAGCATATTCAAATCAGCAGAGCGCTCACACATTCATGGTCAACACACACACAGACTGAAGACGCCGCCATTAACTCTCATTTTCTCATATATGGTGGTGTTGCTAAGCCTGACTATGTAGGGTCATTATTATTCTTATTAACATGTATATTATTTATCGATCTGTTCGCCTATAGATACACAGTTATGAACAGAAACAAGAAAACACAGCAAACCACTAAGACCAGGACTGTGCCCAGTGGTGGTTAACTGGGTTACCATAGTAACAGCCCCTAGTAACAGTGAAAAACTCACTACCAATTAAAAAAAAAACACTTGTATTCTCACATGTGAACATCACTGAGCATTAGTTGATGTGGGGCTGTATTACGCAACCTTCTTAAGTCTGAAATCTTATTGTTTAGTCACCATGACAACTTTAGTTAGGACTGAGTTTAGGACAGAAGCTATTACAGAACAACGGTTCTCAAGTTCATAATCTTGTCCATTAACTCCAGATAAGAAAACAGTATAACAGAAACATCCTAACTGATGAAATCCTGATGAAAACTCGTTAGATCAAATATTACAGTGATCGTGGTGAATAATGAGGAGACGTGTTTGGGAAATGGAGACTGAAACTGAAGAGCAGCAATGATCTGATAAACAACACAAAGCGCTGTTACAACGTTCTTAACTCTCAGTTTATCACGCCTTAGTTTTGTTTGACCTTTTTTACATCCGTAACGGTAGCTAACTGCCTGGCTACTAGTTAAGATTTCTTAACTTGAGATAAGATGCTGAAAGGTAAGATTCCTAAATCAAGATATGATGAATTTGGTAGAAATCTTATCTTGACCTGTCAGATCTTAAGTTAAGACAAAAAGATAGTAAGTTCCTGTAATGCAGACTGTTATTTCCTACACTAATACCACATATGTTGTCCTTGCATAGATGACATTGCTCTTTAAATGCTGCTGTTTAGCTGCACTGGTTGAATGTGCTGGCTTGGGAACCACTGTGTGCCATTGTGGCAGGCAGGTATCATCCCTGTGGCAAAAAGCCACCTATGATATTTTAGGACATTCACAGGTATTTGGGTCTCAAGGGGGAAAAAGGTTATTTATATACACTATATGGCCAAAAGTATGTGGACACCAGCTAATTATTGAGTTCAGGTGTTTCAGCCACACTCATTCCTAACAGGTGGATAAAATTAAGCACATAGTCTTGCAATCTCAAACATCTGTAGTAGAATGGGTCGTACTGAAGAGCTCAGTTTATAACTGTAAGTGCTATTATTGTGAACTGGAAGTGTCTAGGAGCAACAACAGCTCAACCACAATAGCAGTAGACCACGTAAGCTCACAGAGTGGGGCTGCTGAGTGCTGAAGTGCACGTGTTTATCTTTAGTTGCATCGCTCACTACAGAGCACAGAAAGGTGCATTGGGAGCTTCGTGAAATGGGTTTCCATGGCCAAGCAGCTGCACACAAGCCTAAGATCATAATGCATTTTGCAAGTGACAGGGGTGAGTGGTGTAAAGCAGACCACCACTGGACTTGTGCTTCACTATCTGGCACTCTAATGGACAAATCTGGGTTTGCCAGAAGTCAGAATGCATAGTTTAATAATGGAGGAATAATAATCTGGGGGTTTGGGCCCCTTAGTTCCAGTGAAGGGTGATGTTAATGTTACAACATACAAAGACATTTTAGGCAATTATATCCTTCCAGCTTTGTGACAACAGTTTGGGGACGGCCTGTTCCAGTTCCAGCATGACTGAGCCCCTGTGCACAAAGCAAGCTCCATACAGACATGGCTTAATGAGTTTAGTGTGGAGGAACTCCAGTGGCCTGTGCAAACCCCTGACCTCAACCGCACAAATTCCAACAGACACACTCTGTAATGTTGTGGAAAGCCTTCTGAGAAGAAGGGAGGCTGTTATAGCCACAGAGGGCAGGGGGCAGGGGGCAGGGGGCAGGGCAACTCCATATCAATCTTCATGATTCTGGAATGAGATGTTTAGGAGCTCTTATGAGGGAGATACAGAGGTGTCCACATACTTTTGACCATGGAGTGTAGGACCTTTCAGACACAATGGACAATTAAAAGTACAACATGATTGGAACGTGATTAAAAATAGATTTAAAACAGAAAAAAAACAAAAAATCAAATGAACAAATAGGTCGGGCAAAGCATCAACAGACAAAGCGGCCTCAGACAGTAACGTTCATGTCATCTTAAATCTGCTTTTCCCTGCTACACTAATTATAGTTTTGTGGCCAAATGAAATCACATATTTACTGATCTTTTATTTTGTTCTTTTACGAGAAGGAAATGTGTGTAAATGTTTGCTTTGAAACAAAATATAGAGATAACCCCAGGCTATATAATCCCATGCTACAAAACAATCCCATCCCAGTAATTTACACAGGGATTTCTAGTCCTATGTGAACTGATCATAAACATTACAGACATCCTGTGGTAAAATCACACCTCCTTGTGTTACACTGATCCTAGTACTAAAGACACACACTGTGAAAGGGTGAAGAGCAGGTGGGACGCTTTTACAGGTACACTTCCACTATGGCTATCACTGACTTATGCAGTAGGTGTGAAGAAACACACCAATGTGCACACGCAGCAACACACACACACACACACACACACACACACACAGGCAGTCTTTCTGCACTGTAACAGATGGCGGCAGCAGAGTAATGGACTGAGGGTGAGTCAGTGAAGGCAGCTCAGCAGCACAGACTCTTCTGGGATGCCAAACAACAGCCAGCTGTAGATTCATCAACACACACACACACACACACACAACTTCACACAGAGAGAGAGAGAGAGAGAGAGAGAGAGAGAGAGACAGAGAGACAGAGAGAAAGAGAGAGACAGAGAGAGACAGAGAGAGAGAGAGAGAGACAGAGAGAAAGACATAGAGAGAGAGACAGAGAGAGACAGAGAGAGAGAGAAAGAGAGAGACAGAGAGCGACAGAGAGAGAGAGAGAAAGAGAGAGAGAGAGAGAGACAGAGAGAGAGAGAGAGAGAGAGAGACAGAGAGAGAGAGAGAAAGAGAGAGACAGAAGAGAGAGAGAGAGAAAGAGAGAGACAGAGAGAGAGACAATGAGAGAGCTCTAATATGTTTAATCCTCTGTGTACAGATTAAGAGGGTGAAATGTTCTCAGCCTCCACAGAAAAAACCCACAACAGACACAAAATAACACAAACATCTACAAACTGAACCTCTTTGATAACCAGCTTTACTGAACCTGGTGATGAGACGGTGAAACAGCACCGAAATGAACCAACATAAACAGGACCAACTCGCTCAAACCTCAGAGAAACACTGACCGATCCACAGAACGGCGCTGACTAGAGGGACGTAGCAGGAGACGCCAGCCAGCTTTCAGCTGCTTTTTTGTATTTTGAATCATTTGTAGCCACATAGACACACACAAGAAGTCACAAACACAGGGCCTGTACCTCCAGCACTTCTTCTTGATGATGTTTCCCAGGATGATTTCCGCTCTGAGAGAAACAGAAACAACATTGACAGGATTCATAAATTTACAGCAGTACAAAGAAGAGCCAAATTCACTGTAGCTTAGAGTGAACAGTTTTCCAGCATCCCATATACTGTAAATCATGAGAAGTCAGCTCAACTTAAAATAATATAGTAACAGATTACATGGCTTTACTTGAGTTGACTCAGCTTGAGGACACCAGAGTTCACCCAACTCAACTCCTTAGATGAGTCAAAAGTTCTCCCAGCTACTGTTTCTAGCTCTGCATCTCAGTTAGATAAACACAACTGATTTTGTGTTTTTTTTATTAATTTCCCCACTAGCTGGCGCTCCTTCCATCTCACAGTCCTATCTGGCATATTTTCCTCTTGGGCTTACGGATATGAATAGCTGTAGTACTGGTGGGATTCGAACTCACTGTGATGTTGATGTTGTTGTGATGTTGAATTATTAGACAGCTGAGACGATGCAGTGCTTTAAAGTTAAAACAACAAATATTTCCTCCAGTGTATTAAACATTTTTCATTTAGTGTTTATCTTCTAATTTGATCTGCTTCATTTTCTTCTGATTCTAAATAAAAACTAATGATTTCTTGTATAACTATGTTTTATCACCTGTCTGTAAAGCACTTTGAGCTGCCACCGGCATGAAAAGTGCTATATAGATAATAATAATAATAATAATAATAATAATAATAATAATATTATTATTATCCTCTTATTTACCTAACTGAGATGCACAAATAAAAAATTAAGAGGACTTTTTGACTTTTAGTTGTGTGAACTTTTTCTTGAGTCAACTCAAGAAAAGCCAAGTAATCGGTTACTATATCATTTTGAGTTGAGCTGACCTCTCATTTTTAACAGTGAAAACAAGTCAACGAGCCGAGAACATACTTGGTGTCTGAAGTTTGCTTCCTTACTTTTGTACTGGAGGCTAATGTAGCTAACAAGAAGCCTGAATTTGGTCAGTTAGCTTTGTACAAACTGCATGTCTAAACCAGCATGTTTGATTTGCACTAGGCCTCAAATCTAATCGAGTTAATCAAATCTAATCAGTAATCTCTAACAGACTTGCTTATGTCGTTTCTGACACGGCTGTGTCCCAATTCAGAGGCTGCGTCCTTCAGAGGCTGCATTTGAAGGCCGATTGCGTCAAAGCGGTGCGACTAGGCCCATTTCGAAGCCTTCTTCATAAGCAGCCAAGAAATGTGTCCTTCTTTTCCATGGCAGCGAAGGATCCAATGGGTGGATCCTTTGCCAGCCAACGTATCCTGAGGTTCACTGCGTGCCGGCGAGGATTCGAGAACATGGAAGCGTCAGCAGAGGAGCGAACGGTGGCTGAGGAGACACTTTTAAATGTAAGTATTGGGTTTAAACTGAGTCGAATAGTGAACGATACAGAAGTTGAAAAGCCAATGAGGTCTGAAGCAAATCTTACGCTAACGTACAGGAGCCGACGGTGAAGCATCTCCATCTCTAATAAATAAAAAAATAAAAACTAAAATCAAGTTTTAAAAACTTGATTAAATTAAGTTTTTGGCTTTGTCTTTAAAGAACTTTAAAAGAACTTGACAGGCGCGGCGTTTCATGACGCAGCCATGAGGGCGGGAACAGCGGCGCTGTGAATGAGGAAATCCGCTGCAGAGCAGATCATC
Organism: Colossoma macropomum; assembly: GCF_904425465.1. Classification (NCBI taxonomy): domain Eukaryota; kingdom Metazoa; phylum Chordata; class Actinopteri; order Characiformes; family Serrasalmidae; genus Colossoma; species Colossoma macropomum. Next base: position 4,638,668 of record NW_023494798.1, on the reverse strand, counting down.
TATTCACGGCTCAGCCTTCGCAGGTCTACGCCGCCTTCGAAGGATGCAGTCCCTGAATTGGGACACAGCTTACATGACACCTGGTTGTCTATAAGAATAGACAAAGGGCTTCACCAAACAACTAAAGGGGCAGATTTGCACTGATCGCTTTAATGTGAGTTTGAGTTTTACTCACTTTCCCGCCGCGTACACCTCCGCTGTGTCAAACAGGTTCACGCCGCTCTCGTAGGCGATGGTCATCAGCTGCTCGGCCACCTGCGCCAAACATACAGACACAAACTAAGCTTATTACAGTAGTGAGTCTTTTGGAAGTCACTTATAAACATTTCATAACATTATAAACATGTTTGTTTCCCTCCTATAGCAGTTTGTAGGGGAGGTTTTCCAGATTGAGACTAGGAAAACATCCCTTTGATGATGCATCTTGAAGGTGGCGGGAAAAAGTACAAGAGCGTGGTGAACCGTTTTTGGCTTGTTTTGTTTTTCCGCTAGCTGGCTAATGCAGGAGAAAGACAGATGTCATGTCTGGATTTATTGGCCTCTGCATCAGTGGATTTCCTTATTGCTGTGGGGGAAATTCCCAAAGGTAGCATGAATTATTTGCGTAGTGCATGCTGGGTATTGTAACACAAAAACACAAATATAAATATCGCTGCTGTCAGAGGAAAACCTCATATTTCCATTTTTGTCATTTTTCAGTTTTGGACATAATTTGAATGTACCTGTTGCTCTTTACATTGTGTGTAAATTTCATGATTATTGGACCAAATGAAACGGGCCAAAATGACTTGGAAAAATGCCAACATAAGCTGTAGTTTGCATTCGACTGATGTCACACTTGTGCTGTAGAGCTGCTGTTTGTACACTGTTAATTAATAAAATTATTTCGGTAACACTTCCTATGAATGTCATGTTTGTAAGCATCTATAAATACATTTATAACATGTTATAAAGCATTCATAAGGCATTATAAACATGGTTATAAATATTTATAAAAATGAATTACACTGAATTAATTTTTGGAGTTTGCCTGTTCTCCCCGTGTCTGCGTGGGTTTCCTCTGGGTACTCCGGTTTCCTCCCACAGTCCAAAAACATGCAGTCAGGCTGATTGGACCTGCTAAAATTGCCCCTAGGTGTGTGTGTGAATGTGTATGTCTGTCTGTCTGCCCTGTGATGGACTGGCGACCTGTCCAGGGTGTATCCTGCCTTCCGCCCAATGACAGCTGGGATGGGCTTCAGCACCCCACCGTGACCCAGAAGGATAAGCGGTTTAGATGATGTATGTATACACTGAATTACATTTTATAGCCATGTTTATTATACATTATGAATTGTTAATATGATGCATTATAAGTAGTGTTAATAACATGTTATAATGTCACTGCCAAAGAAGTCAGTCCCAGCTTGGCGAGCATAAAGTAAAGACAAATACAAAGTCCAGCCTAGAATTACTGTTACAAAGTGCTTTTCTTAACCAGCGTCTCACTTTAAGTGTTGCATTACATCACAGTGAACCAAGTACCCATCAGCCCCTCTGAACCCCCTCTGACATCACACTGAGCGTGAAGTCACTGTGGAGTGAAGGCCTGGAGAGGGAGAGGTGAGACAGTAGAGCGCTGTCACTGTTATTTGTTCCCCCACTGGTTCTAACGTCAAGCGCTTGAACCCTTCACTGTGTATCATCACTACACTACAGTACAGTAATGCTCATTTCTGCTAGCGTTCTATTGGATATGCAGTGTTAAGTTAGTGCCAAGCTAACGGTGGTGTACATTGACTTTCCCACATTGGGTAAAACACGATGACAGCACTAGTGTAAACTCTGACATTTGAAGCCTGTATATGCTTTATTATTATTTATCATACTTCAAAAGACTCTGAAAAACATTTTTCCCTTGCATTTTATTAATGCACACCCCCTGGCCTCCTTGGAGAAGACCACCAGGCTAATGGCCTCCGGGTAATATGAGTTCAAGATCTCTGATTTGGACTTTGAACAATATGTTTAGCATGAAATATTTATCAGGAGGAATGAAGAGACTTTCTGCATTGGACGCTTTCCAGTCCACTGGATTTTCATAAGTCAAGTGAAACTTTTTCACAGATTATCAGCTGACCCTACACCTGACCTTAACATTCTTGGCCACAGTCCAACTGGACTGGTCAGAGGTGTGTATGGGTCATGTTCTAAAGTGTGTGTTTGCGGTGCTCCTCTTTCAGGACCCACAGAAAGGTCAGAGCATCGCATCCCTCCATCACTCAGCAGACTGAGGGGAATAAATCACCTGCTGAATCTGAGGAGTGGGCACTCCGTCACTCAGCTGCACTCTCTTCCTGCAGCGCTGCACGTGTTTGTGCGTGTGTGTAGGTGTGTGTGTGTGTGTGTGTTTGTGTGCGTGTGTAGGTGTGTGTGTGTGTTTGTGTGCGTGTGTAGGTGTGTGTGTGTGTAGGTGTGTGTGTGTGTGTGTGTTTGTGCGCGTGTGTAGGTGTGCGTGTGTGTTTGTGTGCGTGTGTAGGTGTGTGTGTGTGTAGGTGTGTGTGTGCGTGTGTAGGTGTGTGTGTGTGTTTGTGTGCGTGTGTAGGTGTGTGTGTGTGTAGGTGTGTGTGTGCGTGTGCTTGTGTGTGTGTGTGTGAGTGTGTGTGTGTGTGTGTGCAAATGTGTGTGCGAGTGTGTGTGTGTGTGTGCGAGTGTGCGTGTGTGTGTGTGTGTGAGTGCGTGTGTGTGTGTGAGTGCGTGTGTTTGTGTGTGTGTGCGTGTGTGTGTGTGCGAGTGCGCGTGTGTGTGTGTGTGTGTGTGCGAGTGTGTGTGTGTGTGTGTGTGTGTGTGTGCGTGTGTGTGTGTGCGAGTGCGTGTGTGTGTGTGTGCGAGAGCGTGTGTGTGTGTGTGTGTGTGTGTGCGAGTGTGTGTGTGTGTGCGAGTGTGTGTGTGTGTGTGTGCGAGTGTGTGTGTGTGTGTGTGCGTGTGTGTGTGTGCGAGTGCGTGTGTGTGTGTGTGTGTGCGAGAGCGTGTGTGTGTGTGTGTGTGTGTGTGCGAGTGTGTGTGTGTGTGCGAGTGTGTGTGTGTGTGTGCGAGTGTGTGTGTGTGTGTGTGCGTGTGTGTGCGTGTGTGTGCGTGCGAGTGCGTGTGTGTGTGTGTGTGCGTGTGTGTGCGTGCGAGTGCGTGTGTGTGTGTGTGTGCGTGTGTGTGTGTGTGCGTGTGTGTGTGTGTGTGTGTGTGTGCGAGTGCGTGTGTGTGTGTGTGTGCGTGTGTGTGCGTGTGTGTGTGTGCGAGTGCGTGTGTGTGTGTGTGTGTGTGTGTGTGTGTGTGTGTGTGTGTGTGTGTGTGTGTGTGTGTGAGCTCATTCTGCTATTTTATGACAAAGATTGCTTTGGAGGCGCTTTTCAAAACACAGCCGGCTAATCTAATCTAATTCTCCTTCTCCACGGCTCTGAGGATGAAAAGCTCTGCCCAAAATCCAAAATATTCAGTCTTCACAGCAGCGACATGGAGAACAGGAAGAGAGAGAAAGAGAAAGGGAGTGGAGAGTAAGAAAGAGTGAGAGACTGGCATATGGAGAGAGAGAGAGAGAGAGAGAGAGAGAGAGAGAGAGAGAGAGAAAAGAGTGAGAGAGAATGAAGGAGAGTGAGAGAAAGACCAAAGATATATTGACAGAGAGAGGACGGGGTGGGGTGGGGGGCGGGTTGGGTTGAAAAACAGAGAGAAAGAGATCAAAAGAGACTAAAAGAGGAAGAAAAGAGCTATAAAGAGAAAAAGAGCCTGAATGAGACAGAGTGAAAGAGTGAGAAAAAGACACAGGTTGAAAGAGAATGAGAGAGAAAGACACTGAAAGATAGACATAGACTGACAGAGAGAGAGAAAGACAGAAAAAAGACTGAAAAACAGAGAGAGAGAGAGAGAAAGAGACTCAAAAAGGTAGAAAGAGCCACAAACAGATGGACTGAGAGAAAGAGGAAGAGAGCAAGACACTGAAAGTCAGAGCTAGAGTGACAGAGAGAGAGAGACTAAAAGACAGAGGTAAACTGAGAAAGAAAGAGAAGGAGAAAGAGAAAAAGACAGAGATACAGAGAAAGAGAAATACCGAAAGGCAGAGACACTGAAAATCAGAGAAAGAGATTAAAAGAGAGACTAAAAGAGGACGAAAGCGGCTTAATGAGACAAATGGAAAAAGACTGAAAGCAAGAGAGAGAAAATGAAAAGAAAGACTGAACGCCAGAGAGAAAAAACTAAAAAAAGAATGAAAGAGAAAAAGGGAGAGAGCTGAAAGAGAAACAGACTGAAAGAAGCCGAGAAGAAAAAGAGAAAAAGAAAAAAGAGAGATTGAAAGAGAGCAAAAAAGGCTGAAAGAGACTAAAAGAGAGGGAAAGATAGAAAGAGAAGCTGAAAGGGAGAAAGTATGAAAGAGATAGAGGGCACATGGAAAAGAGCAAGAAAGAATGAGACTGAATAGGAAACAGAAAGAGAGAGAGAGGTGGGTAGAGAGAGAGATTACAGATGAGAGAAAATCGAAAAGGCTGAAAGAAAAGGACTGAATGACAGAGAGAAAAAGACTGAAAGAGAGGCTGAAAGAAAGAGAGAAAACTGAAAGAAAGCAAGAGAGGAGGGAGAAAAATGAAAAAGAAAGAGACAGAAAGAAAGATTAAAACAGAAAGTGAGAAACAAACAGAGAGAGAAAGAGACTGAAAGAGAGAAAGAAACTGAAAAACAATGAAAGAGATGAAAGAGAGAGAAAGAGGGAGAGAAAGTGACAAAAAGATGGAAAGAAATTAAAAAAGAGACAGAGAGAAAGAGAGTAATAGAAGAGAGACTGAGAGAGAGAGAAGGACAGAGAGAGGTTACCATCAGTGCATTAGCTAAGTTAATGCGACCCCTCCTTGGCTGAGTCCAGGGCCATAAAAGGCATTAAAGGTGCTGGACTTGTCTGTCCAGATGGTGGACCTCATTGGCCCTTTAGAGCCAAAGCCCCGCCCCTCCCTCTCCAGTTAAAGCCAAAAACCCTCCTGTCTTCACTTGTTAGCCTGAACACGGCTTCTAGCGTCAGGCAAAGAGCGACTCAGCGAAACGAAGAACGAAGGTGACCCTTCCAGCTAAATCAGAGAGAGACAGATACCGAGAGTGAGGGAGACAGAGAGAGAGAGAGAGAGAGAGAGAGGGAAAAGTGCCAAAGACTGTCAAAGAGGTGCTGAGGAGAAGGAGTTAGAAAATAGCAATATGGGGGATGAAGAAAAAAGAGAGATTCAGCATATTGTATGGTTTCTAAGTAAAGTCTTTGGCACTGGATTTCTAGAGTGGCTCATGACCAAACGCTGCAATACTGATCTAGGGTCAATTTCAGCCTTCATTACCCTAATGAATAAGATTAAATGGACAATTGGGAAGTGATCCTAGATCAGCACTCTCACTCTGAGAGGATGCATATGATCACTGTCGGAACAAAACCTCGTATGTCCATAACTTTGGTAACTTTACAGGAGAACAGTTCATTTTCAATGTTTTATATATACACTACCAGCTTTTATGAATCCCAATCTAAATCCACAGGCATTAATATTGAGTTGGTCCCCCTTTGCAGCGATAACAGCTTCCACTCTTCTGGGAAGCTTCTACAAGATGTTGGAGAGAGTCTGTGGGAATTTCTGCCCATTCATCCAGAAGAGCATTTGTGAGGTCAGACACTGATGTTGGACCAGAGGGTCTGACTCTCAATCTCAGTAGTTCATCATAAAGGTGTTTGATGGGGTTGAGGTCAGGGCTCTGTGAGGGCCAGTCAGGTTCTTCCACACCAAACTTACCCAGCCAGGTCTTTATAGGCCCTGCTTTGTGCACTGGGGCTCAGTCATGCTGGAACAGAAAAGGTTCTTCCCCAAACTGTTCCCATGAAGTTGGAAGTAGAATTGTCCAAAATGTCTTGGTCATTAAGATTTCCCTTCACTGGAACTAAGGGGTTCTAGGCCAACCCCTGAAAAACACTCCCATAGCATCATCCCTCCTCCACCAAACCTTACAGCTGGCACAGTGCAGTCAGGCAGGCAACGTTCTCCTGGCATTCGCCAAACCCAGACTCGTCCATCAGACTGACAGATAGAGAAGCGTGATTCATCACTCCACAGAATACGGTTCCACTGCTCCAGAGTCCAGTGGCAGTGTGTTTCACACCACTCCATCCGACGCTTGGCACTGTGCATTTTGATCTTAGGATTGTGTGCAGCTGCTCAGCCATAGAAACCCACTTTGTATAACTCCTAATGTGCAGTTCATTTGCTGATGTTGCTTCCAGAGGCAATGTGATTCAATGTGAGTGATTCAACAGAGTTTGCATGGTCTACGTTTTCGTGATTAAGCTGTTGTTGCTCATAGGTGCTTCCATTTCACAATAATAGCACTTACATTTGACAGGGGCAGATCTAGCAGGACAGAAATTTCACAAAATGACTGGTGGCAGAGGTGGCATCCTATGACAGTGCCACGTGTAAAGTCACTGAGCTGATCAGTACGACCCCGTTCTACTGCCAGTGTTTGTCTATCAAGACTGCAAGGCTATGTGCCACCTGTGGCTGAGACACCTAAACTCAATAATTAGGAGGGGTGTCCACATACTTTTGACCATATAGTGTATATATATATATATATATATATATATATATATATATATATATATATATTAGGAACACCTGTACACCTGATCTTTCATGCGGTTATCTAATCAGCCAATCATGTGGCAGCAATGCAGTGCATAAAATCATGCAGACACAGGCCAGCAGCTTCAGAATGGAGGAAAAAAATGTAATCTCAGTGATTTTGACTGTGACATGACTGTTGGTGCTGATGGATAGGATTGACTCTTTCTATAATTGCTGATCTCTAGAATTCACTCAGAATGGTGCAATACAGAAAGAACATCCAGTGAACGCCTTGTTGATGAGAGAGGTCAATAGAGAATGGCCAGACTGGGTCGAGCTGACAGAAAGGCTACTAACTCAGATAACCACTCTGTACAACTGTGGTTAGCAGAAAAGCATCTCAGAATGCACAACATGTGAAACCTTGAGGTGGATGGGCTACAACAGCAGAAGATCAGACCAATTTTCAATTCTGCATAATTAAATTGCAATGTGAAATGTGCCATCCTGGAGAACATTCAGAACGGTTTACAGTGGCATTGAAGGCAACCAAACATCTGAACTGTCACCTGAAGAACCTACTTTGCAGTGTGTTATAACACGTGTAACATAATGGTTACAAATACCCTAGCTGATGGCTGAGACATTGTTTTACGACTGTTTTGAGGTAAGGTCTCAGCCTATTTTGCCTTAAATCTACAAAGTACCCAAAGGAAACTTCTTTTACACTCATATTAAATATAAAACCTCACTTGTAGGTTCACTGGTCATTTTGGATATTAAAAAAATGGCAATATTTATGTTGTAGATATGGTGACTCCTGGTTCCATTCACCACCACTGTAACGAAATCTTAGTTGGTTAAATTAAACAATTACAATTGAATAAACTCTTTGAATGACATTGTTTATGTCTTACTGACTGAATTATGCAGAGACTTTGAACAATCGGTGGAAGTCCCCCTTATATTTTTCCCCAATTGTTAGATTTCTCGGTAACACTTTCTATGAATGTCACCTTTGTAAGCATCTATAAACACATTTATAACATGTTATAATGTATTCATAAGGCATTATAAACATGGTTATAAATATTTATAAAAAAAGAATTACACTGAATTACATGTTATAGCTATGTTTATTATACATTATGAATTGTTAATATAATGCATTATAAATAGTGTCAATAACATGTTATACTGTCAGTGCCAAAGAAGTCTGTCCCAGCTTGGAGAGTGTAAAGTAAAGACAAATACCAAGCTAACGGTGGTGAACATTACCTTTCCCACATTGGGTAAAACACTGATGGCAGCACTAGTTTAAACTCTGACATTTGAAGCCTGTAATGTGCTTTATTGTGAATGTTTTAGTGTTTCAGTAAATCCTTCAGTAAATACTTCAACTTGAAGCCTCACTCTGAACACTGGAGGAGGCTTTAGTACCGTACGCTTCACTTTACTTAGAGCGGACAAATACAACTTATGAGCTCTTATAATTTGTTATGAACAGTACTTATAATGTATTATGTTAACAATTCATAATGCATAATAAACATGGCTATAATGTATAATGCATTTTTATAAATATTTATAGCTATGTTTATAATGTTCATATAAGTCAGCCCCTCTTAGTCTTACAGAGCTGACAGCTCTGTGCTGCAGCACACACACACATACATTCTTATGCACTCTAATCCGCCTGCTAGCATTAACCGCGGCCCCTGCCACTGTCCCCTGCCTCCTAACGTCTCTCGTCACTCCCTACAGTTAGTAAACTCATGATGACAGCCGCAGCACAAACTACGCTGTCACTTTGTATACAAAGCGGCCTGACGTCCGTCTCACCGCGGGACAGAGCGCTGAGTCATCCAGCACCTCCCTCGGGTGTGTGTATGTGTGTGTGTGACTGTAGAGGATGACGACCGTGACAGCATGTCTTTCCTAAGTACTGAACCAGTGAGGAGACCGGACACCCCGGCAGAGGAAGAGAGGGCTTTGACTCTGAGGTCTTGGCCTCTCTAACCTCTCCAGGGAGAAAGATAAGGACACTGCAGGCAGTGGGGCTGTTTACCAGCTCCTCTGCCTCAAACGCCCACACAGATGAATAAACATTAGTGCTGTTACTGGGACGTGTTCGTCCTTTGAGGACTGTCAAGGCCGTCCCACATCACGTGTCCAAAATAGGGATGGGAATATTTTCTGTTTACACTGAACACTAATGTACAAATGCCTACCTTGTATTTCCACTCAATGACCACGTTATAGGCTACCTTTCACTATCCATTATATATATATATATATATATATATATATATATATATATATATATATATATATATACACAGTAACGTAGGAGGCATTGAGGCAGGATGCAAGTGCGAGTTGCTTTTATTTAAAGGAGATTCAAAGTCCAAAAACACAGAGCCAGAAGTGAGTGGAACAGATAAATCCATGAACAAAGTAAACCAGAACACCTGAGGCCAATAGGAGGGAGGGGCAGGGAGACAAAGAACAGGTGAAGACAGGGCAGGACAGGGGAGGAGCCAACATGACAACAAAAGCACATGTCAAAAGAAAACAAAAGCACATGGCAGATAAACAAAAACACACAGCACTGGGAAACCAAGAAAAAGGCAAAAACACAAAGACCAGGAGAAAGAGGGAATGGATGTTACATATATACACACTGTTGTCTTTACAGATCAACTGTACTGCTTGATGATGACGCTTTAATCTTGATATCAACACTTGATTATTATAATAACAACATGGACACCTCAGCGAAGACAACAGGTGAGGTTCTATTTTTGTTGAGTTATGATGCTTGAAATTTCTCCACTACAGGCGAGGGTCTTGGCAAGGCGACCTTGGTGCGCCCAAGTCGGATACAAATTTGCAAGATTCCAGCGTTCATATCTCCGGTTTTCCTGAGGCCTAGCAATGCAATCCAGCGCTCACTGGAAAGGGCACATCATGCTCTACTGTCCTGTGGAGTTTGGCTTTGTCAAGGGTTTTATGTGGTTTTATTCATGACATCATCAGCGATTAGTCAATGTTGACTCAACCTTTGACACATAACTGTCAACTTTTAAAAATCTGGAGTTGTGCAATCCCTTTATATGTATGACCACACATGTTAAAACCATCTGCTCACCTTTTCTGCGTCGCACAAAGACAGGCAGGTGGAACCAAATTTCGACTCATCAGACCAAAGTACAGATTTTCATTGGCCTAATTCCCATTCCTTGTATTTTTCAGCCCAAGCATGTCTTTTTATCTTGTTATTCTTTCTCAGTAGTGGCTTCTTTGGAGCAATTCGACCACCAAGGCCTGATTCACGCAGTCTCCTCAGAACAGTTGATGTTGAGATGTGTCTGCTACTTGAACTCTGGAAAGCATTTATATGCGCTCTAATCTGAGGTGCTGTTAATTTGTGGTATCTGAGGCTGGTAACTCCAATGAACTTATCCTTTGCAGCAGAGGTAACTCTTGGTCTTCTTTTCCTGGGGTGGTCCTCATGAGAGCCTTAGCGTTTGATGGTTTTCATGAGGATACATTGAAAGTTCTTGCAATTTTTTAAATATGGATTAGAAAAATAGTCGATTAGGGCCATTCACTTAATAGAACTGTGTACAAACCCTACCTCTGCACAACACAACTGATGGTCTCAAACACATTAAGAAGACAAGCAGTTCCACAAATTAACTCCTGACAAGGCGCAACTGTTCATTGAAAACCACTCCAGGTGATTCATGAAGCTGATTGAGAGAATGCCAAGAGTGTGCAAAGCTGTCATCAAAGCAAAAGGTGGCTACTTTGAAAAATCTAAAGTATTAAACATGTTATGATTTGTTGAACACTTCTTTGTTTACTGCATAGTTTCATATGTGTTCTTTCATAGTTTTGATGTCTTCAATATTAATCTACAATATGTATAAATTATTGTTATTTTTGGCATAATTTAAAAAGGCCTGTGGCCCAGAACTTCATGATGAACAGACCAACAGAAATGATCCAAAAATACTCGGAAAACATCATTTATTCACTTTCTTCCATTAAAAGTTAATAACGTTTTTCCTTGCCCTGTAAAGTTGCAATGGCCACCCTTTATTTATGCAACGTGTCCTTCATCACAGCTTCCATTCTTTCACAAGACACTTTCAGTTTTTCAAAGAAATGTTGTTACACACTCCCAAGTTCAGTCATAGAAGTTGGTTGCATTTTCTCCTGGTCAACATAATCCCAAACACATTCATTGACATTGCAGCCTGGATTCCGGAGTGGCCTCAGTGTTGTTCTGAGAACACCAGCAGCTTTTTTGTCTTCAGATTTCATGAATTTAACCTTCAGGATTCTTAGAAAGCTCAAAACAAGTGGACGAAGGTTTAGAAGGTCCCTTTCCCACACCATCATGCAAGAAAGACTCAATGACTTTGGCCCTTTTTTCACTCATTCTGAGCTAATCCTGCTGGCTACACTGTTAGATCTGAATTCAAAGTCAAAGCCCTTTGGGAACAGAGCAAAGATTACAAACAACAAACAAATCACTTACAGGAACCTCGGAGGGACTTTGTTAAACTATGAGCTGTTCTCCCAAAGTGAGTGAGAACTCTCTGAAAGCTGAGATTCTTACTCAGAGCTTGGTTTCCCTAAAGCCTTTTAGCATAACGATGCTTGTTTTGATGACAACATGCTTTTGGGAAATGCAGCATAGAACATTTCTAAGAGAAAAACAAGTGCTCGGTCTTACCTCGTCAGAAATCTGACCTCCAAATGTCACCCAAGTACCTGGAGAAGAGAGAATAAATGGGGGAAGATCATTAATACAAGTTCTAAATGCTTCTCTGGGGCAGATATTCAGCATAATGTGTCTTCAAAGTCCTTCTAGTCAGCTGTTTCATTTTCCATGCGACGCACACACATCTCTCACACAGCCAGGCAGAATTCCTTTATCTAACAAGTGATTATCCTGGTCCAAACTGCTAGCTCTGGAACACATACATCTGGGGAGTGGGGGGTTATTACAATCGCCTCGTTGGTATTCCCGGCACTCTCCCATCAAACCCCAAGTAAGCACGGATTTCTAAAACACTGAATAAATGATTGCGTCCTCATGCATTTTCATAAGCAGCTTTAGGATGCTCATTTTCTGAAGGGTTTAAGAGATCTACAGCGGTCAGAAACAATCTTTTATTTGTTTCATTTCAGGAAAAGTGTCCATTAATAGCATATTACTGGCTTTATCTATGTTCAGCCACTCTTGCATTAAAGAATTGTGCAGTTCGGCCAGATTTCGTGGGTGCCCTCCCTGGCATCTTACTCGGCAGAAACGAGATTCATCTGACCAGATAACACATTTCCATTCATGAACAGTCCAGTTTTTGTGTCTCTTCGCCCACTGTAACCGGGCAACTCTGTGAGCAGAAGTGAGTAAAGGCCTCTTGCGTGTCACTCTGCTCCATATGTTCATGGTATGCAGTTCCCTGCCAAGTGTTCTTTCAGAAATTGGTTGTGAAGAACCTGCATTCACTTCTGGAAGCAATTCTTTCCTGGAAGCGAAGCAACTTATAAACACAAGCCATCAAACATGCCGACGGTCCCTGTCCATCTGTTTCGTCTTTTGGACACAATTCTGACGAGAATTTCCTGTAGACTGGGATTTTAGCCACTGCTGGTCGACCCGTATGCCTGTACGCTTCAATACACCTGCAAATTCAGCTACTTCCTTCACAATGACTGTGGCCAGTCATTGACATCTGCTTTGCGACCCATTTTCCACACATCGAATGAGACATTCACTGCGCTGTACCACCTTTTCTTAATCTATGAATCCCGTCACACACCCCACAGGTATTAATAGCCAGTTCATCCTCATGCAGCGCCATCTGCAGGAACCTGAATTTACCACCACCTTAAACACGCAAGGTGACTAATATTTTTGTCAGCAGGTTTAAGCCTGCACTAACAACTTTCTCAGTTTGTTTTACTAGCAAGAAATGACATTGTAAAAATGAAAAGGATGGTCATTGTTTTTCCGTGAGTTTTCATAAGCTATACTGAGAAATAATGAACTTAGAGTGAGAAGCTACCATTAATTTGGTAAAGCTGGTGTTAATGGCAACCTTAAAGGGTTAATCATATCTTCCCCTTAGTATTTATGAATTCACAACTTTCCCTTCGATCTATCATCTGCACCCGAGACAGGTCCCGGGCCGTTTCCCATGAATGGCTCCCTGGAGAGCCCCCATCCCTCCAAAAAAAGAGGGCTATAAAGGATGGCGCATACAAAAGCGCTAGCACTGATTATCCTGCCATCTCTGCTGAATAATGCATCGATTTCAGAAAGGCTGGACAGGCCGATGGACGCAGGTGACAGTACCGTAGTAAAGATATTCACAACTTTCCAGACTCACGGTCTTATGAGCCACTGACAGACAGAAACAAGATTGTGAAAATTTTCAGAAATCAGCCTCAACCTGAACTCAGTTCCATGGGGTGGTCAACGTTTGGAGTTACAAACTTCAGAAAATGAAGCCTTGCAGTGGGGAACCCTCAGCGTCTTCGAAGGCCTTCAAAGAAGGCTTGATGGTTTCTCTAAAATAAAAAAAATAATGTCTGGAATTTTTGGTTCCTCTTCATTTAATATAATCAGCATATTTATATTCAAACCGTGCAACTACTGTAGTGTTACGATCTTTAAAAGATGGTCCTTCAAGGGTTCTTTAAGAAAGAAAATGGTCAAGTATAGAACCATGAACGCTCAAAGAAGCCTTTTCATGATTAAAGAGTTCTTTATATCATAACAGTGTTCTTCAGATTGATGGAGAATGTGCTGTTGATGGTTCTATATAGAATCTTGTTGAAAAGGGTTCTATATAGCACCAAAAAGGGTTTTTCTGTTGTTACACTGTTGGTGCACAGTTATTGGCTGAAACAAAGGGCTTAAAATTTTGCCCAGTGAAAAATTATCCAGTCAGGACTTTTTCTTCACTGTATCAAGTTAGACACAGCCAAGCAAGCACTCTCATTGGTTAGGACTTCAGGTGCTGGACTGAAGGCCTAACATGTCAGAACAACCACTAACATAATAAAGAACCGTGGAAACAACCAATTTTTGATTTTTAAAGGGTGGGACCAAGTTTTTGAGAAAGAAAGGTCATGTCACAATTGGTAGCCTCACCAATTGACATGGAAAACAACAGTAAGTCTATGCTAGAGCTCTTTACTGAGCCGTTAATATCTGTAACAAGCTGAAAATAAAACATGTAATGTCTTTCACAAGTTTCAAGTGTCTGATTTTAATCTAAAACAGCCAAAAAAGTTCATACGAATCACTGTTAGCTTAGCGCTCACATACTACTAGAATCCCATGTGTGCGCTAGCAGTATTAGCTTTAGTGTAGAGGTGTTGTTTTCCTGCTTTTCTGACCAAAGTTTGCCTTTTCCGGCCAGAGCTGAAGGCTTAGGTGTAAAAGTCAAGGTTTGCCACTGAAGCCTCGAAGTAATAACAGATTTTAGCTTAAAGGATGACAGATTTAAAGCCAACAGGAACCTGAATTGCTAACTAAATGGCTATGGAGAGTAAACACTCAACGTTTACCTCAATCTCCTTGTGCCCGAGGATGGACAGAGGAGGGGAATGCAACCTGAAGACTGGCACCAGACTGCCTTAAATCTACTCAGCCCAGTTGACAGGGGGGAAACAATTTATAAATAGCGGCCACTGTTTGACACCAAGCCTCCACTGTGGATCAGGCCTGACACACACGGGCCTGAATTTACTGCTCAGTACTCATTAAGCGGCGGGGACTGGGGAGAGTTTTTCTGCCAAACGGGCTGTTGCGGTGGGGGTTATGCTGAGTCTCCCTGAGGGATGTGTATAGCCTGGCGCTGGGAGCGCTTATTACCATAATCCTCTCCGTGCTGCAGTTCGCCGCTGTTCTGAGGTGGCATAAAGCAGTGGAAGAGTTACATCACAGACTGACACTTGAGAACTGCTAGATTCAGCGAATTTGCTTTTTCCTCCTTTCAAAGTCTCAGTTGAAGGATTTGGAACTGGCTAAATTGGTCAAGAGTCTCCAACCTTTCTTTAGCTAAAAGCAGCTGCAAAGTGGGCGATAACTGCAGTCTAACAAGCCTTACGAGCATTTCACACTGTACGGGGTGAGGGTCAATTCTGAGCGGTATCATTTATGTTAATGTGTCGAATGCAAGGATATATGATAAGTATAAGAAAGTGACCACATTCTGTTTGGATCCGTCAGCACTTCTATCAATAAGTTCACTTTCAGCATCATCGCCACTGCCACCCACTAGTAGTTAGCACAAGTTCTGAGTCATCTTATGCTGTTCTTGTAAGGCCTTGTAAGGCTGTGCTCACAAGGTTTAGGCCCAAAATTTAGGACACTGCTGTGGGATGCAGTAGATGGACTGTTGATGAATAATGTCTCATTAAGTGCACAAATTTGTGGAGAGTATGTCTTACAGGACAACATTCAATAACTGTTGCAGACTATCAGGAAGACATTTAATGGGGCAGTGCCCCACCAACCAATCATCAGGCCCCACTGAACCCCAAAAAACAAAGTGAAACCAAACTTGTGCTGCTACTACTTGACACAAGCCTCAGATAAAAGGCTGCATTGATTAACATGTTAGGGTTGAAATGCATCAGTTGGCTGCATTGGCTCCTTTGCACAGATCTACTGCACAATTGTCCACCTGCATTTATTTATTTATTTATTTTTTTTTGTGCAGCACATCTATACTTTTTGCTAGAACTCAGTATGTAGCACAATGTCATGAGTAAGCATGCACTGAAATGTAAATTCTTTACAGAAACTGAAATTCAGAACAAACTTGGCCAAAAAACTAAACCTGAAAACCAAAAAAAGTGCTTTATATATAATTTGCTGTTTTATTTATACTGTTGAATGAATGTAATAATGCTGACGATGCCTCAAAGGCGATAGTCGCAATGTTTGAAAAAAGAACTGAGACAACTAGGGGACTGATTTCATTTTAAACAGCTTATACAAATAAAATACTTCAAGGTCTACTAAAGGCATCTCTAACACCTGAATTCCATATTGCCTCTAGAATAACCACAGAAAATGCCTTGTTTTAATATGCAAAGCACTTGGACTAGGAACTCACGTCCAGCAGTCTGAAGTTTCTCCAGCAGGGGACAGTATTAGCCACATCAGTGCTTGCCATTTATAGAAGAAACAGCAATACACCTTGGCAGGATCTAACAAACTTTCAAAGTTTAATACCAAAACATATTAAGTTACTCAGTATTATTTGTGTGATTTCTATTAAAGATCTTCCATAAATCAGTCAAAGCTAAAAAGCATGTATATTAAGGGCTCTATAGAATGCACCTGCATTGGATTCTATATGGAAAGGATTTATCTGCTGCTGCTGAAATTGTTATGTGAATATGTTATCTACCTAAAAAACTATAATGTTTGATACACAGTCATTTTGACAGATTGTAATACACTACAGAAAGCGTAGGGGGCGATGGGCTTGTATTGTATCGCAACATAATAAAAGAAAAAAAAAACTTCAGAAAATTCAGTGATGTGAAGGAAGAAGAAAGGCATAATAGTTTGATTAGTTGATTAACTAATTAATAGGTTATAATATAACATATTACAAAAGTATGTTAGTTGCTGGCCCAGATGTGTGAAGAACGTATGCAAATTAAAGGACTAAACTTTGCATAGAATTGCATAGAGCTGCACACCTTCTCCAAAAGGGCTCTGTACCCCTGTTTCACACCATGAAGGGCTTGATAACTAATAGCTGTTGTTCCAGAACAGGCAAACACTAAACTGCTGTCAGCCTGCATGACTGGGAGTGAGAAAGCAGCGCTACAAGCACAATGTTAGTTTCTGCAGTAGAGGCCTCAGGTGACTCTGCAGCAGTTAAACAGAGAGAAGAGGAGGTGGTCAGCCAGAGTGAGGTCATTTATACAAGAAGAGGAGAGGTTAGGCAGTGGGCACTGCACTGAGGGCAGCAGCATGACTGTACTTTAGACAGACAGACACACTCTGAATCAGAAACATAGTTACTTTGGCTAGAGGTCAGGTGCATGCTGGGAAGGTCAAAAGCAGCAGTTATGGGCAGCCAGTGTTAACACAGTGTACGTACATGATACACAGAAGAGAACTACATTGTTCTATTAAACTAACAGCCTGGGTTTTATGGTTTTAATGGTTTTTCTTGTTTCTTTTTGTGAAATTGAGGTCTGAGGTTAAAATACAGTGCAGAAGTACCTCTAAACATCAACAAAATCATCCCAAACAGTGAAAACATATAGAAATATGTTGTCTTTGGACCAGGCCTGGATCAGCCGATGGGTTTTATTGGTGTTGCCCATGGGTCCAAGCAACTAGGGGCCCCTGCGAGCAATTATGAGAAAATCTAAGCAACTGTTTTGACTCGGGGTGGGAATTTTACTAATGGCACAGCGTAAAAATGAACTAACACCGAGTGTGACAACAACAAAACCAAAACCCTTTCATTATAATCACCCATTATATATACATCAGCTGTGAACGGCAGAGCACGATGTGGTGCGACATTTTTGATAGATGTTCAGGTTCTGTTTTTGATGCGTCGCGATGCTCTACAATTCCACCTTAAAACAGCTGAGAAGAAAATCTTCCATGACATGGAGAAGAGAGGGATCTCTACAACCCTTCCAGTAAACAACTAGACAGCTCCATCAGTAAAGCAGCTATCCTTTGATAGGTCTGCGGTTTGTTTACACTTTGACTTGTCACACACTTGAAGTTTCCGGTGTAGACATCCTGCAGGCCTTGCGACACAATGCGATACTACATTTGAACGCTCGCTTGGACACGGTGTGATTTTCTGTCACGGCCGATCTCCACGCTCTCCACGTCTCTCCTAAATGTCAGTTTATTTTTCTCACTTTCTCTCATCCTTTATAATCTCACTCAAGCGTTAAGGTTTTTAAATAGCGTTCCTGTGAATGTACTTTGAATATAAAGCTCCCTATGTGCCTGAGGGATCGGTACAACCGAGACCTGAAACTTCAACAGAGCCAAATATAAAATATTAACCAATTGAATTGAAAAGTCGACTCCTTGTCAGCAGTGATCTGTGTCATCAAAGGTAAGACATAAATGAAAACCAAACAATTCCACACCCGCCATGGCAGTAGGCTTGCTGTAATATCACAAAATCACTGACCACTCCTAAAAGGTAGCCAGGTAGGGGCCCAACTAACATCTGTGGCCATTGGCCCATAACTTGACGAGCCAGGCCTGCTTAGGATAACATTGAGCTATTCCTTTAAACCCCTTTCACAATAGCCTGTTTGGAGGTCCCTCAGCTGAAATGTGCATTTTTTCCTTCAATAACCTTTGTTATTTTTTTGTAGGTGAAACTAGCAAGTCAGCATTTATAAAAGGATGTTTTATTGTGTTCAATGCAGGAAAAGAGTATTTTATTTGATGATATTAAGTAAAAATATAGTTGATTTCCATTCTGCCGCCAGAGGTGACCATATCATATATATCGTTTATCTATTTCTGAAGGGCACAGAACACACCCACGAACTACAGTATGCTATGTATTATCAGTCTAAAGCCAGATAAGACCTTTATGCATGAACTCGGCTTCAACAAACAACACAAAAATGCAAAAATTAAAAATATTCAAACAATTTCATTGGTCAAGTCAGTTGCGAAAAATAATATCGCACTTTCGTCTTCCAAATCATGTTTGGTGGCAGAGACTTTATTTTAGCCACGCCCCTGCATTTTAGAACAGGAAGTAAGACTATATCCCTGTCCCTCATGACCACATGGTGACCAGTTAGATCCCACTGTTTTGAAGTAAATGTGTCCCAAAATCTGAAAATCAGTCACTACTGAAACGCACATTATCTGCAATTTTTTGTGTGTTTTAATAAATTATGATGATTTTATTTGTGTGCAGCCATTCAAACCTGTGTGTGCTATTCATGTACTGGGCTAGCGTTTTTGAGTTCCGCTCAAAATGAGCTAAAATTGACACTACCGAAACAGTCATGCCTGAAACATTTGGCAAGGTTGTTTTGTTGGTGACAAAATAAAATGGCATTTCGTTTTCCACAATTTCCATTTATTTGCTGAATTGAATATACTGGAAAATCACACACACTTTCTAAAACACTTATCCTTCTGGGTCGCAGGGGGGAAACTGGAGCATATTCCAGCGGTTGCTGGGCAGAAGGCAGGAAACACCGTGGACAGGTAGTCCCTCCATCGCAGGGCAGACACATAGACATATCACACACACATTAACACCTAGGGGCAATTTAGCATCACCATTTGGCCTGACTGCGTGTCTTTGGACCGGAGTACCCGGAGAAAACCCACTCAGACACGGGAAGAATATGCAAACTCCACACAGAAAGGACCCCGGTTGCCTGGCCGGGGAATTTCCATGCTTTCTTCCAATGCAAATTAAATGCAAATAAACAGTAATTGTGCATTAAAATATGCAGAAATGTGTTCTCTGTAGAGGGTGCGTTCATTTATTTTACATAGAAAACAAAACGAACATCATTTGAACCGGACCGCCCAAACTTTTGCATGTGGCTGCTGGCCTGAAACAGACAAAACAAGGTGTCTTTTTACATTTTGCTTCACCCCCCTACAAGTCCCCCCCCCACCCCACCCCCACAGGCATCTTTTCAGTATATGTTCATTTCTGTGTGGTCAGTTCTGGTCCACAGAGTAATGCATGTTGTTCATAAAAACTGCTGATTGGCCAAATGAAACATATCGATCCAGTTTTCTCCCTGATTCTGCAGGCCTGTCAGTGTTCGTCAAGAGCCAATTACAGCGGACGAAACCAAGCCAGGATACATCGACCCTGAGCCACTGAGCATCGATACACAGAGTACTTTCGCTAAACACTTCAGTCATCGCTCATCCTCTTATTCATTCAAGAATTTCAAGATTTATGGCACCGCAGTGAACTCGCGTTGTTCACTGAAACATCCCTCCTCAGCAAAATCGTACAGAAGCTTTAATGATGGGTGAGTATTGACGGCATAGAAGCAAAAGTACTCACAAATTAGGCTGCTAGATGGCTGCTAATTCTGTATTTAGCAATGTGGTGCATTTTTGTTCAGTTGTATAGATAACAGTATTGCTGCGCTCACAGGTTTGTGGTAGACTGACAACTACAAACTGGGTATTCCATTGTGACGGATAATTCAGCCGCAGCAAACGGCCGTGTTATGCAGATCGCTGCGGTAAGTGGAGCGTTTTGTCAAAAAAGACATTTTTCTAACTTTTGCCGTCAACCGCAGCGAAGGAATAAACCAGACGCTGATATTTCGGGGAACCATGGACGCCAAACGTCTCGCTGAATTCCAGACGAACCAACATTATACAATAAAAAAAAGAGCAAACAGTGTCCTCTAAAAAGATGGTTCTTCAAGGGTTCTTTAGAAAAGACAATGATTCTAATTAGAACCGGTTCTATATAGAACCATTTCATACTTAAATGGCTCTTTGCATGGTGAAATAGTTCCACAGATTGATGGAGAATGTGTTGTATACAGTCCTACACTCTTAAAAAAGATGGTTCTTCAAGGGTTCTTTAGTAAAGACAATGCTTCTAATAAGAACCGGTTCTATATAGAACCATTTCATGCTTAAATGGCTCTTTGCATGTTGAAACAGTTCTTCAGATTGATGAAGACTGTGTTGTATATAGTCCTACACTCTTAACAAGGATGGTTCTTCAAGGGTTATTTAGTAAAGACAACGGTTCTATTAGAATCATGAGCATTCAAAGAACCCTTAAAGGGTTCCTTGCATGGTGAAATGGTTCTTCAGACTGATGCAGAATGTGCTGTATATGGTTCTATATAGAAGTTATAGCCAAGTTAGCTATTTGCTCACTAGCGTACTTGCAATGCAAAGTACACATTACCCTGCAGAAAATAAACAGCTCGGACCAGCAGGAATTCCACGCTGATCTAAGCTGGTTTATGCTGTTCTGGAAGTGGTCATGCGGTTTGACCAGCATGTGAGCACCCAAAACATCCCATAATATACCAGCTATGGTGGTCTATGCTGCTTTTTCTAGCATGGTTGCCAGCTGTTGCTTTAGCCTCTTTTCTTTAAACACCATATTTACTGCACGTAGTGCTTCTTTCTGTCCTTCAGAAAAGGTTTTATCTTGAATGAAAAGCTCATTACTTGAAGCCGTATTGAACCCGATGGCACCGCAAGCTGCGGGAGAACAGCACTGCAGTAATGACCGCATGATCTTAGCCAAAGCTAGCAGACAAAGTTGCATGGATAGTTGGAAATGAACGGTTACCACCTGAACATCTGTTTGGGTTTTTTTCTTTAGGCAGAAATAATACAAGTCTTTATTCCAGGGACCAAGTTGAGAGTCAGCTAAGGGTGAGAGTGAGCTGAGTCAGTCATCATGCAACCTGAGGCTGAGGCGCCAACTGAGTCTCTGCTCATAGCTCCAGTGCAAAGCAAACTTCAGGCACCAAATGACTCCATTTGCTATCGAGGGAAATGACATACTTTTGATTTTTCACTAAACACAGTGTGAATATTAGATTCAAGCTGGTATCAGTTCAACTCAGAGTTGGTCACATGTCTGTTTCTCTCTCTCAGCTCCTGAGGGAGAAGCCTGTGGAGGAGTTTCTGTAGATTTGAACTCACTTTACAAACCTTCCCACTCCATCCAGCTTCAACTGGCCAGGAACCGGACGGGTTTGGTTCACGTAAAGGTGGAAGAAAGCCTTAATGCTCTGTGGTGCATCGACCTGAAGGTGATGATTGAACTGTATAGATTATGGGATGTTAAAATGGAATAAATAATTCATCTTGTTGCTGGCCATCCTCTTCCTCATTCACCTTTACCCGGTCCAGTTAATTACTGTCTTTTCCAGTGAACTGGTTGTTCTCAGCCCAATCCCATTTCACCCCTCGCCCCTACCACTGAGCCCTTAGCCCTCTGTTTTGCACGTTCACGTCTAGGGGTAGGGTGTCCTGATTTTAGTTGAGATAGAGGGGTAGGGTGAAGTGTTGGGGCTATGTGGCCCTTCAAACGGAGGTTTTTCAGAGACTCCAAACAGAGTGATATGAAAAGAATAAGATAAACCGGCAAGACGGCTGAGCAAGAGATCAAAGAAAACCACAAATGTGAGAATTTTCTCTGTTAAAAAATTATGATAACCATTGTTTTATCTTAGTTTAATGTCGTTTCAATGTATTATGATCGTTTTCTTCATAACAAGCATAAAATTGAATTGAATAGATTGAATAGAATTGCTAATAGCATTCTAGTGTCTCTGTAGCTAGCTCGCTAATTTTCCCATTCCACCTTAAATAGTCCAGCAGTTCTGATGCCTGAACCACCAGAATGTAACTGCTGCACCATTTAAGGTGGAACGAGAAAATTCAAATGAGAAGCTGGCGAATATCTGACTTCAGCTTCATATCACTGAAGAATTAGCGGTGGGTGATAATAAATAATTGTCCCCCTCTTTGAAGATCATATGATGCCCTAAATGTAACTAAAGCCCAGCAGTGAGGAGCTGAACTTTACCCTCCTCTGCTATCAATGAATACGGGCTGGGTCACCTCGTAGCCTGTTAAAGAAGCAATGTTTCTTTTTTTTTATTTAAGGGTTGTCCAATTTCGTAGGGCAAGATTTCAACCACTACCCCCTGTAACTCAGTTCTAAGAGGTTAGGGTGACACTCGAAAGGAGTAGGGGTAAAAAGAAAAGATGGGATTGGGCCAATTACTGTCTTTTCCAGAGAACTGGTTGTTCTCATACTGTGTCCAAAAGATGCTTCAGTTTTGTTATCTGGACTTTAAGTGAGAGGTGAGGCCTGATTTGGACAGTGTTTGGTCTCAAAAGTCTTCACCAACACCAGGTCAGACTTCAAACTATGGACTAATTTTTTGGCCAAAATTAAATTCTCAGGTTCTCAGGCACATTTGAGGGGGCTCCCAAGTGGTTTCCATCTAAGCGCTGCCCCAAGGTACATTGTGAGTTCGATGCCTGGTGATGCCTCAGTCATGAATGGCTGGGAGTCCACGAAAGCATAACTGGTCTCATTCTTCCTGCATGGGCAGAATGGACCCCCTCTCGCCCATCAGTCCGAAACTGTGCTAGCGACAGAAAAATGTGCTAGCCTTAACTCTCTCAACTTGGTAGCATCATGCGATATGGGTAAACCTAGATAATGAGTGGAATTGGTAATTACTTAATTGGGGAGGAAAATTAGTAAAAAGTTAATGTGTTTTTGGTGTATTTTTAAAAATAATTTGCACCAAATTGCAACAAAATAATCCAAAATTCTAAACTGCTCCAAAACCATCAGACAACTTGTGGTGAAATGTAAAATTTGTGCCGAATCCCTCCCAAAATAAAGCTACTCAAGCAGTGAAGTCAGAGATTTACACTAGTTCTCAGTTACAGATGGGGGTGGTGCTACAGAGAGAGTCAGCAAAAGAGAGAGAGAGAGGGAGAGAGTGATGAGGAAGGAAACAGCATCGAGGAAGAAAAGGGACTGAGAGGGAGTAAATAGGGTGAATTCCACAGCTGTTCTCTCCTCTTCCAGTCACATGCCATCAGTATCGACTCGGCAGTGAAGCTGGGAGCAGCGGGGAGCTGAGATTGTTCTGCAGTGTCAGTTCGAACAGGCTTTCAAACTCAACCCCTCCATCCAAACCCGATCAATGCAATCCTACCATCCACTCCGCTGGAGGTAGAGAACACAATCTCTTGCCTAGACTGCCTGTCAAAAGTTTAGGGACTCCTAGCTCTCTAAAATGTTGTAATATAAATGAGCTTTCATAAAAATGACTTTTTGTCAGTTTGCAACAATTAAAAACACTAAATTAAAAGCACTTTAGATCTTGATCAGTTTTGACAACAGAAGAAAGTGCCTGAGTTCCAGTGGTGGACTGATAATAACAGAAATTAGCCTTCATTTAAATGTGAAAACTCAGTCAAAACTTGAGAACCCACCTGCATGATGATGCTAACTTATGGGGATTCTACTAGATTGTTAGCGCTAAGCTACTGACTCTTCACGTTAATGTTTTTTGCCCATTCTGAATTAAACACATTTAGACATTTAAAGCTTCTAAAAGACCTTCTATGTTTTTCTGGGACTCTGTTAGCTTGTTAACACTAAGCTAATGGCAATTCACAATAACATTTCTTGCCCATTCTGGATTAAACACCAACATTTGAATCATTTAAAATACCTTCCATTCTTTGCTGGGATCCTATTGGCTTGTTAGTGCTAAGCTAATTGCAATTTGCATTAACATTTTTTGCCTATTCTGGATTAAACACCAACATTTGAAGCTTCTAAAAGACCTTCTATGTTTTGCTGGGATCCTATTCGTTTTTCTGGGATTCTAGTAGTTTGTTGGCGCTAAGCTAATGGCAATTTACATTAACACGCTTTGCCCATTTTGGATTAAACACAGACTTTTGAAGCTTCTGAAAGACCTTCCATGTTTTGCTTAAAGCATGTGACAGACATATTAGCAGAGATTTTACCTTGTAGCAGTTTTACAGTGACTCAGTACAGAGCTCTGGTATAGAGCTGCCTCCATTGTCTTCCATTTCTACCAACCCATTGATTTGGCTGCTGCTCATATTCACAGTCAGTGATGTATCTAGAACTTCCAGAAGGCCTAGAGTGACGTTTTTCTCTAAATTGGTCCCTACTAGAAATCCAAACGTGATTGGTTCTTATGTTGGTAGTCTAACTCATTAGGCCTTCTCTTCAGCTCTTTAAGTCCTAACCAATAGAAGAGCTCGTTTAGCCACATCTACCTGGTTATAATGGAGAAATAATATTCCTGCCTTTTTGTTCCCATTCAGAACTTAACAAAGCAACAAGAGTAGTACTTGAAAGTGATACTTGCAGAGTACAAGCAAGTAAAATAAAGTATGATTATAGTGGATAAAAATGAACTAAAAAATACAGCCTTGTGTTTAGTTCCCAGAAATGATTAGGCCTTCTCTAAAGGTCTAGAAAGCCCTGTGGGCACTTTGAAGGCCCAGAAGGCCCTAAGGGGCATTCATCAACACTCAAACCTTTCAGGTGTTTAAACTACTTTTGGGCTTAATAGAGTTTGAACACATGCATTTTACTTTAGCTTGGAAAAGAAAACTGTCAAATCATTATTAAGGCAAAACTTCTTCTTAATACCAAAGAAGACACTTTGATGAACATGAAGCTGAGCGCTGAAGCTAAATATACCCACAGGATTAACACGTGGCTGTTTGACGTGCACAAAAGCTTTGCAAGTATTTTTTTTTTATTATTATTTATTTTCTGACAAGCACTGAATAGCATGCCACAACCAGGAACATCCAGCTCTCCAGTTCATTCAAACAAACAAGAGTGGCTTGTCTTGGGGATTTGGCCACACATTTTCTCTTGTCCAGTGCTTGGAGAGCCTTCAAAGAACATCAGAGAGATGGCAGAAGCTTCTTCCTCGAGGAGTCAAGAAATGAGTACACACAGAGGAAGCTCAGTATCCTTAGTTGGTCCAGTGAGAGCAAGAGAGGTTGCACGTTCCCACCAGTTATATAACACCATATATAAATCATATATACTGTAAATGATTCTAACTCCTCCATGACAATAGCATCTAACTCTTGTTCATACAGCTCATGGATTCTAGTTACAGTGGAGAAGGTTTTGTGGGGAACTGGAGCTCACTCACTCATCAGTAGGTGGAAGGCAGGAAACACCCTGGACAGGTCGCCAGTCCATCACAGGGCAGACGTACACAGTCACACTCACACCTGGGGCAATTTAGTATCTCCAGTTTGCCTAAATGCATGTCTTTAGACTGTGGGAGGAAAACCAGAGCAACTGAAGGAAACCCACACAGACACAGGGAGAACATGCAAACTCCACACAGCAAGGACCTGGTCACCCGGCCGGGGAATCGAACCCGGCCCTTCTTGCTGAGGCGAAAGTCTTACCGTGCTGATGGGACTGGAGCTCCACTTTGCTATTGCTTTTCTAGTCAAAACAGCCATTAAGTACAAGTTATTACATTTTCAACATCATGAAAATATTACAAAACATACACTGATCAGGCATAATATTCTGACCACCTCCTTGTTTCTATGCTCATTGTCCATTTTATCAGCTCCACTTACTATATAGGTGCACTTTGTAGTTCTACAGTTACAGACTGTAGTCCATCTGTTTCTCTGCATACTTTGTTAGCCCCCTTTTACCCTGTTCTTCAGTGGTCAGGACCCCCATGGACCCTCACCGAGCAGGTACTATTTGGGTGGTGGATCATTCTCAGCACTGCAGTAACACTGACGTGGTGGTGGTGTGTTAGTGTGTGTTGTGCTGGTACGAGTCGATCAGACACAGCAGTGCTGCTGGAGTTTTTAAACACACTAGTGTCACAGCTGGACTGAGAATAATCCATTAATCAAAAATATCCAGTCAACAGTGTCCTGTGGGCAGCGTCCTGTGACCACCAATGAAGAACTAGAGGATGATTAGCTCATATTGTACAGCAAGAGATGAGCTGTCGTCTCTGGCTTTACATCTACAGGGTGGACCAACAACGCAGGTGCATCTAATAGAGTGGACAGTGAGTGGACACAGTGTTTAAAAACTCAAGAATGTGGGGCTCAGCTAATCTAATCTTCTCTGAAATATCTCGTGAAGAGTGAAAAGCTTGTGCTTTTGGACAATACAATTGTGTCGCCACCCATGCTCGAGATCTTCCAGTAGGCCACCGAATGTGGGGCTCAGCAGCACCAACGGTGACAATGACCGATGACTGATCCTAGAAAAGCTGCCCCCTAGGTCGCAGTGGGATCTTTATAACTTAACCCATCTTCATGCTGCTTTATACACATGGCCCAGTGGCCCTGCAAGGCAGCCTGTGTGAGACAGACGGATAGAGGAGACAGAGACCCAGCTGGCTAGACTAGACATAAACTCAGACATGGTGGCTTTGACATAAAGGTCAGCTGGACCAAAACATGGGGTCTAGCTAACCTCTCTCAAAACAAACAGTGCTGTGAAAAGGTATAAACTGTCTGAGCGATTACTCTTGCTAATCTCACTTATTCTAATACGCCTGGACCCTAGTTATGACTAAGCCTATGAATATGAATGCATCTGTGCGTGTCACAGATTAATCATATACGCCAACACAAATGACTGAAAGGATAAATATTCTCAATTCCACATGTGGCCTTAGCATGCTTGCTCTGAGGACAAGGAGTTTTGGTAAAAAAAGAAAAAAAAGTAGGGTTTGAATCTCTACCACAATTTGATTTGATTTCAATTCAGGCTGCCAAGATGCGATTATGGAATGATTCCCGATAAAGGAAATGTTTTTTAATATTAAATGTCCCTTACGATGGAAAATAAATCATAAAAAGGGGCCGCCTAATAATCCTATAAAAAATGCCAAAATTAAAAAATATATCTTAGAAACACAATTTGGAAATGCCAGCTGTCCTTTACAATGTCCTTTTTATGATGAATGGACAAACAGAAATGGTCCAAAATGCCTTTATTAAATACGTTACTTTTCTCGTTATTAAAATCCTGCTACATTACCTTGCACTGAAAGTTAAAAGCATTTTTCCTTCTCCTATAAAGTTATTTTTTGGAGAAACAAGGTTAAATTAGCTTACTGTAGAGGGTGTGTTAACTTGTTTTCACTTAGAACATAAAAAAAAACATGATATTTCACACACACATATATATATATATATATATAT
Source organism: Colossoma macropomum (assembly GCF_904425465.1). NCBI lineage: Eukaryota > Metazoa > Chordata > Actinopteri > Characiformes > Serrasalmidae > Colossoma > Colossoma macropomum. The sequence continues at coordinate 4,611,245 of NW_023494798.1, read as the reverse complement.
ATATATATATATATATACACTGTACACACAGTATATAATACTCAAACAATACTTGATTATTAGGGGGCTCAGTATGTGTCACGAAAGCATTCCCCACACCATTACACCACCTCCACCAGCCTGGACTATTGGCACAAGGCAGGTTGCATCTATTGATTCATTTAGTTGGCACCACATTCTGACCTTACCATCTGTGTGCCTCAGCAGAAATTGAGATTCATCAGACCAGGCAACCTTTTCCCAATCTTCAGCTGTCCAGTTTGGGTGAGCCTGTACCCAGTGTGGCCTCAGATTCCAATTCCTGGCTGTCAGGACCAACATAGACTTCTGCTGTTGTAGCCCATCCACCTCAAGGTTCGATTGTGCGCTCATTCGTGCTCTTCTGGGGTTATTCAAGTTACTGTAGTTTTCCTATCAGCTCGAACAAGTCTAGCCATTCTCCTCTGACCTCTGTGATCAGCAAGGCCACAGAACCACCATTTTCTGTGTAACTCTAGAAGCTGTTTTGCATGAAAATCTCTTCAGTTAAAGAAACACTCAAAGCAACAACCAACAACCAGGCCACAGTCAAAGTCACTTAGATTGCATTTTTCCCCATTCTGATGTTTGATGTGAACATTAAGTGAAGCTACTGACCCACATCTGCTTGGTTTTATGAATTGCGCTGACTGGATAAGTTCCTGACTATGCAGGTGTTTGTAACATAGTGGTCAGTTACAATATTAGGTTGGTGAATATCCAAATATAGGCCTAGATTATGTAGTTTTTTGAAGACTGATGCAAAGACCTCATTGCAAAACCATTTTTTCCTCCGTTTCTCTCTCTCTCACACACACACAGACACACGCCTCTGTTAAACTGCCCCACTGCCACCTGGCACAGCTGTTCCAACTGATAACAGCCTCATGGATCAAATCATCAGTAATGATGCTATCACAACGGTTGCCTTTGGGCCACAAGTAAGTGATGGACTTTTCAGCTTGCTCAGAATGACAATTAATCCTCTCTGGGAACTTTCTGAAGTTTCACTTAAAGTTTTGCAAGTCAGAATCAATGGCAACATGTTTATTTTCAGCAATGTCCTGCAGCATTTTCAATAACCCGAATCACTAGATCACATTACTAGGCCCTGTGAACTGTCTCTGTCTAATCTGCGCTAGAAAACATTTTAGATCTCAATTCTCATATTATTATATTATTGGCTCAATTATTTTCAAAATACTACAGTCTTCCTCATGCATGTGTGTGTTTGTATACTTTGTGTCACTGTAGATGCTGGTTTAGAAGCATCTGTGTTTTTGTGTAGTACATAGATTATATAGTAGCATTGCCAATATTTGTACTTTTAGTATTAAGTAAAAACACAGAAAATGCATTTGCTGCTAATATTTACAACATCTGGTTGCAAATAACCGGTGATTCCTGCATTTTTATAATAATAAACTATCAGGTATAATAATAAACTATTCAGCTGTCAAGTCTGAGGTTCAGATGTTTTTGGAGTAGACCTCCCATTGTAATCACCCTTAGCTGACTCATGAGTCAAGTCAGACTATAACTAGTCAAGACTGCTAGAGCCGAGTCCGAGTCAAGATCAAGGCGGAGACCAGAACACATTGAGTCAGAGTCAAGACCAACACCTTTAGCAGAAGAGACGGAGTCAAAACCAAGACCGGGTGTGGCTGAGACCAAGACAAGACCGAGACCAGAATATAATAATAAAAAGAGTATTAAATTATATATAGCCTAAGACATTAGTAATTATTTTTATATTATAGTCTTAGTCAAACTTTTCTTTGTAACTGGAAGAAGTTGTGAAGTTATTCTCTGTTCTTTTCTTCTTTAAAACTTCAAATAAACTAAACTAATCCATTTTTATTATTAAATGAAAACGTTGCAATAATAACATTCCAATCTGTCCCTCTGGGGATGTCTGAACTTTGGAGCCAATGAACTTCAACAGACAAATAAAACTCAGTTGAGCCATCAATTAGATCCAAAACAGTGAAATTTAATTTTAAGCTGTACAACAGAGGTTTTCAACCTGTGGGCTGTGACCCCCCAGTGGGCAAAGGTGATACTGCAGTTTTTTTTTTTTTTCGTAATGCAAAAATGAATACAATACAAACATTTAACCAAACATAATTTTAAATATCATTTACAAAAATAAAACATCTGGCAAAATGTTAGCTATTCATGTTCATATTTTCAGTGCAAGCATAACCGAAACATAGGAAATACAGCAGCGAATCTGTAGCTCTGGGCTTTGTGAGCTGAAAGAAGAGTAACTGAAAATGAGTAACTACAGCTCTGTGCTCTTTGCTTATGGGTCTTTTTAAATGAACCTTTAAAGCCCAACAGCTTACACTGCCACTTGGAGCCTAAACATATCGAATAGGTATCTAAACCTGTTGGAATGAACCAAAACTTCTCAGCTTTCCTCTCTTCAGCCTGACACCCAACACTCGGTAGCTGCCAAATCAGCCTTCTCATTAGGTGAGTCAGGAATAGTCGATCTGATCAGTTAAATCTGAGGAAGCTTTTGTGGTCTTTGGGTGGGCTGTGAGTTGCAAAAGTATGGGAACCCCTGATGTAGATAAGAGGCTGTTTTATCCTGTTTATTCTGGTTTTGTTGATATTCAATAATATCTGAGCTTCCAGTCAACTCAGACGAAGGCATCCCAATCAGTCTGTCTTGACAACAATTTCCAATTTCCAAGACAAGTGATGTTGAGACAGAGACGAGACCAAGGCTGCTAGTCTATGGTCTTGAGACCGGACTCGAGTACTACAGTACTACTTTTTATTATGGGGAAAAAAAAACTCAGGTTGGATTGACAGAACTAAGTGCTACATGCAGTAAATGTGGTGTTAGAAGAAAAGAGGCAAAAGCAACTTAAAACAGTCGGCTAGAAAGTATGCCAGCAAGCACTATAGCTAATTTAGCCGATGTTAGCTATACTAGCTGAAGTTTTAGTGCATTACAGATCACAATCCTTAATAGAACTACAACTGGATTAGCTATTATGCTAGCTAGCCAGCACAGGTTCAGTACAGATTACAGGCCACCCTTCTAGAAAATATAGCATAGACCAGCATAGCTGGTCACCAGCAAAACTAGCATATGTTGTGTTTGGATGCAGGTATACTGGTCAAGCAGAGTGACTATGCTGGGGTGACCAGCTGAACCAGCATAGACAAGCTTAGACCAGCATGAGATGCTTGCTGGTCTGTGCTGTTTTCTCAGCAGAGTAACCAACCATCTCAAGTTGTTCGGCCTCTTTCTGTTAAACACTTTACTGGTTTTGTAATTCAGACCTCAGGTTTTTCTACACTGAAAGCCTTATTTAGTTATTTGAAGCTGTGTTGAACCTGACAGGGTTTAAGTAGTGATTACTTTTATGCAATGCAACGCCTGCTTAAGGCTCGAGCTGCACTCCATTTCTGAGGATTCAGGGTTGGTACATGTGTGTATCATGTGTTCACTAGCACTGGTTCATTGGGACAAGCATAAGAATTCTGTCCGTGGTGCTATTTCTACGTTTTCAACTGCATAAATAATTATGTAATGGAAATAAAATCTATAACAAAATGACTATAACAACTGTAGACTCCTAAGGGTTAAACTCTCTCTTTGTCTCTCTCCTCACTTCTCCCCATCCTGTCTTTTCCTGTCTCTCTCCAGGGTGATATTGTGGGTACGGAGGGTTATGTAAGTGATGCTTGTGTTGTGTTGTTGTTATGGCAGTATGCCTGACCCCAGGCTCCTCCATCACTGTCCCATACTCTCAGAGCTAAATGCACCCATTACAGCCAATGGGACATGAGCTCAGTCAGCTCAGGTCACATACACACACACACACACACACACACACACACACACACACACACAAACACACACACATCAGTGTTTCTCTTCCCATAAAACAGCAAACATATGAGTGGCCTGGATTGGACGAGAGGCTGTAACTAGCAGACACGTTTATTTCATTTACTACATATTAATCTATTAAATTCATGGGCGCCAAATTGGGTAAAACAGTTGAGCAAAAAAAAACAAGAAAAACATGAATTTTGAATTTACAATCTGATGACAGGAGTTTAACTTGAGGGGGTGCATTGAAGCTTGGCAAGGCCGTCTAGGTTGCACGTTAGTCGGACACAAATTTCCGAGATTCTTGGGTTCGTATCTCTGGTTTCGCTGAAGGCTAGCAATGCAATCCAGGGCTCGTTGGGAAGGGCATGTCACGCTGTACTGACCTGTGGCGTTTGGCTGTGTCATGAATTTTTAAAGTCAGATTTTTTTTATTTTTCCCCAATTTTCTCCCCAGTTTAGTCTCTAATTCCACCCACTAGTTAGGACCCCACCAGTCACACAATACTACCAGTGTTAGGAGGGCGAAGGCAGCACAGGCTTCCTCCGAGACCTGTGAAGCGCCACCGCATCTTTTTGAACTGCCGCTCATTGGACGGCCGAACACGCTCTGAGCTGACAGACGGCTGCGCTGACTAGCATCGCATTGAGTGATGGGGGGAGGGGGGGAGGGGGCCAGCAGGGCCAATTGTGCTTTCTTGGACTCCCAGCCACGGATGGCTGTAACATCACCAGGGATCAAACTCTCCTGATGATAGGGCCAGCGCTTTGAGCCGCATGTTGCAAAGCATTCCCTTCACCTGTGGTTTTATTGATTACATCATCAACAATTAGTCAACATCGACACAACCTTCATCACATAACTGTTGACTTTAAAAGGTCATGCAACCCTTAGTTCCTAGTCTCAAACTGCCCCTCTTTTGGGAATGTGTTTCAGGCAACAACTTTACAATGAGCATAAATTTACAAAACACAATGAATAAGATAAAACACCCTGTCTTTGTACTGTTTTCATGTAATTCAAATATAGATTAAACTGAACTAATCTTTACTTTTTGTTTTTATTCATTCATTTCACATAGTATCCTAACTTTGTGGAACTGAGGTTTGTGTATCCACACACTCCCAGCAGTCGTGCTGCCATACAGACCCAGACTCCACCGCCAGCTGTAGCGTACTCCTGTGCTCATTTCACCCATTAATAATCTGTGAAAGAGCAGGTGTGTGTGTGTTCCCTGCTTCCCAGACGTTTGAAATGTTACAAAAAAGGAAAAGCTACAAAACAACTGATCTGTTGCAATCACAGCCCTCGGCTTTGTGTGTGTTTGTGTGTTTGTAAGCCTGCAGGCTCGAGGCTCTGAGTGACGGAACTTTTAGACAGGTTATTACACAGAGACTGAATGAAATAAGCTTCACAAAAGCCTGCACAGGGGTAAACACACAGGCAACAACAGGGAGGGAGAGAGGGAGAGAGAGAGAGAGAGAGAGAGAGACAGTGTCTACGACTGATCTAGTCACAATACTACAAATCCTCCACCAATACAACAATGCAGGTTTATGGATTATTCTGTTTGAGGCTGTGCAGAAGCTCCACTCTCAGAAAAACAGGTACTAAACTGTACTGTTCTGGGTACAATCGCTGTCACCGGGGTGGGACCCTCAAGGGTACGTCCTCAGCAGTGTGCGACATACCCCCTGGGCATCTCATTTGCCATTGCGGCACTAATCTAGCTTCAATGGCAGCAAAATGTTTGATCATTTCATCATCACTGCTAATCAAGAAATACTGCATTTTCCAAGTGCTGAGAGAATAAAAGGCACCGGACTTAGTGTGATGGTCCCATTATGTTAAAAAATCATATCCATTCTTTTGGTATGAAAAATTATACTTCTTGTGTAAAGGCCTTACAGGTACCAAGGTGTGAAATACAGGGGGAGTCCAGGACCTCCTAATGAATTTGGTTAAAAAAATGAGTTTGTGTTGTAGACATTGTCACCCTGGTTTCTATCGGCACCCCATAAAGAAATCTGAGCTGGTAAGTGTCTCTGCAGAGAACCATTTCATATCAATCCCTCTTATTAGAAACGATAGAATTATGCTTGAATTCCAAAAAATGGGTGGAATGTTTGTTACGTGGCGTGATGAGAACTTTCTTGACCTTAATGTGTCAAAAACTAAGGAATTAATCATTGATTTCAGGCAAAATAAAAAGGAACCAAAAGCTAGTATGATACATGGAAAAGAGGTACGAATTATGGACACATAAGTACTTAGGAACAGTATTTGACTCCCAACTTAAATCTGATGCAAACACAGAGCTGGTTGTTAAGAAGGGTCAACAAAGAACTCATTTACTGCGTGAGCTGAATTCGTTTCATGTTTGTAATACAGTGTTGTGCAGTTTTTATAAGTCATTTATTGAAAGTGTTTTAACTTTCTCATTTATTTGTTGGTTTAATGGGCTGTTGGTGAGGGACAAGAATAGCCTGAATGGTATTGTAAAAATCTGTTCCAAGATAATTGGAGTCCAACAGAGAGACCTGGGCTCCCTGTGGGAGAAACAAGTGGCTCAGAAAGCCGAAGGAATTATCACCCAATCTGATCATATTTTGTCCAGCGAATTCACTGTAATGCCGTCAGGTCAGCGTTACATCGCGCCCCTCAGCAGAACAAATGGCTATTCCAAGTCTTTAATTCCTTCTGCTATCAAGCTACTAAATGTGGATAATAGTCTTTTTAAATGATTGTTATAGCTATTCGTTGTCTCCTTGCAGTGACGATTTATTTCTCTATGTATGTGGATATGGATGTATGTATATATGTATATGTATGTGTCTATGTATATACATATATATATATATATATATATATATATATATATATGTTTAGTTGTGCGTATGGACGGGGAAAGCTGCAAATAAATTGTCCTTTTTGGAATTCATAAAGTATTCTGAACTGAACTGAACTGGAATTCCCTGCACTATTATTGTACTATTGTTGAGGGTTCATTTATATTGTACAACATGCTTTTTCCAACAGTGTGTGAAAAGAAAAGAGTGCTCACCAAGGCCTAGACAAGATACTCTCAATCCAGACTTCCCAAGGTTCCTATATGGAGAGAGAGAGAGAGAGAGAGAGAGAGAGAGAGAGAGAGAGAGAGAGAGAGAATTACATTAATAATGGATAATTGTATATAGATTTTTGGAACTCAAGCACTGGGAGTACAAAATATTGATTATTTGTCATGTCAATAAAGCAGCCAGAACTGAAGAGACCGAACTGAGAGAGAGAGAGAGAGAGAGAGAGAGACAGAGAGAGAGGGAATAAACATTATATTGTGCATCACTAATGAATATTAAATACAATTTCATAGAACCAAATTTACCAGTAGAGCACCCTGAATTGAACCAAACTGAATTAAATCAACATTAAGTGTGTAGAATCAGAGCTAATAAAGCTCTACTGTGTCTCAGTGATGAACCAGCAGAGTCTTCGTCTACTCAGTTTTCACTTTCAGGCCACTACACTGCAAACAATATCAAACAACAGGAATTAATAACACCACAGTAATGAAATCAGTGAGCAAAGCTGGCCTGGAAGACTGTCAACAAAAAAGGAATCCTCCATGTTGGTGCAGCTAGCAAGCTAGCTCACTCGCTAACCATAAAAAGTGAAAGACAAAAGTGACAATTACATCAGATAATTAGATATATTGTCGCACACAGAGTCGTACCAAAAAATGTAGATAAATGGTCTAGTTGGCAATAGTTGGGGTACTTCTGTGCAGCTCCAATTAGCCAAGGAGCTAACATAGCAGTTAGTAAGATGGCTAGCTCACCTACTACAAACAGTACAAACACAGAAAACTATAGGTTCACCACAGCACATATGATCTGTAGTAAAAAAAGTGTAGATGTTTCTCATAGCTGTAGGCAGTAGAGTGAGATGCATGCAGAAAGCTTCCCAACTCATCTAAAACAAACAGTAAAACCACAATAGTCAAGACTGTAATACAGTTTGCAGCCCGTTGGCTTATAATGTGGACTCTCATGTGTTTTTGTTTAGTCAGAGGGTGAAGAAACAGTAAAACGTTCATGCTTACACTAGAAAGATGCAGTGTGTAAGATTTAGTGGCATCTAGTGGTGAGGCTGCAGATTGCAGCCAACTCCCTCACCCCTCCATTTCCAAGCGTGCAGTAGAACTTACGGTGGATGCTGTCAGGTGCATTGCATTTAGATTGGCACCCGCTAAATTACCTGTCCAGCAGAAAATAGGCGAGTTCCTGATGAGGGTTCACCCTCCCTTGCTTTTACTTAAGTAATAAGTATGACCCTGTAAGAGGACCTGCTCCCTACGTAGATATGAAGGGCTCATTCTACGCTAACGGGAACACGACTCATAGTTTTAGGTGTTGTGTCAGTACCGAAAACATGGTTTTGTACACAACCCCAATTCAAAAAAAGTTGGGACGCAGTGTAAAATATAAAAAAAAATGATTTGCAAACCTCATCGACCCCTATTTTACTCACAATAGAACATAGAACACATATCAGATGTTGAAAGTGAGACATTTTACCACGTCATGAAAAAACATTAACTTATTTAGAACTTGATGGCAGCAACGCATCTCAGAAAAGTTGCAGATGTTTTATTGTGAATAAAATATGGGTCTATGAGATTTGAAAATCATTGCATTCTGATTTTATTTACATTTATTTACATTTTACACAGCGTCTCAACTTTATTGGAATTGGGGATGTACTATATTCCACTTCTGCCAAATCTCACACATTGCACCTATAAACAAGCATTTCCTCTGTTTTACAGGTTCACTGCTATGAAGGGCCTTCAGAGGTCAAAGCTGTAGCGTTATTAATTCGAGGATGCGAAGTTCTCCAAAGATAAACTCAATACAAAGTTTCTTTGCCCTGGAAGTCTTCGACACAAAATCGCCCATGGTGAATATCTTTGACATGAATGTAATGTCACTTGAGAAAATTCACTGGCAAACACAGCGTTCCTGCCCTTTAGTCTCAGCTTTATTCGTTAACCATACTACACCACAGCTACTGTAATACGAAAGAACATTGCTTTTTATTGCTTCATTATACTGTAATATACAGTAATGTACTGCAGCACATTTTCCAGCAATCTTGTGTTATTAGCAGAAACAGCAAACTCGTAACATGCCACCGAGATTTATTTAGCTCTGATGTATTAGCGGTAAAAGTGGAGCAGTTGCTGTAGCAAGAGGGGCCTGCAGAAATGTAAGAAACTGCTGACCGGGAGAGAAACAGAGTTACAGCACCAGAGAGAGAGAGAGAGAGAGAGAGAGAGAGAGAGGTCTGCAGTCAGGATGTACTGCCTCATTGTTACTATAAGCATGAATCAATTCTTCTGTATCGAGGTCACAGTGTGGAGAAGAGAAGGAAAGAGAGACACAGAGAAAAAGAGCGAGCATGGCTTTATATAAACAGGCAAAGTCTGTGCTTAAAGGAACAGTTTGGTCAAAAATCAAGACAATTTTCCCCCATTAGTCCATCAGCCAAGACATGTTTGGTATCTGAAGTGTGCTTCCTTAGGGGGGTTGCCATGTCTACACCCATATATAGCCATTTTATTTACTATCCGAAATGGCCAGTGGATCCACACGCGCCTTCAGGGGCTCTATAGATAAAGTGTATGAAGATAAATCTGAAAATTTTCTTTTTTTGGGGGGGGACTATTTTGTCTCACAACGCCCTGCATGTACCCCTCCACCATGAATAGAATGAAACAAACACACGGATTGGGCTAAAAGCTATTCGCAAAGCTATTGTAAGACAATGTCTCAGGCTTCATGTGCTGAATTCATACCCATCTCTGTAGTAACTTTCTGTAAGGGAGCTTTTAGAGGTGGGTGTCTGGTTCCTATCACCACCACTGTAAACAATCCTGACTCAGGTAAGTTTATCTAGAGCAGAGCGTTTCACACCAAACCGCTCTGAATGACTTTGAATTCTTAACCAGAACTTTAGAAAAATCAGTGAAGTTCCCCTTTGAGACTCTACTCAGTAATGGAACTCACGCAAATGGCCTTCTCTGTAGTGGCCTGTGAACTCTGTTAACCTATCGATGACATTTCTCCAACTCGAGCAGAGAGAGAGATAGAAAAGAGAGAGAAAAGGACGGAGAGTGAGATTCGACAGCGAAGGCAAATTTACTTCGGCTCTCTTTGACATTTCTGCTGTAAATAGTCAGCTCTGTCTGTATGTGCGTTCACGTGTCTGTGCCTCAGCGTGCACTTCCGTCAGAATTTGGGGGGGGAAACAATCCATGGCTTGAAGAGATCTTGCAGGATGAGACAGCAGTGGAGGGAATCAGAGGAAGAATATAACCGATAAAATCAAGAAGGAGATGAGGGAGGAGATGGGAGCGCCGCAGTACAGACAGGGACGCAGCAAAGCGAAGCAGAGGAGAATAAGAATGAGACGGAGTGCAGCAGGAAGGCTACGGAATAAAATCCACTCAGGTAGAACCACCTCTAATAGAAACCACTCTTTTTCCTCACTTCTTCCAAACAGAGTCAAAGCTAATTCCCAGCAGTGCAGAGGCCTCATCTTTCATACAACAGACCCATAAAGTTGTGAAGATGTACTCCTACATGAACTTGCGGCATCTTTTATGCAGCAATCCGCCTGAACCAATCTGTGCAGCGAAGCTGAGCTTGTGTCTACCAGGGATGGGGGAGTAGCTAAGTAGCGCGCTACTTTTGTACTATATTCCACGTCTGCCAAATCTGACATAATGAGCATTTCTTCAGTTTTAAGGTGTTGAATTAGCAGTTCTACGTTAACTTCAGCTTTTAAGACCATTTATTGTGAAAACTGTGTTAGAATTGTGTGTTATAGCAATTTTACAGTAAAGGAGGATTATAATGTTATTTTACCTAAAAATCTAGTTCTGCTGTGGAGCTGCAGCAGCTCTGCAGCAGTGGAGAGGTTATTCAGGCCTGAATCTCACCTCAAACAAAGCCAGAGTCACTGATGAGGATTTTGAGGCTAAAGGACTCTGAGTGTCATGTCCGTATCTTGCTGAAATGTTTAAATTGGAGCAGTTTTATTTCAACAGTTGACAATTCTTTGCGCAAAACTGTTTGGTTTGTATTTGGTTATTTTTGTTGATTTCTGTAAGGAAAAACCTGGAATGACTGACTCTTTACTTTGCCTTTAGTCTAAATTTTAGTTGGATATCACACCTTTGGTTGTGTAAGTTTGATTGTTGGTTACACCCAAACTTACTTTTTGGTGATCCTTTTGTATATTTGCAGCTTTTCAATTGATGTTTCTTTCTGGCTCATGACTAAATGCAGTGTCGTGTTCCCACTATCAGTGGGGCTTGTTTGGTGTGTCAGGTGGAGATCCACAAACATTTTGACAATCGCGCTTTGAAAGTAGCTAAAAATAATGCACTACTTTTCAAAAAGGAGCTAAAAAATAGCCACTACTTTTTCTGGAAAAGTAGCTAAATTGTAGCAGCTACACATTTTGGGAAAGTAGCTACAAAGTAGCTAACTACTAATTTTTCAGTAGCTATCCCAAACCTGGTGTCTACAACTGAGTGGGGAGTGGAGCAGCGTGATTTTGCTCTGAGCACAAAATGGCTTTTCAGAAGGTTGGAGTGTTGATCTCTTCTCCTTCTCTGAAATTACTACAATACCAGCTCTGTCCCGCTAGTCAGACAGTCCTTTTTTCCACACTGAGCACCTCTGTGTGAGTAGGGTTGTGGAGGTATACAAGTCAAAGTTTATTTATAACAGCACTTTTTACAACAGGTGTTGTCACAAAGCAACTTTACAGAAAAATCGAGGTCCGAGCCCCCATGAGCGTCGCTAATGGCAACAGTGGCAGGGAAAAACTCCCTAAGAGCAAGAGGAAGAAACCCTGAGAGGAACCAAGACTCAAAAGGAGAACCCATCCTCGTCTGGTCGACATTGGATAGCAAACAATAACAGATTAGCAATATGTGCAGAGAATAAGGTTTGACCATTTAGAATAACATATGTAAATTGATGGTTATTATACCAAATTAATTTTTTAATTACCAGTATTAAAAAAAATGGTAGAGAGAAGCGAGACTGACGTCACCAATCTGTATCCCCCGAAAAACATCAGCAACATGGTATTATTTTGGATATGCCAAAAACGAATGTGGGGTTGTCCTTGAGGACGGATGTCCAGTTTGCAAAAAATGTGGACGCAAAATGTCTGCCAAAGGAGGAAACACATCAAACGTTTGCCTGTCCCCCCAGTGCAGATCAAAGTATGTGTCCTGTCTATAACTTTAACTTTAATTAATGAAAAAAAACTTGTGAACTTTTAAACATCGATCATAAAACGCACTTATAAATAATTATCCACATCCCAGCTCCCGGCCACATTGTCTGTCTGTTCGGTTTGACTTACAACCACATACTGACCCTAATCTGACCCCACAAAGCCCATCTGTCAAATACAAGGCCCGCAGGCTTGATCTGGTCCACAACCCTCACACAATCCTATCCGGCACACAGAGGTATTGTATTTATCTGTTAATAGTAGCCCGTTTAACAACGCACTGCACCACAGTCCCCAGCATGCACTACAACTGTGCGCTCTGACTCACCTGTACCAACAACAGTCTAAGCAATTCTACACAGTTCCACACCAGTCGTGTCACCAAACACACTAGCTGCATTTCAGCTTCAGTTCAGCCAATATAAACACAATGTCAGCTCAAACTGAGCCCAAGTCTTAATGAACTTGCAGCAAAGTAAGAATGCCAGGGTGTCTAGTTTAAGGAGATAGGCAGGTTTAAAAGGCTGAGCTCCTGGGGACATTTAAACAATGAATATTTCAAGTATTCATGTAATATTTTATGGACAAGTGTCTGTACTGTTAAAGTTGTTGCATATTTTAAATAAACAATGGCCGGTTTGGTTTATAGCACAACATTAAATAAAAATGATTTTTTCTTTGGCCCACTGATTTGTTGAGATTTTCTAATACGGCACTTTTAGTCATTGAGTTTGACAACCCTGCCATAAAGAAACACACACAGACTTTTCTGGCTTGGAGGGCTGACATAAGTGTGTGTGAGTTAAAAATACAGACAGGATCAGTCTGGCTGCGCTCTAGTGCACTCGTTATTTTCAGAATTTTGAAAAACCAATCAATCGATTTATGGAGAAAATAATCAGCAGATTAATCCATAATGAAAATAATCATTACCTGGATACAAAATTGTTTAGAAGAGCTCCACCTCAACCAACTACAACGGTAAAATCCTGACTTTACTAATTGTGAACTACCGTATTCTGTGATAAGGTGAAACCATGATATTTTCGGAGATGGTTATCATGTCGTTGCAAACCTAGATATGAGTGATGTGATAGCTTGAACGCTACAGCTCGCACACAATGGCCATTCATTGTCCATACTTTCAAGCTATAAACTGACTGTCACAAGAATGAATCATATGGAATGGACATGCAGGTTGTTCCAGTGAGGAGCGGGAAATAGAAAACCCAGAGTGGAGCTGGAGTGGAGTTATTACAGAATGTTTTAAGCAAGGAGAGGAAATGTCTTCCACCTCAAATCCACTCAGACTCTCTGGTCTACAATAAAAGTAAAATGTAATCAGTCAGTGAAATCTGTCTGATGCTTAGGGTCACTAAGAGGGTAATATTGTGTGGATGGGTGAAAGTCCCCGGAGAGACGCAGAGTCCCCTCGGTGTTACGAACCTCCCGTGTGAATGACTCTGCTCACTGACACACTTTCACCCTCCATGAAAGCTTCATTAAAGCAGGCTGGGTTTATCCCAGGTTACCTCTCCAGAGAGAGAGAGAGAGAGAGAGAGAGAGAGAGAGACAAAGAAAGAAAGAAAGAAGGGGGGGGTGTTTTCATGCCTCATTGGGGAAGAGAACTTTGGAATACTTGGAATCACTTCTCTGAGCTTGAATGATGTTCAGCACAATAACGACCCTAAGCACAAGATGTGCTCATCAAACAAAGAAGCTCCTGGTGTTCTGAGAATGAGGACTAACCGTCCCAGGACCCCCTAAGGACCACCACAGAGCAGGTATTATTTGGGTGGTGGATCATTCTCAGCACTGCACTGACACTGATGTGGTGGTGGTGTGTTGTGCTGGTACGAGTGGATCAGACACAGCAGTGCTGCTGTAATGCTCCACAATAATACTTGCTCTGTGGTGGTCTGGTGGGGGTTCTGACCACTGAAGAACCGGGTAAAAGGGGGCTAACAAATTAGCTAATAGGTGTATAAATCAAGCACATAGCCTTGCAGTCTTGATAGACAAACACTGGCAGTAGAGAGTCGTACTGATGAGCTCAGTGACTTTAAACATGTCACTGTCATAGGATGCCACCTCTGCCACAAGTTCTGTCCTGCTAGATCTGTTGGTCTAGAACCCTTCGTTCCAGTGAAGGGAAACCTTAAAGCTTCAGCAGACCAAGACATTATGGACAATTGTTTGCCTCCAGCTTTGTGGAAAGAGTCCGAGGAAGATCCCAGTGCACAAAGCAAGGTCCATAAAGGCCTGGCTGGGTGAGTTTGGTGTGGAAGATCTTGACTGGCCCTCACAGAGCCCTGACCTCAACCCCATCAAACACCTTTGGGATGAACTAGAACAGAGATTGTGAGTCGGGCCCTCTCATCCAACATCAGTGTCTGACCTCATAAATGCTCTTCTGGATGAATGGGCAAAAATTCCCACAGACACTCTCTCTCTCTCAAATCTTGTAGAAAGCTTCCCAGAAGAGTGGAAGCTGTTATAGCTGCAAAGGGGGACCAACTCCATATTAACGGATATGGATTTAGAATGGGATTCATAAAAGCTCCAGTAGGTATAATGTGTAGGTGTCCCTATATGTTTGTCCATACAGTGTATATAATACAAAAGAGACATATTATTACATATATGTACTATACTATAGGTACTATGTGTACTATACACTATACAAAAGACTATACAAGACGTATGGCTGCTTATATATAATACATAATGCATATATGTATGGCCCTACATCCAAACAATGCATGAAAACAAACCTCTAAAGCAGCTGCTAATGATTCCAAAGAGAACACTTTGTAGAACAGTATAATCATCTCTCACAGAGGGACTTCGTGTGGCTCCACTTCTGCACCTCACAAATCCGCACTCTCGCTTCCTCAGCAACTTTCACACAAACTTTCTTTTAATAAGAACAGCTCCCTCACCGCTTATTCCTCATAATCTCCCCCTCTTCCCTAAAGACCTGACTCAGGGCCTCCTCCTGGCCCCCAACCTGCTGGAGTACCTCAGGACGTCCCGAATCCTTCAGCGGGTAATGAGAGTGAGAGAGTGGCCTGCTGGGCCTGCTGGGGTGCAGGTCCCCACTCAGCTGGTGCTGTTTCAGTGACACTGCATGAGGTCGCTCGATACCTGCTGGTCAAACCTCCACACACCCCATCTGTCATCCTGTCCCAGCACACGCCAGCTAGACGGCCGGTGACAGCGCAGCAGACAGATTGCCCTGGACGTACACCAACTTTTAAGAGTTTGGAATTACTTGTTTCATTAACAATTCAATAATAGTTTATACTTTGAATATTAAAATTTAAGCCAGACGTGGATGTTTTTATTAAATATTTCACATGTTTTGGGAACAAGAAATCATCTAATGAGAAATACAGGGTTCAAAAAGATTAATTCGATTTCAAAGCACCATACTTTTACAACCGTGAGGTGCCTAGGAACCAATCACAATCCAGTTGAAAGAGGGAGTCATAGAGTTTAGACAGTCAGTAAGGCAGTGAACCTCCAACAGCTCAGGGCATTCGTCGTTGGTACCAACAGTTCCAAGAAAAGGTCACCAGCATCACCAGAACTCACACCATATAACTTTTTTTGTGGGGGTACGTTAAGGATTCTGTTTATGTGCCACACCCAACAACACTGGATGATCTCCGAAATCGCACTGAAAGAGCCGTGAGTACAGTGACACCCGACATGCTCAATCGAGTATAGGATGAATTTGACTATGGCGCTGATGTTGTCTGTACAGCTGGAGGAGGGTCATATTGAGCACTTGTACAATTACATAATAAACTTTATGCTCAATTAAACCATTTACAGTTCACTGCATTGTTCTGTAATGATTTACAAGTGAAATAAATCATTTTGAGATCGGATGAATCTTTTTGAGTCACCCTGTAATATACTGTAATGTACTGCAATGTTTTTTTGGGTCACATATGGTTGTCGAAGACACTTCTGCACATTTTATTGCACTTTATTTTAAAGCCCCAATAAATAATTTCCTGATATTGGGAAAAATAAGACATAAAACACAAAAAAGAACCACAGTTTCTAGCCAGGGATGGATGAAATGAACATTTTTGAGGCTCGGCCCACAACCTACATTCCTAACCACAGTGTCCTTAGCACAGCAGCAACAGACTCTCACACTCTGGGACCCTCAGTGTGTCCATCCATTCACGTACAAGGCCCATCTCAGCATACGGCCTCAGGCTCGCTGGAGGCCACTCGCTTTCAGATCAAGGCAACACCTGTGTGCAGAAACTGTACAGTACATTTGTACCTGTCTGCTGATTCAGAAGGCAATTACCTGTAAAAGCCATACTGGACTTGCTAATATCTGCCCAATCTAAGTCTAGTCTTGCAAATATGGTCATCGCATTTAAAGAGGAGCAGTAAAAACCATCAGTGCAAATCCTCTTTTAGCAAAAAGATCAGTTACATTCAACACATCCTGTCAGGAAGATATTAGAAGCAATGGCTTTTTAAGAAACTATTTAAAGAGCACATATCCTGCATTTTTATTGTACGCTTTACATTCACCTACAATGTTTTGGGGGTTTCTGTACCAAAAACAGTCGTAATTTATTTTTACATGGCATTTTTCCACCATTTTTATCTCTCAGAATTAAACAGGCTGCTTTTAAAGGGGAACTTCACCCATTTTTTCAAAATTTCTTCAAGTGTAACTTGTTTATATGTAAACAAAGTCACTCAGAGTGTTTTAATTGAAATGTTCCATTCTAGAGAAATTTACTGTGTCAGAATTATTCAGAGTGGTGGTGATAGGAACCAGACGTCTGTAGGATTTAATGCATCAAAAAGCTACCTCACATATAGTTACTGCACAAAAAAGAAATCAGATTGTAAGTTTCTCTACAATGAACCATTTTTACGTCAAACCACTCAAAATGACTCAAAATTATACCGATATTTTGAAAAATCAACAGAGTTTCTTAGGTGGCTATTTCAGTAGTTAAAGAGCCCATATCCTGCATTTTTTAACGTTCACCTACAATGTTTGTGTGGTTTTCGGTACCAAAAACAATCGTAAATCATTTGTACATGACATTTTTCCACCTTCTCTTTATCTCTTAGAATTAAAGTGGCTGCTTTTAAAGGGGAAACTCCACCCATTTTTTCAAAATTCCTACAAATTTAAATCGTTGATATGTAAATAAAGTTGTTTAGAGTGGTTTAATGTGAAATGTTCCATTCTAGGGCGATAGGAACCAGATGTCTGTAGAATATAATGCACTGAAAAGTATATAAATGTATGTTTCACAGCATGCAAATCCCCAGTCTATGTGTAAAAACTAAGCTGCAGCCCATTGTGACTTAATTTTTTGTGATGTCACAAAAGCAACTCATTTACATATATCCTACCTATCCGCATCCATGTGTGTAAGCCCCGTTGTGTTCTTCATTCACAAAGCAGTCCCGGCTGATACACTTCGTAACTTCATGTGAATGGGTGGGGATACACAAGCTGAATGGGTGGATATATGCAAATGAGTTGTTTTTTGTGACATCACAATTTATTACAGGCTGGTTTAGCAGCTCAGTTTTCATCCATGAAGTGTCTGGACTGGCTAGTACTACGTGTTAAACTTTAACAGAGTCTATGTACTACATCAAACTCTTCTACTGAAAAGCAGTAGGTTTCACTGTGATATGAGCCCTTTAATAATCTGCCCCTTGCCTTTTATCTGCTGTGTGTGAGTAATATAGATGAGGCCTCATGCGGAGGTCTCCCCCTCAGCCAGGCTCCAGGTGCAGCAGATGTGCGTGCGTGTGTTGGCAGGACACTGCAGAGGGTTTCTGAGGGTACTACACCTGAGCCCTCTCTAATCTGGGTTACGGTGTTAATCACAGGGCAACGGCGCCCCGTCCTGTGGCGAGAGGGATCCGTCCCCAAAGCCTGCGCCAACGTTCACTCGGTCACTTACACTCACTCTACTCACTTGTGCTGATGATGTTTCCCTACTCGTTTCCCTTCACTTGTTCATTCATGCTGATTTCTTTTCACTCGTTTTCTCATTCAGTCACACTTCATGCGTTCATTCACGCATTTCTCTTCATTTGTCCACTTACACATCCTTGATTCACCCTTATTCATTCGTCCTCATTCACCCCTTCATTCAGATTTGTTTCTCTACTTGTTCGGTGGTACTTGTTTCTCTTCACTCGTTCATTTACACTCATTTCCCTTCACTTGTTCACTTGTTTCTCTTTACTCATTCACTAACACTCATTCTCTTAACTCATTCACTAGCATTCATTTCCCTTCACTCGTTCATTATTAACACTTATTTCTCTTCACTCGTTCACTAACACTCATTTCCCTTCACTCGTTCACTAACACTCATTTCCCTTCACTCGTTCACTAACACTCATTTCTCTTCACTCGTTCAATAACACTCATTTCTCTTCACTCGTTCAATAACAGTCATTTCCCTTCACACGTTCATTATTAACACTTATTTCTCTTCATTCGTTCACTAACACTCATTTCTCTTCACTCGTTCATTAACACTCATTTCTCTTCACTCGTTCATTAACACTCATTTCTCTTCACTCGTTCACTAACACTCATTTCTCTTCACTCGTTCATTAACACTCATTTCTCTTCACTCGTTCACTCACATGTATGTAGTGTTTACTCTGCCCCCCTGCCCCCCCCTCTCTCTCTCTCTATCGGTGTGAAAAGCCTCATGTGTCCTACAGCATTCAGTCTGTTTGGAGCAGTTATGTGAGTGGAGTGTGTCTATGGGATTCTGAGTGTGTGTGTGTGTGTGTGTGTGTGTGTGTGTGTGTGTGTGTGTGTGGAGATCATTTCAGAGTGCAAGCTTGCAAGAGAATCAATGGCATTTCACACACACACACACACACACACACACACACACACACACACACACACACACAACACTGAACAGTATAAGAGTAATTAAACCCCCGAACGCACACACATACAGAGAAAGCAGAGAGAGAGAAAGTGAGTGAGAGAAGGGGGAAGAGGAGACAGAGAGAAAAAGAGAGAGTGAAAGAGCAAAGGACAGAAAGAAAGTGAGAAAGAGGGCGAGATAGAGAGAAGGGGAGAGTGAGAAACAGAGGGAGAAAGAGAGAGAATGTAAGAGAGAGAGGTAGAGAGAGAGAGCGAGTAAGAGAGAGAAAGAAAGAAAGAGAAAGTCGGGGAGAGAGACAGAGAGAATATGAGAGAGCGAGCGAGAGAGAGAGACGGAGAGAGAGAGAGAGAGAGGGTGGAGAGAATGAGAAACTGAGGAAGAAAGTGAGAGAGAGAAAGAGAATGTAATAGAGAGAAAGAGGCAGAGAGAGAGAGAGAGGGCAGATGAGAGAGAGAAAGAAATAGAGAAAGAGTGAAAAGTTAGGGAGAGAGAGAATATGAAAGAGAAGGAGAGAGAGAACATATAGAGAGATAAAGAGATGAGGCAGAGAGGGAGAAAGCAAGAGAGACAACGGCAGGTAGCGGAATGTGTGTGTGAGAGAGAGATAGAGAGAATATGAGAGAGTGTGAGAGACAGAGAGATGAGGCAGAGAGACAGGGAGAGAAAGACGTGTGTGTGAGAGAGAAATGACAGTGAGTGCCAGAGACAGAGTGCGATAGAGAGAGAGAGAGAGAGAGGGAGAGAGAGATAGAGAGACGAGGTGTTTGTTCTACTCTAGCTGCATACTGATGAGGCGAGGGAGACCCCATCTGTGTCGTCATTCACACACACACCTACAGACTCTCCTCATCTTCAGCATCAAACTGTCTCTCTCTCTCTCTCTTTCTCTCTCTCGCCCATACCCTACTGCACATGCTGTGTGCTGTGATTAATTAATTGATACCCAACACTAATTAAACTAAGAAACATCTCGAGAAGCGTTTACCCTGGAGAGCTTGTTAAGAGGTGCAAACCAAACGGCAAGCCGAGCGCAAACCGGACAGCTGCTCTAGCGCTCTGAGCTGATACTGAGAGACGTGCTGATGGGGGCAGTTAGACTGATTACATAACGATGATGAAGATGATAAACACGATCAGGAGCAGAGCTTTTAGAAGTCCAGAGTTATCACTGCTGGGTTTGCTGCACATTTGTTTCACATTATATTACAAATACATGCAATTATATACACCGATCAGGCATAACATTATGACCACCTCCTTGTTTCTACACTCATTGTCCATTTTATCAGCTCCACTTACTATATAGGTGCACTTTGTAGTTCTACAGTTACAGACTGTAGTCCATCTGTTTCTCTGATACTTTGTTAGCCCCCTTTTACCCTGTTCTTCAGTGGTCAGGACCCCCATGGACCCTCACAGAGCAGGTACTGTTTGGGTGGTGGGCTATTCTCAGTCCAGCAGTGACACTGAGGTGTTTAAAACTCCAGCAGCACTGCTGTGTCTGATCCACTCAGACTAGCACAGCACACTCTAACACACCACCACCACGTCAGTGTTACTGCAGTGCTGAGAATGATCCACCACCCAAATAGTACCTGCTCTGTGAGGGTCCATGGGGGTCCTGACCACTGAAGAACAGGGTAAAAGTCCAAGTGTTTTTGGGCCGTTTCTTTTGGACCATTCTTCATGAAATTTACACATGATGCAAAGGGCAACAGGTATTTTTAAATTATGTCAAAAACTGAAAAATGACAAAAATGGAGATATGAGGCACAATATACATCAAGCTTTGATGCCCAAGGGAACTGTAGTATTAAGATCATAATGAACTGTCGCTCTGCTCTGTTTATGAGGAGGTTTATGTTCGTGACGCTTTTGGGGAATCGCAGTTTGGTGAGTTAGACTGAAAGCTTGAGCAGAAACGATGCAGGGGCTGTCACCTCAGGCCAGCGCTCTCCCGTCATGATCGTGATAAACTGGAATGTTTTGTTGGACGGCTTCTGCTGTCTTCCGTCAAAAGAAATTGAACGGCTTTGCATGAACTAAATCCCTCCACCAGTCCGTCATCTCGACAGAATCCATCAAGAGGCTGCTGCTTGTGCCATATGAGAGTGGATTTTTACAGATAACGGCCTTTTCTGCTCTTCAATCGCAGAAGCCAATTCAGCACTGAACATCCGTTCTTGATAAACTGTCACTATTTATTTACTGAAAGGTCCAATAAAGTTAATAAGTCATGATCTTGAACACTGCAGAATGTTAAACTGTTGATGTACAGAGGAAGAATTCTCAAGAACTGAAATGCTTGACGGCGTCAACACATTGTTGACTTTACATAAGTTATAACATCAATCATAAAGCATTTTCCAGTGTTTTCAGGTGTGAAGCTACTTTATTTATAACTCCATTTCCAAAAAAATTTGGAATTGGTGACTTAGATTTCTTTAGTGGTGGTGATAGGAACCAGGGGTCCTGATGTCTACCACAGATATAGACATTTAATATCCAAAACCACCAACGTACACAAGTCTTCTAAGGTTCTAATATGGTACAATACTGGTAAATCTAAAAAAAATGAATAAATAAATTAAAAAAATTAGTTTTCTTTTGGGACTATTATATTTAGAACACTGTTATTGTATCTTTCCACCATGAACAGATGCAATAAATGCACAATAAATTGATTAAAATACATTTTAGGCCAAAAGTATCTCAAAACTTCTGTAAAACAATTTCTCAGCCATCAAGCTGAGAATTCATAACCATTTAATGTAATAACTTTCTGTGCTGCAGCTTTTAGAGGCTTTAAACTCTTCAGACGTCTGGTTCCTATCACTACCGCTGAGAACAGTTCTGGCTTACTGAGTTTCTCTAGAATTAGGCATTTTGCACCAAACTACTCTGTATGACTTTGTTTACATCTGAACCATTTAATTAGGCAGAATTTTAAAAGTTCCCCCTTTGTCAAATGTCTGGACTGTGTTGAGCTGCTAGCGAGCAGTGTGGACTGAATGGAATGAGGTAAGAACTCCCTGCTGTGAAAACAACTCTCGATATGCAACTTCCTCAATAAAAACAACACTTAAGAACAAAAAACTTAAAAACACATGTTAGTGTTAAAATTTATTTACATTTTAAAATAAAACAATAATTTTTATATTCTTAATCATTTTAATAATTACACCTTCTTGAGCCTCAATTTAGCAATATTGGTTTTTAAATCAATCATATAGAATTCCAAGCACTACAGAAGAGCTCATCCTCACAGTCATGTGTGAAGGGTTTTAACTACAATAATCTATACATGACTATGAAATATATGATTTAAATAACATAAAGAAAACAAATGCCAAATAAATATTATAAAATATATAATGAAAGTCGTTGTCCCCAGGAGTCGTGTCACTGGTGTTACCATGTAACAAAAAAAATCTCTTATTTTGAAATAAAAGTCACACTGATGACATCACAACTTCCTTTACCCTGTTTTCTGAGGACATGGTGAGTCCACTGTGTCTTTCAGTTATCAGAGATTTTCTCATTTAGCTCAGGATTTCACATGAAGCTTTTAGCTGAAGTCACTGGTGTGGCCGACTTTATTCTGAGGTAACTGTGACAAAATAGAATACAAATGGATTAAATTCCATATTTTAGTGGATATTCCATGATTGACAACATGTGGTTTGATGCTCTGTAGCAGCCATTTTGTAAAATGCATGTTTCATTAAAATGTCTCTGGTGTTTCCTTTCTTATGTGTAACACCAAAGAGGATTGGTAACACCAGTGACTCCTATAGAGAGATAGAAAAGTGGACGTTTCTGTAGAATGACCCACATATTGAGCATGTTGAAGCAAAAAACAGTCAAATTTAATTACTGTTCTAATCCTGGCCGTAGAGCGAGAGAAACAAGCCTAGTGGTGCGAGTGTGTGTCCATCTGAAGCAGGTCTGATTCGATTACATCACACCTTTTGTGGAGGAGAAAAAAGCCCCACACCACGATCCGCAAACAGACAGAGATCAATCTCGGTGTGAATGGCCAGAGGCCCACTTTCCGCCATGTAGAATGGATGTGAGTAATAGAAACGGTCACCTGCAGCCCTTTGGGACTGAGGCCACAATTCCTGAAAGGCCTATTAAGAGCATATCGAAACATTTTTTAAATAGAAAGCGGGGACAGAAATCAATGGCCCTCTGGGAAACGAACACAAGGAATGCTGGAGTCTGCAGTGTTCACAGCCGGTCCCTATAGAGCGCGACAATAAGGCCCTCATCTCACTGGCTTTTACCCAAGATCACTGTACAGTGGTTCTAACTGGCAGTACAGCCATCACACCCCAGCGCATCTACATAGAGAAGTCATGCTTATAACAATAAAAGAACACTTTTTGGTGTTTATATAGAACTATTTTCAAAAAGGTTCTATATAGAACAATTGTCTTTGCTAAAGAACTCTTGAAGAACCATCTTCTTAAGTGTGTATAATGATAGAAGAACCCTTTTTGGTGATATATACAACCATAAACCACACATTCACTGTCATTTTGAAGAACCATTTCACCATGCAAAGAACCATTTGGTTCTAAATAGAACCTTTAACCTTTACAAGAAAACCCTTGAAAAAACATCTTTTTGTATACTAATAGAAGAACCCTTTTGGCACTATATAGAACTATTTTCAAACAGGTTCTATACAGGACCGTATACAATGCATTTTCCATCAGCCTGAAGAACAATTTCACCATGCAGATGGTACTTTGAGTGTTCAAGGTTCTATATAGAACCACAGTCTTTGCTGAAGAAACACTTGAAGAACCAACTTTTTTTAAGAGTGTATAACAATAGAACAACCCTTTTTGGTGCTATATAGAACCATTTTCAAAAAGGTTCTATATAGAACAATTTACAACACATTCTCCTAAAGAACCATCTGACCATGCTGATTGTTCTTTGAGTGTTCAAGGTTCCATATAGAACCACAGTCTTTACCAGATAAGTTTTGAAGAACCAACTTTTTTAAGTGTGTGTATAAGTAGAAGAACCCTTTTTGGTGCTATGTAAACCCATTTTCAAAAAGGTTCTATATAGAACCACATACAACACTTTCTCTGTCAATCTGAAGAGCGATTTCACCCTGCAAAGAACAATATAAGCATGGAACTCATGGTTCTAAATAGAACGATTACTTTACAAAGAAACTCTTGAAGAACCATCTTTTTTTTTTAGAGTGTATAACAATAGCAGAATGCTTTTGGTACTGTATAGAACCAATTTCTATATAGAACCATACACAACACATTCTCTATCAGTCAGAAGAACCATTTCACCATGCAAACGGATCTTTGACTGTTCATAGTTCTATACAGAACCACTGTTTTTACTAAAGAACCCTTGAAGATCCATCTTTTTAAGAGTGTATAACTACAGAAGAACTTTTTTTTGGTGCTATATAGAACCATCTACCACCATTAATTATCAGTTTGAAAAACCATTTCACCCTACAATGAACCACTTAAGCATATAATGGGTCTATACAGAACTAAAGGTTCTAAATAGAACACTTGGAGAACCATCTTTTTTAGGTGTGTACTCAAGCATGATTACATCACCTCTTTTAAAATGTTTCCTGAGTGTTTTCTTAGTCTTAAATCGCTGCTGTCCCAACTTTTTTGGAACCTGTTGCAGGCGTCAGTATCAACAATGAGGCTGACAAGGTTAAAGATTAAATATCTAGTCTTTGTGCTGTTTTTGTTCAAATACAGGTGGATTTACAAATCACTGCTCTCTGTTTTTATTTGCATTTAACCTGCCATCCCAACATTGTTCAAATCGAGCGTATAACTAGGGGTAAGAGGGGAAACGGCAAGCAGAAAAGCTCACGACACGTCGCTATTTGGGTCATTCTACCGAAACGTCCATTTTTAAGACCCTAGTGTTTACAGATATATTACACTTAATAAAACCAAGTTGGGGTTAAAATTTATATTTTAAAATAAAACTTATAAAAGTTATTTTAACAATTACACCTTCTTGAGCCTCAATTTAGCAATATTGGTTTTTAAATCAATTATCTAGAATTCCAAGCACCACAGAAGAGCTCGTCCCCACAGTCATGTGTAAAGGGTGAGGCGTATTTTGAAGAAAAAAAGTTTTTCTGCAATTTTAACTATAATAATCTATACATGACTATGCAATATGTAAATTGAATGACATAAGGAAAACAAACACCAAATAAATATTATAAAATATATAATGAAAGTCGTTGTCCCCAGGAGTCGTGTCACTGGTGTTACTGCTCAACAAAAAATCTCTTATTTCGAAATAAAAGTCACACTGATGACATCACTTAACTTCCTTTTACCCATTTTCTGAGGATCTATGAAGAAAAGCACATGGTGAGTCCACTGTGTCTTTCAGTTATCAGAGATTTTCTCATTTAGCTCATGATTTCATATGAAGCTTTTAGCTGAAGTCACTGGTGTGACCGACTTTATTCTGAGGTAATTGTGAAAAATTAGAATACAAATGGATTAAATTCCATATTTTAGTGGATATTCCATGATTGACAACATGTGGTTTGATGGTCTGTAGCTGTTATTTTGTAAAATGCATGTTTCATTAAAATGTCTCTGGTATTACCTTTCTGATGCGTAACACCAATGAGGATCAGTAACACCAGTGACTCCTATGGAGAGATAGAAAAGTGGACGTTTCTGTAGAACGACCCATCTGCATAAACAGCGCCTCAAAAGGATAAAGAAGAAAAGAAAACAATAGGGAGTGGATGGATTGTTGGTTGTCGGAGGCCGATTTTAGCAGGCAGAGTAAAAGTAGTTGGCATGTGTGAACGTGTGAGGGGGGGTGCTGTTTCCCCCGGGGCTTCATTTCCACCTCCACATCCTGAGCGCTGCCACTTCCCTCCCCCTGCCATGCCAGGATGCAGCAACCTGTGATTACCTCATACCCCCTCCCTCCGCTTTCTGCGGGAGAGCCAGAGGATAACGGCTGCTCTACAAACACACTCGCCCGGCCGCCCTCCCTCCCTCCCTCTCCCTCCTCCCTCTCCCTCCTTCGCTCTGCAATAAACTACATCCTGCCAAGATATTAATGTCTAATCTATGCCAATGTATTTAATATTCCCCATTATAAAACTATTAGGAGACTGAAACTGCACTCTTAAAACCAATGGTTCTACAAGTTCTTTGCATTATTAAATGTTCTGCCAGATTGATGGAGAATGTGCTGTAGATGGTTCTATACAGAAACTTTTTGAAAAGGGTTCTTCTACATCATAACAGTAGAAAGACCCCCATTTTGGTGCTATATAGAACCCTTTTCAAAGAGATTCTACATAGAACCATCTACAGCACATTCTCCATCAATCCGAAGAACCCTATTATGATGCAAAGAACTCTTTAATCATGCAAAGGGTTTTTTGAGTGTTCATGGTTCTATATAGAACCAATTTCTTTACTAAAGAACCCTTGAAGAACCATCTTTTATGAGTGTTATAACAATAGAAGAACACTTTTTGGTGCTATATAGAACCCTTTTCAAAAAGATTCTACATAGAACCATCTACAGCACATTCTCCATCAATCCGAAGAACCCTTTCATGATGCAAAGAACTCTGTAATCATGCACAGAGTTCATGGTTCTATATAGAACCCTTGAAGAACCCTTTAAGAATCATCAATTTTAAGTGTTATAACAATAGCAGAACCCTTTTTGGTGCTGTATAGAACCCTTTTCAAAAAGATTCTATGTAGAACCATCTACAGCACATTCTCCATCAATCAGAAGAACCATTTCATGATGCAAAGAACCCTTTAATCATGCAAAGTGTTCATGGTTCTATATAGAACCATTTTCTTTACTAAAGAACCCTTGAAGAGCCACCATTTTTAAGAGTGTTATAACAATAAAATAACTCTTTTTGGTGCTATATAGAACCCTTTTCAAAAAGATCCTACATAGAACCATCTACAGCACATTCACGATCAATCTCCATCAATGCAGAGAAACCTTTAATCATGCAAAGGGTTCTTTGAGTGTTTGTAGTTCTAAGCAGAACCACTTTCTTCTAAAGAACCCTTGAAGAACCATTTTTTAAGAGTGCATGGTAGATCATTTCAGTTTCTTCATGCACTTGTTTTTTTGCTTTTTAAGCCACAAGCGTCCTTTAGTAAAGACCATAGAGGACCAGCTTAGAGGACCATATATATGCCTGTGTGCAAAAATTTTGGCACCCCCGCTTAAATGACACATTTTGTTGTTTTTTCTGAGTGAAAATAAGTGAAGTCACCCCCTGCAGAGAACACACTTCTGCACACTGTAACACACAGTTGCTGTTCGTTTACTGAATTTGACATGAATAAAACATAAAATGTGACTGTGGCATGCGCTCCGCCCCCTCCCCACTCGCGGCTCTCTCCCTGCCGTCCTGGCCGAGGTTCGTCGCCGCTGGGTGTTTGGGCCCCGCCATCCTGCCGGCTCTCGCGGCCGTCATCGTCGGGGCCCAGGGGGCGGGCGCATGCCACGGTGACCTGTGGCACACTTATTTTTTTTTTCTAATTTGTTAAGCTAAATAAAAATTGCACTAAAATGAGCAGGAAAATGCCACATCCGTTCGTTCCAGGTATAGAACTTTATTTTAACCTAGAAACTAAACAAAATGTCATTTGATTGAAGCTGTTCAAACTTTTGTATATGATTGTATATTTGAATGGCCACATTTCATTATACAGTTGCATTTTTCTTTTCTACGATGAAGAACCCATTGCATATGGTTCTATGTAGCTCCAAAATGGGTCATAGAATATTTTTTGGTGCTAGGTCAAGGGTCGGCAACCCAGATGTTAAGAAGAGCCATTTTGTCCTTTCAACATAAATCAAACCACCTTGGGAGCCACAACACTTTATTTCTGTTTTACCATCTTGGCTGTAAATGTGTCTCAGTGTGTGCTGATGTGCTAATATAGGCTAACAAATATAATATAAACAGAAACACAGACTTACTTTACTCTGCTTTAAGGTTTAGCTCAGCTATAGCCGCTTTTCTCGCATCTCTGGCAGGAAACTTTCCATCAAAAGTAAAAAAGCTTCTCCTAAAATGTCTCTCAGCATTATTTTTTTACAAGGCTGAAGTCGCTTCTCATTCGCCAGCTTCGTGTTTAAATTTTCCCACCTTAAATGGTGCCTGTGGTGCCAGAGTGTAACTACTGCACCATTTAAGGTGGAACGGGAGAAATCGAACTATAAATTAGTGAATGAGGAGCTGACAGTTTCTCGACGCAGATTAGACGTATAAGGAAACCAGCTGGAGTGATTATAAAAGCAAATAAGTCCATTCGTCTCCAAATTATCGATGTTCATTTTAAATCTTTCTCTTTGCCGTTTCATTAGCTACTAGATAGGCAAGATTGCTGTCTGTGTTACTATGGTGACCAGCAGTCTGTGTGTCAGCCTTCAGGGTTAAAGGGTGAGTTAGCAGTTCTACATTAACTCCAGCGTTTTAGACCATTTATTGTTAAACTGTGTTGTTGTCATTTTACTGCAAAGGAGGATTATTTTATTTTTACCTACAAATCTAATTCTGTCGCAACAGGGCAGTAAAAGAGCTGCAAGCGGCTTTGGAGCCAAATGTTGCCGACTCCTTTACTAGATAGAGCCCTTTGCTGCTAAAAATGTAGAGCAGTAATATCAATTTTACTTATTTACTCGAAATTACTTAGAAATAAGTTTATACACTTACTGAGCATTTTATTAGGAACACCTGCTTGTATAAACACTTAAAGTGCAGAACTGCTCCTATATGGCAAATGGAGCTGATAAAATGGGCAATGAGTGCAGATACAACAACATGTTCCTAATAAAGTGGTCAGAGAGCTTATATTGAATGCACACATGGTTCTTTATATGGTTAAATGGTTCTTCTCGACGGGTGTTCTGCTGTCCAAAGATCTACAGTCAGGCTAATAGGCCCTTTTCACAAGACATGGAAGTACGTAAATGCTGGGTAAAACAAGTTCTACTGTTGCCTTATGAACAGTTATTAATCTCAGAAATACAGGTGTTCGTATCACTTCAGCTCACCACAGAAAGGTGAGTCACTTTATCTTTGTCATAGCTGCCAAGACTGGAATTCGAGGATGTGTCCAGACCTGTTGGAGACCCAAACACAACAATGTGGGAGTCCAGACTAAATAAAGGATATAAATGCTTCGTGTAAAAACTCCTTCACAGCTATCAGAGAACAGTAACGTCAGCTAACATATATAGTGATAGATTGACGGATAGGTGGAAATAACTATGACCAAAATGCTAGATAAGCCATGCTGGAGATGCTGAAACAGCTCGTTAATAATAAACTAGCTGACAAAAAGCTAAACACACACATTCCAGCAGGGGGGCGTGTCGGGTCGTCAGGGTCCGTAGCGCCACTGTAGATGTTTTCCACAATCACCTGGTACCAGTGAACGAACATCTACTCATTGCTGAGCACTCACTCTCTCAGATGCTGACGGTCCATCTATCTACGAGTGCACTTACATGCACTTAGTAATCCGATAACTGCAGAAAATCAGCTTTTGTCAGTAATCCGATCAACACATTTACATGCACTTGAGTGATCAGATAATGGGGAAACTCCAGGTCTACATGAGTCACGCAGTAATCAGATTTCTGCTTTGCAACCAGCCAATAAACTCACAGAAGAAGATGTGATGTAAACGTAACGTAAAACATTGTACAACTCTACCTGGAAATATGAATAAACATCATCTAGAAGAATATTTAAATCCTTTATTTTGTGTTTGGTTTCAGCGTCGCTCCAAAAGTGTTTTGCTGCGTCTCGCGGCGACGCTGCTCGCTTATTTCCAGTACCGCGGTCTGTTTTCGCACATGCGCAAACTGAGAAAAATGAAAGAAATCAGAGTAAGAGTTCACATGCACTGAGAAATCTGATTACTGAGCTAAACTCCAGCCTCTTTATCGGAGTATGTGTTAACATGACCATTTGAATGATCAGATAACTGCAGAAATCCGTTTATGATCAGATTATTGAGTGCATGTAAAAACACTCTATGAAGGATACCAGTTGTATACAGTTCTATAACAAAAATGGTTCTATGTAGCTCCAAAATGGCTCACAGAACCTTTTTTGGTACTAGATAGAACCATTTGTTGCTAAAAGCGCAGTGCAGATACATCAATTTTACTTCATATATGTATGAGAAACATTAGATATATTACTTATTTGTAAAATACTTCCATTTGCCATAATATCATTTTTTTTTCCAGTGCAGATGCTTTCTCTCTTTCTCTCTTTCTCTGTTTTCTTCTTTCTCTCAATCACCTGCACACACATGCGGACGCCCCCTCCACACAATAGATAGAAAGGGTCGCCCGGCAACATCAGACTGAGCGAAGGAGTGGGCAGAGCGCTGAGAAACGCAAAGCGCGGCCCGGCAGCTCCACGCATCCTCTCTCCGCTGGCTTGCGGTGACCCTGCGTGGGCGCTGCAGTCTCAGACAGCGCTGCTGAAACGCTCCTCACACAACCCAGACGCCGCTGGCACGGCGCCCGAGTGAATGGAGGCGCAGGAGAGGGAACAGTGTGTCAAAAACGAGTTCAGTCATCACTGCGCATGAGATTGTGGACAAAAAGATGGAGACTGAAGTAGAGGTAGCAGAGAAGTAAGGCCCACATGGGTAGACCGATACTATCAACAGGTGGTGACGACCCACGGTTTTATCAGTATCAGGTTTCTGTGGATGACAAAAAGTATCTTTTGCCACAGTAAACACCTTCAGAAGTCATGAACAAGACAACTCAGTTGATTCCAGAGATGCCTGGACCCGACTGTCTATTCTGGATTATGGCGATGTGATACACAGAAAGTCTTTAGACTTTGTATACATTACTAATCAACCCTACAGAACCCATCACTGTATACTGTCTGATAAATCTGGCTGGTCATCTCTAGCTGTGTTGGGAGATACATTGGCTTCTCTTTATCTATAAAGTGCTTACTGGCCGTATGCCATCGTACATCACAAACACACTCAGTGTAAATAATGCATTTTATCTGATTCATTCTAGTCTTTTAATATGGTTTGGGATGTTTTAGTTATAGTTTTGCATTTATTGTTCTTTGTATTTGCTTTATGATCAACTTTTACATTTTAGTACTGTTGAGTTATTGTTTTACATTTACTATTATTTTATTTATTTTATCAACTACAATATTTATTATTTTATCCCTATGTTAGCTGTCATTTATTATGATTATAATTATTATTATTATTTGCATTTTGTTAACATTTGATATGTTTTTACAACTTTTTTTAAATGTAATGTGAGTTAAAATAAAGATTGACTAATTGATTGATTGATTGATTGAACCTGGGGTGGTGATAGGCAGCTGGTAGTGTATATATATATATATATATATATACATATATATATATATATATATATATATATATATACACACACACACACACACACACACACACACATAGATCGAGATTCACAAGAATATATATATATGTTATATACATATAAATAAAGTAATTTTGGTTTCTTTTGGTCCATTCATCATAAAATTTATACACAATGTAAAGAGCAACAGGCGTTTTCAAATTATGCCAAAAACTGGAAAATGACACAAATGGAGATACACAGTTTTATGTATTGCTGTTATTGGCAGTAGTAGTGATTGAGTAGTAGTGTTTTCCGTAACTGCACTGTAGCCTCACCCTTCAGGTCATGGTTATAATGGACTCTTTCATGTTGTTACATGATGATACAACTTCATAAAGATAATCTGATATGAACAAGACAATGTCATAATGTACATTATGGAGAGGAAAAAAACTTCCAAAAAACTCCAGCAGCACTGCTGTGTCTGATCCACTCAGACCAGCACAACACACACGAACACACCACCACCACGTCAGTGTTACTGCAGTGCTGAATGACCCACCACCCAAATAGTACCTGCTCTGTGAGGGTCCATGGGGGTCCTGACCACTGAAGAACAGGGTAAAAGGGGGCTAACAAAGTATCAGAGAAACAGATGGACTACAGTCTGTAACTGTAGAACTACAAAGTGCACCTATATAGTAAGTGGAGCTGATAAAATGGACAATGAGCTTAGAAACAAGGAGGTGGTCATAATGTTATGCCTGATCGGTGTGTATAAACATAGAAGGTGCATGATCTAAGTAGGAGCAAAGAGCACAGATGCTTCCCCTCATTTCCTGTATTCCTTCTTCATGAAAGAGCACAGCCTTGAGTGCCTTGAAACGCCTCAATAGCTGCTCACTCCAGGCGCAGTCAGCCTTCAACTGGCACAAAGTGCACTTGAAGGACACATCAAAAAATTCCCGGTGCTCTTTCTGAGTCTGCAAAGTTACACCAAAAAGTTTAGATCAATGCCCCTCGCTCTACTCCCCACCATCTCATTCAGGTTCCTTCCCTTCAGCCAGACGAGCCCTTCATTTTCCTGTACAGTATGATAATCATCTTCTGCATTAATGGCAGCCCATCGGTCAAGGTCTGAATTAATTTCTGTGCTTTGTTAGACGGCCCAGAGGAGGGCAGAAATTTTCGATGAGCTCAACCGCAGGCTCTCTGCAGGATCATTAGGTTCTGTGTTGCACAAAAGGATCGTCTTAAATGCCTGATGGATGATGTTACTGAGGAAATAAATCTTTTGCTGCAGTACAGACTTCCAGAGACCACAAACAACACAGCTCCGTTGTTCGGTGCAGGGGTGCCTGAACCTGCTTTGTGAGATCTGCTGATCTTATTGCCAATAAAATCGTAAAGTATGAAGAAAACTTGTCAGGTTCCAAGATCTCCAGGAGAAGGGTTGGGCAACCTTGGCCCCTATAGACCCATATAGAAGCGTGAAATCTCAGATTCACAGCTGGTCAAGTGGCTGGCTGGGAATCCTGGGTTGAATCCAGGTTGAGAGCAGCTGCTCTACATGGAAACAAACTAAAATGTGATATTTTTGCAATTTTTAGTGAACAGTTCTATTTATTTGCTGAGTTTAACTTATTAAAAAATAAAACGTAAATATAAAATGTTCCATAACTTTTGCACAGGCCACATTTTATGTTTTATGTTAAATTCAGCAAATAAACAATATTTTTTCATCAAAATGTACAAAGTGTGCTCTCTGTAGACAATTTGATTACTTATTTTCACTTAGAAAAGCAACACATAATTTGACCGGGGGTGCCAAAACCTTTGCATGCGATTCTACTATTGAAAATCTTTTCCATTCAATCTCTATTTGCATGCTAAAACAGAGGGAAAATGAAGTGAAAACGCACTTACGTGTGTGCAGCAGCGCTTAGTGAAGCAGGTAGCCCAACAGCTAACTTCACTACCTTTCATTTATCATCTATCTACATTATAAAGCATCACATATGTAATTCATGTTTGATATTGTTGGTCTATATTGACATATAAAGCCCTAGATATAATGAGAATATGGTAACATGGCATAGTTTTATGTATGAAATCTGCAACTTTTATGTGGTACTAATATTGTATGAAGTCAGACCAAATTAAGGGAGAGAGACCCCACTTTTTTATGAACAGAGGTAGGAACTGTGAGATAAGCCATTACAGAACTTTTGAAGTCATTCTTTTTTCACCAGGTTTATGCGAATTTCACAATAATTCATGTTTAAGACTTTTTATCATTCTCTCAGACAAAAGTTGTAGCCCCACCTGAACCAAACCTGAGTTTTGGCTTTAATCTAGGAGGCCGGATCTCCATTTTTTGATGAACAGAGGTACGACTGAGAGGCAATAGGAGGTCAGCCTTTTTGGAAAGAGAGCTTGAGAGAAGTCTCTTTGGCCTCATGGCCGTGAGACATGAAATTAAACTGTTGAGGTTAAGCCAGGGTATTAGAGGGTGGACCAGGCTAGTGGGTGTTTGAGATCCCTAGCAGTTCTATGTACATTGTTATATGTAAAAACTTGGTTTATTTTTTATTTTTTTAGGTTTTTTTTGTTTTGTTCCAGTCTTTTTTCTTCTTCCTGTTGTAATTCACTTAATAAACATTTTTGCCTTGGGAATTCCAGTCCCTTATTTGGTAAACCCAGGATTCCCAGCCAGCCACTTATTTATGAACAGAGATAATCCAGTACAGAACTTTTGAAGTCGTTCTTTTTTCACCAGGTTTATGCTAATTTCACAATAATTCATGTTTAAGACTTTTTATCATTCTTTCAAGCAAAAGTTATAGCCCCTTCTGAACCAAACCTGAGCTTTGGCTTTAATCTAGAAGGCTGGATCCTCATTTTTTGATGAACAGAGGTACGACTGAGAGGCGATGGGGTGGTGTTGGAGTACAAAAACAGAAAGCAGAGATGAAAGTGTTTGATTGGATGGAGGCGGAGCTTCAGGCATAGCCCTTCCCCCCAAATTAGAGCTATTTCGTAACTCTGTGTAGTGTATCTGATTCATTTCCTAACTGTCAACTCATCCTTAGCTTGAGTGGCATTTTAGAGCAGGGAAGACTTCAAACCTTACATCACCTCGGCCCATCATAACTGAAGTCTGACATCCTGGCTCAGAGCTCTTGCAGATAAAAGTGCAGGTTTAGAGTGTGTGGATCGAGAAGGCATTTGGGAAGGAATTTGTCATTAGGGTGTAAAGCAATTACTCTACTGGAACAACTTTATTCATCTGAGCAAGTGGCATTTCCCAATTAAGAAAAGTCCATATGGTTTGTTGTGGAAGGCTGCCAAACGATGATCCGCAAGCTAATCGCTAGCTGCCTCTGTAGGCCACAGAAATAACTCGCAACACTCTTGCTGCATGGCATAACGCTCCTCTAGTGCCAACAGATTCACACTGGCGCACTGTGCACCAGCAGCCTTCAATGGAAAGTTTCACCCCAACACGCTAACCTTGCTAACAATGAATGGAAGCTATCAGGAAACCGTAAGCATTATGCAAACAGGATCTTGCTAACAGATTTACAGTATCTTCAACTTTCAGCTTTCCTTTTCACCATGCGAAACAACAGCATTTCTTCCGGGAATCCTGGAAGTACATCTTCATGATGCAATAAGCTGTGGCCGAGATGTGCCAAGGCAACGTGTCTAACCTGGACAAGCAGGAGTGACCAAAGCTTTAGACATAGAGTTGAAACAACAGTGAGTTTGCTCCCCAGAAGGCTGTTGTGCTTTGTGTCAGGGCATTGCATCAGCAGACCTTTCTCCCTGTTTTTATCACTGGACCATAAATCTCAAAGCAGTACTTTGATCAATATGTAGTGTGCTTAGATGCATTTGAGTTATACACCGATCAGGCATAACATTATGACCTTGTTTCTACGCTCATTGTCCATTTTATCAGCTCCACTTACTATATAGGTGCACTTTGTAGTTCTACAGTTACAGACTGTAGTCCATCTGTTTCTCTGCATACTTTGTTAGCCCCCTTTTACCCTGTTCTTCAGTGGTCAGGACCCCCATGGACCCTCACAGAGCAGATACTATTTGGGTGGTGGATCATTCTCAGCACTGCAGTAACACTGACGTGCTGGTGGTGTGTTAGTGTGTGTTGTGTTGGTACGAGTGGATCAGACACAGCAGTGCTGCTGGAGTTTTTAAACACTGTGTCCACTCACTGTCCACTCTATTAGACACTCCTACCTTGTCAGTCCACCTTGTAGATGTAAAGTCAGAGACGATAGCTCATCTGTTGCTGCACACCACCACCACGTCAAGTCTGTAACTGTAGAACTACAAAGTGCACCTATATAGTAAGTGGAGCTGATAAAATGGACAATGAGTGTAGAAACAAGGAGGTGGTCATAATGTTACGCCTGATCATTGTATATCCAAATTTACACCCAATTAGCTTAAAAATAGCTTAGCCAGTGTTTAAGCTGGACGACCAGCTTAGTAAGTTGACCAGTATAGGGGATGTTTTGGTTTTGATGGTTTATTGGTGTGGTGGTTAAACTGGGGCACGTTCAACCTCAAACGTTGTGCGCCAGTTTGCTATAGTTTCAGAGACGAACAACATGTTTTATCGAAGTGTGAAAAGGTGTGCAGGGAGCTTACAGGTACATTTTCTCTCATTTGACGCTTGTGTCAGAGGTGTTACCCAAGCAGCAGCAAAGTCTATATAAACGCTGCCATATTAAAAAGGCAGCGCACATGATGGATTCTCATAAAGTCTTCAACAAAAACAGCTGCAGCTTGGCATACGTAACAGTTAAAGACGCTGGAAGACGTATTTTAAGGCATTAAACACGTATTTAAACTCATTTCATCAGGCGCAAAAGTTCTTTGAAAGGAACGCCAAGAATGGCCTTCTCAGCTACCATAGTTGCAATGCTTGCACAGCACACAGAGTGTTCAACACACCACCATTCCTCTTTAAACTAAACATTTTGCTACATACGGTCGAGGCTAAATGTAGCCCTGGTTTAGCAGCCAGCATGGTCATAATACAGCTGGACTGACGCAAAAAAATACCCTAAGCTGGTCTTCCAGCTAACAAGTATAGGGGATGTTTTCATATAGTCCAGCTTGATGTCCAGTTTGTCAACATTAAAGACCATCTGAAACTAGTTAAAGCTAGTCTTAGGGTTTTTTCACCACATTTGGGGTCATTACAACTTATTTACTAAGTGAAAAACACTTTTTTTAACTCCAATAACACCACCTACAGTGAGTATAAGCCGATACTGATCCCAATCTGATATGTTTTTCTTTGAAAACGACTAAGCTTTCAGTGTTAGTTTGCTATTTATGTGCTATTTCAGGCAAAATTCATTAAAAAATTGGATCAGATTCATTCATTTCTCCATCCTTAGCTATGACCTCCACTCTTAAGGTATTTTTTATTCTTTTAACTCACTGAATCAAAACTTTACCAGTATTTACTCCAGTCTTTACAAGTTTGCGTATACGAAAATAATGTGTAAGGTGGCAAATCAGGACATACGAGGAAGATACTACAGTAAATTGTGCTTACCACGAAAAAGAGAGTAAAATTTTCAAAACATAAGCCACACATCATCATCAGCATCCTAACCAGGCTGCTAAACCTCAGCAACTTACACAAAGGGGAGCTGTCAGTAAAATGAATGCGGTAGGGGAAAACGAAAATAGGAAAACCAAAAATGTTGAGTGTATTCAGCATGTTTTCCTTCCCTTATCCAAAGCTTGACAGATAAGCAAAAAATAGCTTTACTGAAAAGGGGGCAACAAGGGAAGGAGAGGAAAAGAGGGAGCAGGAGAGAAAAAGGAGGACATG
Source organism: Colossoma macropomum (assembly GCF_904425465.1). Taxonomy (NCBI): domain Eukaryota; kingdom Metazoa; phylum Chordata; class Actinopteri; order Characiformes; family Serrasalmidae; genus Colossoma; species Colossoma macropomum. The sequence continues at coordinate 4,573,821 of NW_023494798.1, read as the reverse complement.
AGGAGGAGGGGAAGAGTGGAGAGGAGGAGAAAACCGTTCCTGGCTCTGTAATGATGGGTGAGGAGGTAAACTGACCAGAGGTAAACTGGTTTTCATTATGTTCATGTCTATTTGATTTAGTAATAGTATTAGTCTTCTATCAAATCATACCGACTCATTTTATTGTATTTATTATAAATAGTAAAATGTAAGATAATAAATGCCACTCAACAAATTGTAATAGAAAACAAAACTGGCCTGGTAGTGTGTGACATATACATATGTCACTGTCCACTCTATTAGACACTCCTACCTTGTCAGTCCACCTTGTAGATGTAAAGTCAGAGATGATAGCATATAATGACAATACTGAATAAATATGTGCAGATATTGGTACTGAAATAAACAGTCTAAAATTCATTCATGGTGGAAAGGTACATGGAGGGCATTGTAAGGCAAAAAAGTTCCCAAAGAACTTTTTTTCAGAGTGCACTTTTCTATTTTACCATCATCAACATCACATATAAAACTAAGATGTGTAGATTCACTAGTCATTTGGGATTGAAAATAAAACAGCTATATTTGTGTTGCAGACATTGTGACCCCTGGTTCCTATCACCACCACTATAAAGAAATAAGTTGATAAGTTTCTCTAAATTAAACCATTTTACATCAAAACACCCTGAATGACTTAATTTCCATCACATTAAAGACTGGCAGAGATACCCTTTAAGGAAACACTATGATCAGCTCGCTATATGGCTGACTGAATGCCATATATGACCAGCCTTTAGATTCAACGACAAGCACTGTAAAATCCACTGATAGGAATCCCCTATTCTGCCCAGCGCTGAGGACGAGAAGCCTCAACACTGCTAAGCGGAACCACTGCAGTGACGTCTTAGAAGAAAGAGACAGAATGCAGCAGCAGCTCCCTGCAGACGCAGCAGAGCTGGACTCCGCAAAGCCGGAGCTGGACAGAGAAACTGTGCTGAGTTAACACACTGCTTTCATAAGGCCCTCTGCTTCAGCTCATTTGCTGAAGTTTGCTCGGTTGTGATAGAACCAGAAGAGGGGGAGGGAGAACGAGTGAAGAGAAAATCCTGCTGTCTCAGCGGCTCACGCAATCTGCTCAACATTACCGTCTCCCTCCGCGCAGACACATTTAAACTGAGTCATAAGGTCCTACAAATGTTGTCGGTCCTGCTGCAGCATCGTACTTTGCAGGATCCACATTTCCTGATACGGTCAAGCTTTTGTCTACATAGTCTGTGTATACACACCGATCAGGCATAACATTATGACCACCTCCTTGTTTCTACGCTCATTGTCCATTTTATCAGCTCCACTTACTATATAGGTGCACTTTGTAGTTCTACAGTTACAGACTGTAGTCCATCTGTTTCTCTGCATACTTTGTTAGCCCCCTTTTACCCTGTTCTTCAGTGGTCAGGACCCCCATGGACCCTCACAGAGCAGGTACTAATTGGGTGGTGGATCATTCTCAGCAGTGCAGTAACACTGATGTGGTGGTAATGTGTTTGTGTGTGTTGTGCTGGTGCGAGTGGATCAGACACAGCAGTGCTGCTGGAGTTTTTAAACACTGTGTCCACTCACTGTCCACTCTATTAGACGCACCTGTGTTGTTGGTCCACCCTGTAGATGTAAAGACAGAGACGATAGCTCATCTCTTGCTGTACAGTAGGAGCTAATCATCCTCTAGTCCTTCATCAGTGGTCACAGGACGCTGTTGGCTGGATATTTTTGGTTGGTGGACTATTCTCAGTCCAGCAGTGACACTGAGGTGTTTAAAACTCCAGCAGCACTGCTGTGTCTGATCCACTCGCACCAGCACAACACACACAAACACATTACCACCACATCAGTGTTACTGCACTGCTGAGAATGATCCACCACCCAATTAGTACCTGCTCTGTGAGGGTCCATGGGGGTCCTGACCACTGAAGAACAGGGTAAAAGGGGGCTAACAAAGTATGCAGAGAAACAGATGGACTACAGTCTGTAACTGTAGAACTACAAAGTGCACCTATATAGTAAGTGGAGCTGATAAAATGGACAATGAGCGTAGAAACAAGGAGGGGGTCATTATGTTATGCCAGATTGGCATATATATGTATTAGTATTGGTGTTGATGAGCTTAAATTCTTAAGTGAGTGATGACTTTCAGGAGTATTTTCTTCATTGAATTTCATTCAGCTTGGGCCTGCGATCAATACTTTTCATCACTGGGTCAGTTCACAAACACAAAATAAATTATTTTAATATTCCAGGCCATTAGCAAACTGACAATCTCATCACCTTCGTGTCAAACTCTTTCAGAAAGAAAGTGTTTTTAACACCAGCAATCACATGTTGGTATCATTTTTCAGCCAAATGCTCGTGGCTAATATTCAGAAAGCATCTTTGATCCAGAGTCAGATGTAACAGTGCAAGACCTGGCAGACCACCAAAACTGGAATTACTTAGATCTTGAGCAATGCAACCAACTTGGTGTGGAAAAACATCCCTGTAGGTTTCTTTAAAGCACTGAAAGCACGGAAAATTGGAAACTTGAAAGAGGGGTAGAGACAATAAATACTGAAAAATATAAGATACTGTATTTAGTTAAAGAGATTGCTGTGTAACTTTCTGTTAAATTTCAAGCATATCATTAGTTCAGGCAGGCCACCAAGTTAAGCTCAGGCCACAATCACCTTCTGTTATGAGCTGATCTCAATCACCTGACCGCTCAGCTGATCACCTGCTACGCATGTGCTGGCTATACTCGTCAGGGTGCTTTCTTAAAGCCGGGGTTGCACTGCACGACTTTTACCCCAGTTTTAGCCCCGATTCTCAGTCTAGCCAAGTCTGTTCCAGTCTACAGATTTTTGGCTCAGTCGGAATCGACAGTTGGAGAGAGAGTCGAGTTGTCTTTGAAGGGCACAGACTCAGATTTTTGGCCTCCCGATTGCGTTTCAGGCCAGCTGGAGTTTATCAAATGTTTGATTTTTTTGACCCGACTCTGAACATCATCTAGTGTAAACTGGTCAACAACTCAATCTGGACGGACTCCTGCAACAGCCAATGGAAACTGAGAGTGCGAAAGAAAAAAAAAACAGCTTAGTTTAAGGCACAAACACAATCGAGTTTATGTACATTTAAAATCTAACCTCTTCAACTCCTTGGGACCACCAGTGGTTCCAAAACACACTTCTTCATATTCTTCATAACTTTCATATTTCATAAGCTACATTCTAAAGGTGGGGGTCGTATGAGGGCTGTAACTGTCTTCTTTCCAGTCAAATAGATGGGTGATGTAATTTTTAAACTTTATAATAAAAGAAGCTGAACTCACATTTTTTTTTTTCTACTGAAAGTTTTTCCACAAATCTGGGCTATAAACTATAAACAGATGGCGTCTCTTCAGTGATCTGCTCTGTAAAAATTATTTTTATAAAAAAATACGAACAGCGTCTAAGATTTTTGGCTTTCAGCAGTAAATTGTAAGCATATAGCAATATGTGTGATCATAAAACACATGTTCTGTTAATTTATATTTATAACCTTTACAAAAAATAAATTAATTAATTAAAAAAATAACATTTATTTCATGCAGTTACTGAATAATTTGCCTTATGATTTGGTCATGTAAATTCAGATGGACAAACCAAAATATACCCTGGTCAATAAGAGGCTAAAAATACTGTACTGATCACATTTTTAAATCCATGAGCCTCGTTTAAATATGTTTACCTGGTGCTTCTTTACTGTGTCACAAACGGCAGAAAACAGCATCAGCAGCTCACGTTTGTTTATTTGCGCCTCCTAGTAACAGGAGTTTGCGAGAGTCTGCATGAGTTTGCGTGAGTTCAGTGGGCTCCATTCGGTTCAGCAACAGCTTAAAAGTTGAGTAGTGTGTGATACCTAATCATTTAATGTGTGATCCCCAATATTTCAGTCACCCAAAGAAATATGCAAAAACCAGTCGGACAGTGTGAGATGCCCAGTCTTTTTAAATTCTGTCGTGTAGTGAACCCAAGGCTTCAGCTGCTTTAGCCTGCCATTCTCACCACTTCCTCCACAGCCACCTGCAACCCACCTCCACCCCATCTCCTCCCTGCTGTAACTGACTTGTTCAATGTCAGGTTTGTGGTCATTGATTCCTGCTCTGTTCTGCAACCAAGGGTGGCCTTTCTGCTGCTCTGCTGAAGAAAGGGCAGGGAGGTCCCAGAACAGAGCCATGTAACTTACTGCAATGGAAATGTTTTCTTCAAAGTGGTTCTGACTGAAATGTATTTTTGCCTGATGCTGAAAAATAAATAATGTCCGTTTTGAGTGGGAATTTAAAAAATGAAGGGTGGTCTCTGACTGTACTGTAAATCAGCATGCATGGCTATTCATAGAATTTTAAGTCTCATGCCACAAGAATTCATTTAGTCATGTTATTCATGCAGTGCTTATCATTCTTCTCTTGCTTCATATAACAGACAAAGAAATCCAGAAAAACGTGATTTGGCAGCGTGTATCATCTGCGGAAAAGCCAATTTGACTGTGACGGGCTACAGTCCCTTCGCTCTGTCCATGATTTATATGGTTTCACCAATGACACGGTAATGGGAAAAGAAAACAATCAGAGAGAGAGAGAGAGAGAGAGAGAGAGACACAGAGAGAGAGAGAGAGAGAGAGAGAATAGGTTAAGGTAATGAAAACCTGTCCAATAAACCCTGGCATGGAGAGAGAGGAGGCAGAAGAAAACTGAATCACTGGTTAATGAAGCCTGTCAGGCACTCACCTCAACAGACTGCCCCAAAGGCCTGAGAGAAGCATGAGCGCCTATGATCATCTTCACACAAAGCTAACATTAAACACAAAGGAACAGGAGCTAAGGACATAGACAGTGAGCTGCAGTGGGCAATATAATGATATTTTATCATTAATGTGATAAATTACAGCACCCTGCGCTTTTCTGAGCATCAGCACTTAAAGCAGGGATGCACAACTCCGGTCCTGGAGGGCCGGTGTCCAGCACAGTTTGTGGTTTACCTGCTCCAACGCACCTGATTAAACTCATCTGTTAATTGCCAGGTTAAGTGGGTGTGTTTTACTTGGGAAACCTCCAAACTGCGCTGGACACCAGGCCCCAGGACCGGAGTTGTGCACCCCTTAAAGGGTCCACATCATGGAAATAGAAATTCTCTCTTTCCCACACAAGGAACTTGTAATATGTAAACACTGTTGAAGTGTAAAATGCACTATTCACTGCCCCAGTTCATACAGTCCATATATAGAGACCACGCTGCATCTGTGATGTCATGACAACAAACTCATTTACATATTTCCATTTATTCAGCCTATATAGCAGTTTAGCCCCGCCCATTTACACTGAAGCCACAAGGAATGTTTCAGCTCTTAGTGCTTAGAATACAGAACAGCCAATCAGAACAGCCCTTTTAAACCTAAGGCAATCATTGAGATAGTAATAAATATATATACAAAATTGGGAGGTCCCTGTCCCAAACCCTTAAAACTCAATTTACACTTACATTTACAAAATTTTTTTTTTATCTTAAATATTTTTTATTCTTTTAAAGTGAAGTTAAAAGATTTTAGTTTATCATGGGTTTAATTTTTAAATAAAAACTGGTCTGAAAAAACGGTGACCTACATTTTCACTACATTCGTAAAAACGATGGTTCCTTGAGGGTTCTTTAATAAAGAAAATGGTTGTATAAAGTCCCAAGAACCACTTGCATACTAAAAAAGGCTCCTTGCATCATGAAAGGGTTCTCATAAAGGTGTTGTAGAAGGTTCTATATAGAACCTTTTTGAAAAGGGTTCTTCTATTGTTATGATGTGAGAAGTTGAAATTTAGTGACCTCTTCTGTGTACGCTAACTTCATACATAGCAATGATTTAGCGAAGCAAAAATAGCTATAGCAGCAGCATTTAAAGTGGCCGGCCAAGTCCCTCATAGAGAAAAGGCCAGCGAGGGACAGGAGGCGCTGGGATCAGATCTGTGTAGATCAGGAAGCTGGTCACCAGGGAGTATAGGAAGCAGGACAACACCATCGTCCAACTCAGTGGAAGGACGCAGATAAACAAGCTGAACTGTACACAGTTTTTGAGGAAGTGAGTGTAATAAATGTGTATATTATATATAAGATAATGCACATGCATAAGGAAAGGGAAGGTCAAATGAGGACCACCAAAACTGACATCAGCAGACAGACAGTAAATAACGTTTCCATCTTTGAAAGAGAGGAGAAAAGCTAAATTCGTGAAAAGCGGAAAATGCAACCAACTTCTAGGGCTGAACTTTGGAGGTGTGGCTGCAGATTTCTCTGAAAACCTGAAAAGAATGGAAGCTGTAACAAAGGCAAGAGTACTGAAATACTGAAAAAGTGATATTACTTTTAGTTGCAAAGGCTTCTGCGCCATTTTTGTTAAATAAGTGTTTTCTGCCTTTTCATTTTTCATTTAAGAGTCTTGAACAACTGCATTGATCATTCTGGAAACATCAAAGGAGAAAGGAAAGTTCGTAGTCTTGATTCCCATTTCAGACTTTTAACTGACTAAGACTTTAGACTATACTCCAATTTGTCAATACCAGAACAGTCATTACTACTGAAGCTTTACCACGTTTCAGTACTGACTTTTTCGCTAGTGATAATTTTAGCTGATTTTGAGCAGAACTCAAAAATGCTGGCCAGTACATGACTGGAAAAAAAAGTTGTACACACAAAATCATAATATTTTCATATTTTCATTAAAACACAAAAAGTTTACTTTCATGCAGGAAGTGCATTTCTTAATGTTACTTAATGTCTCTTAATGTCAGACACATTAGGGGCACATTAACTTCAAAACTTCATATATATATATATATATATATATATATATATATATATATATATATATACTTGAATATTTCAGATGATCAAGCTACATTTACTATTAGACAAAGATAACCCAAGTAAACATAAAATGATGTTTTTAAATTATGATTTATTTTATTGAAGGAAAAATGATGTTCAGCCCTACCTGGTCCTATGTGGATAACTAATTGCCCCTTCAGCTAAATTCCTCCACAGCAATGTAAAACACTCATAGCAAGCTGCAAGCGTTTGATTACAGTTGCTACTGCCAAGGGTGGACAACCAGTTATTACGTTTAGGGGGGCAGTTTCTTTTTCACATGGGTGATACAGTTCTTTATCTTCAGTAAATGGACCGATCATTTAAAAGCCACATATTCTGTTTACTCGCGTTGTCTTTATTTATACATTATTTTATTAAAAACATCGACTCCGACCCTCTGTAGAGTAGAGTACGGCTGACTGAGTCCACTTACAGTGCACACCTTCCCTCTACATCGCCTTTGTCGCTGTTTTTTCCTGCATCCATTATGTACAGTGACAGCCGTGCAGGTTGTCCATCACATGCGCTCTGGTTTGACTTCCGCTCAGCGTAGCCTGAGGTGTTGATGACAAAAGCCATTTGTTTCACAAAACGTTGGACACAAAATCATTTCCCAACCACCTCCTGCATTATTTACCAGCATGCCGTTTCTGTACATGCTGTCGAACGCTGCGGCGCTAACAGCAATAACGTGCGCACCACCGGGATGTAATCATTCATTATTAACACCCCAACGGCGCAGTGACAATAAGGCCTTCCTGCAGTTGATTATAGCAAATAGAAATGAGGAAAAAAAGGCCTCTATTTCTTCCACATTCAGCAGCTAGCGTTTCTCTGGAGGAACGAAATGCAGTGTCTGGTGGCTGAGCGCAATTTTTGCCGGATAAAAATCAGATTTGCTGCGATTTGGTTCTCGGGAATAGAGCACCACGTACAAGGCTACTGGCAAAAGCGCTTACAAAGGAGATCCGCTAAATGGAGCGGGCCAGAGGCCTCCAGAAACGCAGGTAAGCATTATTTGACTAAAGGCTCATTACGGATTGGGAACCTAAGCATGAAGGGCTTATAATTACTGCATTTTTGTAAGCGGTGTAGCACAGTAACATTCACGCTAATTGTTCACTCGTGTGCCTCCCTAATGTTGCAGAGACAACACAAGCTATTCGTGGCGATGGCCGTTATTTCATGTCGACCCCTATTAATTACAGGCTGTGGCAGTGTACGGCTACAGCCGCGCCGGGTGAAAATAGGCAAGTTTATGCAGATTTATGCAAGGTTTACACCACGTTGCCTTTCTGGGAAACAAGGTTTTGAGTCATCCTGCAATGGAGCTGTCCAAATGAGCATAGACGCCCCAGAGCGCAATTACATCCAGTAATACATCTCTTAGAGAGCCCCTCGTCAGGGTAATTACACGTATGTCAGAGCCACTGCAAAAGAGGCTGTGCTGCTATGTCACAAATAGACAGAGGGAACAAAGTGTGAAGGCAGAGAGGCGGAGAGCGAGAGCAAGCTAGCTAGCAAGAGTGAGAGAGAGAGAGAGAGACAGTGAAAGAAAGTGATACTTAGATAACTGACAAATGATTGTGGGGGCAGCTCTACCCAGCATGATAAGCTATCAAATCTTGAACGATTGAAAAACACAGCCAAAGACAACTGAAAACAACGCAAAATACAAAAGAGATGCACTGAATGGAGCTCAGGATCAAACAGAAGTCAAACTGGGAGGTCGGAGGTCGGGGGGCCCTATTTTTTCCCTGGGCGTCAACAATGTGGGAACAGTATTCTTCACTGTATTTTGTGGAATTATACGTAATCAATAAAAATAAAACAGAAAGAAGTGATTTATGAATCTTCTCTGACCTGTATTTGAACAAAAGTAGTATAGAGACAGGATATAATGTTTTATGTTATGATTTTTTCTGTAAATATTTTTTTTATTCTCAAATTGATGCCTGCATCAAGTTCCAAAAAAGTTGGCACAGGGGCAGTTTAATATTAGGAACATTGTGATATGTTCAATAAACATCATAACCATCTGGGGTTGACTTTTTTTTAACCCCGTAACATCCCAGGCTTATTATATTATAATTTTAATAGTTTATTGAATTAACAGTTTATTGGTACCTTTTTTATTATAAAATTTTACTTTCATGATTTTTATTATTTAATTATAGCATTTGATTTATTTTTTTTACTGTACAACTTCTCAATCCCTGATTCCTGTGTTACTCGGCTACATTGTAAATGAGGGTCCCCCTCAATGTATACTGAGTTTAAATAAAGATTGATTGATTGATTGATTGATTGATTGATTGATATACAAAGGAGAGGCCTGGTCATCAATTAGCAAGGATTGGTCAAGGTTCACCACTTTGTCAAAACCGCATCAACAAAAGATCCAACAGTTCAATAACAATGTTCTTCAGCCAGAGATTACAAGGATTTCAAGCATTTCACCCTCTACAGGCCAAAATATCATCAAAAGTTCTGGAAAAATGTCTGTATTTAAAGGGCAAATCCATGAACCACAATTAAAGGGCCATGATCTTTGACACCTCAGTGGGTACCAGACTAAAAGACTATGCTTCTATGATGGTATCACCACATGGGCTCGGAAATACTTTGACAAACTGTTGTCAATAAACACTTTATTGCTTGAGCTCATCTGGAATGAACTGATCCACAGAGGAAATGTATGATGTGGTCTGACGAGTCAATCTTTCAGATTGTTTATGGAAATAATGAACATCAAATTCTCCAAAGAAGAAAATACAGGACCATGCTGGTTGTTACCAGTATAAAGTGTCTTTCATGATATGGGGGAGGAGCATTAGTGGATAACTTGCACACCTGTGAAAGCACCATTAAAACTAAGCACATTTTGGGCAACATTATGCTGCCTTCAAGACAACGTCTTTTTCAGGCAGTTAGATTGGCCTGCCTGCAGCCCCAAACTGTCTCCCAATGAAAACTGTGGCACAATATTAAGCTCAAATTTGGCGATGAAGGCCCTGTATGTTAGCGAAGCTAATTGAAGAATGTCAATAAAATCAGCTTTGAAAACTGGATCAGTTTGTGTCTTCAGTCCCCAAATGATTATTAAGTGCTGTTAAAAGGAAACGTGATGTAACACACTGGCAAACATGCCACTTTTTTGAACGTGTTACAGGCATCAAATTTGGAATGAGCACATATTTTACAAAAAACAATGAGGTTTCACATACTGTCCCAACTTTTTGGGGTTTCTACCAAAACGTTTGGCTCCAAACACGGATGCCATACACGAGACATCAAAAACACTTCCTGTCCTTTTTAACTGTAAGCTTGGAGCTGCCTAATGTTTTAGGGGACTGATGGAAGGCAGTATCCAGAAAACGTGAAATGGTTCACTATTTAGAAATAGGCTCTTTTCCTTTCATACCAAACCTGACATATGAAACCTGCGTGTAATCTTAGATTCTGAGCTCTGTTTAATTCCTCATTCACTAAAGTAGCTTTTCATCATTGGAGAAATATTGCTAAAGTTAATAGTACATACTCTACAACTTCTATAAAATGCAGAAACACTGATCCCAACAAAAACAAGAGAGAGAGAGATCAGATGTTGAAAGAGCTACACTGGCTGCCTGTATCTTTTAGGATAGATTTTAAAATTCTGTTACTATTTTCTTTTTGAAATTTAACACCAAGAATCATTTTTTGTTTGTTTTTTCTTGATTTAGCTGTACAAAATTTAGCAACATCTATTGAGAAATATCTGAAAAACAATCCATACTCTTGCCAACTGGGCCTTGATTTGCAGAGGGAATGGAAATGTGTCATTGTGTCATCAGCACAGCTATGAAAAATGTTTAAATACTATTTGAGATGGACATATTGCACTGGAACTGCCAGCCCTAGGAGAAGTCCTAATGCTATCATGCCATCACTGCTGATACTGAGAGGTGGATTAAATTGACAGCGAGAAGGCGGCTCTGGTGCTGGTGACTGATTAGATGTCAGTAATTCTGTCATGAGTCTAGATTTTCACTGAGCCATTTCCTCGCTGATACTCTAATCTACTGCCTACTCCTACTGCTCCACATCCATCTACTACATGCATTTGTGCATGTCTTTCAGAAATATGGGTAGCTTTAGCCTTGGTCTTTGAAGTTCTCTGCACTGCAGCAGACTGACTGACTAGCCTTGAAGAAAAGCACTTGTTTAATAGTATGCTGTGGGTTTGTGTGCATGAATTTATTGAACCTTGCTTCAATACATCAATTATTTTGCACTTTTTTCTTTTCATACAGTGTGTTACCCACATAAATTCACAATACTTACGTGTTTTTTTTCAAATGGAAACTGATTAGAATGAATTCTCATTGAGGCAAAGAACAACACAAATAATTAAGTGACCCTTATTAATCCCATAATGGGAAATTTCACCCACGCATTTAACCCATCCATGCAGTGAAACACCACATACACACTAGTGAACACACACACTAGGGGGCAGTGAGCACACCTGCCCAGACCAGTGGGTAGCCCTATCCACAGAGCCCGGGGAGCAGCTGGGGGTTAGGTGCCTTGCTCAAGGGCACTTCAGTCACGTATTGTCATCTCAGGGGATTGAGCCGGTGACCTCCGGTCTCAGGGCTGGTTCCCTGACCTCCAGCCCACGACTGCCCCCAACATGAAATGCAACACATATATACCTCTGGAGGAACACAACATTCTGCTACCCAAGCTGATGACCCAACAACACTGCGAGTTCAACATGATCAAACAATGCGGTTTTGTGGTTTCCTGAAGAGAGGTTTCACATCAAGGGCCACTTTGAAATGAAGCGAGTGGCATTTCAAGTCTGAGAAGGTCAGTGATCACGGAGAGTGACCAATTTTCATAAAATAACCTATGACTTAATCTTTGCTATCAACTGGCCTACAGACCATAAAAACAATGCCACTTTCCAAAATAATAGGCAACGTTCAGACTGATCATCCAACAAACAGAGCCAGCCTCTACGTCTCCTTCACATTAATAGACTCTTTTGAGGCACATAAGAAACTGTGATGAAGGTTGGATTGAATTGTAATAAAAGTTGAATGAATTCCAATCGGACTGTTCAGACAGAGGTCACAGTGTATTGGATACATATGGATTTTAGTACCACATATAATAAAGGCCTACATGAGTCAAATGAACATAAGTCACATATGAAAAAAGATGGATTTTGGCCCATTTTTACCTCCAGTGTGAACATCAGACACATCCACCAGGCCTCCTAAGTGGATGTTTTCCCAGTTTTCAGTCCCTAGATTCTGTAATTGCTAGTGGGAATGTCGCCAGGTGGCTAACCAGCTATATTATCAGTTCAGTTGAAGCTAGACTATGTAAGATTTGGGGATTTGGAGACCTCTCTGGTGGAAATGTGTAATTGCACACAAAGCACGGAGAAACATGTTGTACAGAATCTGGGACTGAAAACTGGACTCAAGGTCCAGATTTGAAAGCCTCTGGCTTGGGACGCTTGTACCACTTAGGAGGCCTGGAGGATGTGTCTGATGTTCACACTGGATGTGAACAGATGTGCTTCAGACCCCCATGAGCGGATGAATTTGAACACTGCGAGTGAGTTGAAAAGAGAATTCAAAGAGAACTCAGTCAAAACTTGGTGCAGGACCCGTCTTCTGAGGATGTGAGTGAATTATCTACTGTTGTCTTCATCAGTATAGTTGATTCTGCATTTGAAACCTGAGAATTGAGGCCTTCTTTTTGGGTGTGTGTGTGTGTGTGTGTGATGATAATATGGAAAGACACATGACGTTGTTTGAAAAAGGCTTTACAGGTTGACTTGTAGCAGCACAAACTCACCATATTTTAACATGCTTTTCTCCTGACTCAGTAACTTCTTTTAGTTTTAAACTCTTAAAACCCCAGGTTTACTACATACTAAGGCTTATTATTCAGTAACTACAGGGACTTCAATGCAAATTAGATGAGCTATTCTTAGGTTACAGAAGTGTGTAATAAAGCTGTGGGGGCTGCATGGTGGTGACTTACGTAGTGCTGCTTTAACTACCAGTAATAATACAATCCAAGGACATAAGCTAGATTAAAAGACCAGATTTGAAGACCTCTGGTCTAAGTGCTTATCATTGGGAGGTCATAACTTTGATTCTCAGCGATGCCATAGCCATCTGTAATTGGGAGCCTAAGACAACATAATTGGCCTCGCTCTCTATGGATGTGTATGTTGTCCCTCTCTCTCCTCCCATCTCACAGCACAATGCCAGCCAATGTCTGTGTTTGTTAGCTGACAAAACAGAATCAGTGGTTTGTGTTCTCCTCCAAACGTGTTGAGCTGTCCAATGATGTTAACGACAGTTTCAGAAAATGCAGAGAAAGCCGCCTGTGCTAGCCGCCCCCGCCCCCCAGCTTAGTAGCATCGTGTAATGGAGAGATCAAGCCAGCAGACGGAACTGGATGTGACTAAATTGGGAAAAAATGTGTCCACCCAGGGATAAGAACCAGTAGGAAAGCACAACTGAAGAAAGAAATCTCAAATTCCTATGAATTACACTGTAAAATTCCCATGTTAATTAAACACGTGTTGTTGCTTTTATATGCAAAAAAGACCTGATTCTGTAAACGAAATCTGATGTTCCTTTCATCTGAATTATCAATGACATTTTGCATACTATGGGCATCTGTGGAAAAATGGACACAAATCCTCCTCTAATGCGTCCATCCTCATCTCTCAGGGCTCAAACCCATACGCACCTCTCCACCAGTACCTACACTTCTACACGTGCAGCGGCTACACACAGAGCAGTGGGAGGAGGGTCGCGTTCCTCACAACCACATGCTTACTTGTTCAAGTGCTGCAATTCAGGTTGCCATGACAATAGTTAATCTATAATATGTCGCCAGCTTACCTATAAAAAGGATAGATGGATGCTGTGGGTGGAAATGAAAGCATCCTCAAAGAGTGGCTTTCTATGACAGAACAATGATGTGCAGTCAACATTAGTTTAGCCTCACTATGAAGTCATGAACAAGACTTGCATTCATGTGAATTTGTAGTGCAATGAAGTACAAAGGATCATATTTTGAAGAACACAACTTCTAAAATCAAGACTTTTCCCAATTCCATTTCTTCTTTTTACCCCTACCCCTTATTGTCGAGTGTCACCCTAACCCCTTGGAACTGAGTTACAAGGGGTATTGGTTGAAATCTTGCCTTATGAAATGGCAAACCTCAAATTAAAATAAAACATTACTTCATTAACAGGTTACTAGTGCTGCTCTGTAGGCGACCCGGCCCGTCTTCTGTGTTCGCAGAGGAGGGTAAAGTTCAGCTCCTCACTGCTGGGCTTTAGTTACATTTATACTGTGTCTGAAAATCATACAGTAGCCTAGCATAGCTATTGTAAACTATGGAACACTCAACAAAGGAAATTCAAAAATGGTCAAACTACAGAAAAAAGACCTGTTCCTACAGAATATAGGCCCGTGGCTATAGCTGCTAAATACAGATCACTAAGGGGGGCGCAGTTATAAAAAATGATGCACTATTTGTAGATCACGGTCACCAACGTTCAAGTAGATTGTATGCCTATACAAATCAAATAGCCTACCTATCACCTGGTAGTATGATTCAAGTCCCGTAACCCCATCCCTGCTTTTAATCCCTGGGTTACCTCAAGTCTTGAAAAGATATTTGTGGTGACTCAGTAGACACTTGCTATGTTCTAGTCGAGTTTTACACAGCAGTATTCTCTAACCCTGCGTTCACACCGGCAGTGACTTTCCGCCTCTTGTCATCCAGATCGCTGAACGATCATCGCCTGTGGGCGTTTCTCGAGCGGACCGTTGGTTGCCATGGTTTACTGACGTCAAGCACAAATCAGATGCATTCCCACTAGAAATAAAAATCCAGGTGAGAAATCGCTTGTGTGATTATTTGTATTTAATCCCCGTGTCTTTGCAGTTAGTATGTGAGGAAAACTCTATTTGGTCTTTGTTACTGTCCATTTGTGACGAAGGCATCGCCGCCATTATTCCACCTGTAATAGGAACAATTATCCAGGAACCAAAATGAAGCGTACCATTTGATAGTGGTGGAAATAAAGTGTGTACTACGCTGCTCAATGCTCAATTCCTATTGGCTATCGCCACATCGCTTAGCTCCTGATTTGCATAAAGTTAAACTCTGCTACACTTTGTCGCATCGCTGACTCCGCCCACTTTGTGGCGCCAATGTTTGCGCCGCCTCCTGTCGGCGGAAATCGCCAGCTCTCACTGAAAATGAATGACCTCTGGCCATTTGTTACAAAGCAACAACCAGTGCCCCCTGTTGGCCAAACATGCACAAAACAAGACATTTGCCTGTCTACTTTGCTGCCAGGTCTTTCTTAGGACTGTGTTTTTAACTCACAGTTAAAAACTGGGACGTCTGGTCACTCTACTATAAAACAGTGGCTAGGCTAGCAGTCAGGATTGGCTGACACCACAGGGATTCCCAATGGTTGTATGACATATCGCTGTTGTCGGAAGAAAACCTCATATCTCCAAAATGGTAGCTTTACAGGAGAAGGAAAAAACACACTTTACTTTTAATGTAAGTCAATGGAACCAGAATTTTTTCCAAGTCCTTTTCGGTCACCTCTTTTAAACCATTCTTCATGAAATTTACACACAATCCAAAGGGTAACAGGTATTTTTAAATTATGTCAAAAACTGAAAAATGACAAAAAAGGAGATACGAGGTTTTCTTCCGACAGCAGCGATATGTTGCATAATGCATGCTGGGAATTGTAGTGAGAGAACACAGATGAACGAAAACATGAAATCAATACAAAATCATGAATTCTGTCAAACCAATGAAGCTGAAGGATTCAATGCTGTGCTACAGAATGCAGCATAACACCACAACATATTAACCTCTAGTTTTAGGTCTCAGAACAAGATTATACCTCTATAGAGTCTACTTATCTAGAAAGTATTGATTTTAAAACTATAATCCAGAGTGAACTGGTTCAATATTCTCCACCAAACCGTACTGTCAGGTTAATGTCAGATATAGAATATTCTAGACATTACAATGTTTTATTTGGAGAATTGTATTTGGGCTTACAGGCCTCAGTAGAACACACGGTCACTAGTTTCCATAGAGCATTGATTTACAGGGAAATAACCACAAGAACATGATTATCAGCTTCACTGACAAGCGGAATATTGATCTGAGTTAAAGTAACAGGAGGATCGGTGGAGATATGCGCTTTCATCACTCCTTCATGGGGAAAATCCAATACTTGTGGAGTCTGTCACACACACACACACACACACACACACACACACACACCATCAGATCCTCTCATCTCTGTCTCCGCTTCTAGTTAATGAAAACTGATTGCTCCCTCTAACCCAACTCTACAGGCTCTAAATTATCCACAATCACGAGGGTTTGTTGCAGAGACACTCGTTTTCCTTTCAAGGAGGAGTTTCAATGGTGACGCCTTGGCAGATTTATGCTAAGCTTAGTTGTGACTAGGCAATCTGTTCTAGTGGCTCCGGATCGGAGCTCATCCTGGCATATTTTAGTCGGAGTGGGACTTGGGAGTTACGTGATGCAGACCAGCCCACCCCAAACTCTACACACACACAAAGTGGGTAGGCGAACTTCATAGATACAATTTCAAATTGAATTAAATCAGGCTATAGACTATTCCTAACAGCAGTGCAATGGTCAGCCTACATATTCCAACACTTCTATGGTGATACAAGCCAACAGCAATCCTGGAAAGCAAAGCTGGAATCACATAAACACAACCAACACTGCAGCACCTTCATTATCTTCAATATAAAGGATCCGTCCGCTCAGCACAGGCACAACTTATATGCAGAGATGTTAAAATCAAACAGTTGAGAAACCTAATTATTGTGGGTAGAAGAATATTGCCACAGCGAGTATGAAACACGTTTATGGTCTATTTATGTCTAACCTTTAGCGTTAGATGTTTGCTTTGACATTTTCACAAAGCTCATGCCAGCTTTTGCAGTGAAACAGCACTGTGAGTATAAATTCGCAGAAAAACCGATGACAATGACTGTTATTAACATTCGTTTTCAACTTTGAATGGGTAGAAAACCGACATAAGGGACAAATATACTTTTACATGTCCCGGGTTACATCTTTTAACTGCAACTGGAGCTCTAAATTCATAAACTGGCGCATGATAAAGAACTGAAGGCTTGAAACAAACTCTAATATACTCAGCCAGTAGGTTGACCAGATTGGAGGAATGTTGTGTCTAGATTTACACAGTCGAACTGAATATGATTCGCCAATCTCTTGAAGTTGATGTTGGCTTCTTATTCAGATTTCCATCAGTTACTACATCAGTTGCATGTTAGCGCCCGTCCAGGTGTCTGAACGCAACTGCTGAATCATTTAAGGTGAAACAGGAAATGAAAATGAGAAGCTGACTTCAATCTCTATCCTCTGCATGTCATTCAATTACAATCAGCAAACCGGGTTGTACTACTTGAGACGAGGGCCACTGCTTTAACCCCTAAATTACTATAGATGTACATTTTGATGTAACACTTACAGTTTGTCTGAGCGTTTGTGTGTTTATATATGTGAGTTTTCACATTAGCTCATAGTTACTGCCTTAAAATGCAACTGGCCCACTAGTAATTGTCCCAACTCTCCCCATTACCCACTCCAGGACTGGCCTCAGGTATCGGCTATATCAAAATATCAATCAGGTGATAAAAAATCAAATTTATAATCTTCTGCTTACTCCAAATGCAGTTGATCAGCCAAGATGTGTTTGGCGTCTGTGTTTTGCTTTTTTAGTGTAGAACTGGAGCCGCCAGGCTAACAGTGCTAACAAACACTGGAAGTCAGTGATCATCAGAGCCGTTTCCACGAATGTTAAAAGCTTACATGGTTACATATTTGTTTCAAATTACATGAAGCTACATAAACTTGTGAAAAATAACTGGTCAAGTGGCATGGACAGACGAAATAAAATAAGTACTACATTATCCTCCGCAAAACGTCTGTCTTTCTGGTGCTATTCCACGTTTAAGCTCTGGGAGGAACGTGTTGTAAAATGTCTCGGTATAAAGTAATTAAAGTACTCAGATCAGATGAGGCGGCCAAAAAAACTGGATCGTCCTATTTGGTACTGAGCTCTTCAGTGTTATCGCCATTCCTGGACCATTTTGCAGTCACTCTACATTTACTCCCTCATTGTTTCAGTGTTGCAGGCCCGAGGACAAGCGCGGCCTTCCACGTGTGTTTAAATACATCTTTGAAAGCACACAAATCCCCTGTTTGACCAGCGAAGCATAGGTGTCTTAAATAAGTCTGCTGTTAAACGGTTTCGGGAGAGCGTATACCAAGGACACTCTGCCAGCTCTCTCTCCTGCCAGCGAATTACAATTTACAGCCATAGCTGTCGCACGTACACGGGGACACGCTCATAAGAGAGTGATATAATCAATTGTGGTAACAGCATCAATAAAAAAATTTAGCCTGAAGTGAGCTTTAAATCAATACCTAGCTCATGCCTCTACAGGATTATGCATCAATAAAGCCCTCAAATAAAAAAATAATGAGAAATTCATAGCTGGAACGAAAGGAGAAAGTGAGAAAAATGACTGTGGAGGAGAGAGACAGGGGCAAACAGAGGGCACTGAATGGTGGATAGCGGTTCAGAGAGGGTGGGTGAGAGAAGGGAGGCATCATCAAACACCAAAACATCAATTACATGTTCAGAGTGGATGCTATGCTTAAAGGTAACATGGCTAAACACTGACTGAAAGCCACCAGTGCCAACCTTCCTTCTTCATATTCATTTAAATACCCACTGAAAATGACCAAAATGCAACAGTTCCCAACGAGCAGCTCTGACTTTACAGAGTTAAAGGCAAACCAGCATTGAAAACAAGAAGGAACTGTGATATTTAAAGAGATAAGTCAGCTAAAAGAAGGCTAACACTGTACAGTGAAAGTAGCCCTTTAAATACCTAACATTGCTGAAAGTTTACCAAATGTTTCGTTTTTGACAATTTTAGCTAATTTTGACCATAACTCAAAAACAGTAGCCAGTACATGACTAGCAAATACAGCTTTGAACAGTTTTGAACGTAAAAAATCATAAAACTATGTACATAGTTGCAGAAAATATGTTTCGGTAGTGACAATTCTTAATGTTCCACACTGATTTACAGACTTTATGACACATTTGCTTCAAAACAATGGGATCTAACTGCTCACCATGTGGCCACGAGGGACAGGGATGCTAATTCCTAATCTAAAGTGTGGGGGTGTGGCTAAAACATGGCTCCGCCTATGGGCTAAAACTCTGTTTCGGTGGTGACAAAGACATGGGACAGCATTTTTTGAATGTAGTTTTTAAAAATTAAACTAATGATAAAGCTAAATATTTCAGTTTCACTTTAAAAGAAATGATCTTTATAAAAAACACTGAAAAAATAAACATATTATTTTCAAAAGTTGAGTTATTTGAACCAAACTGAACACCTTTCGTCTGGCGTGTTGGACAGTGATGTCCACCATCATCACTGAAAAAGCAGCTGTAGAATCTGTTCTAAGGCCGGCACACGTTACTAAGACACATTATGTTGTTTTTTTCCTGTATCATTTTTTTTTCTTTTTAACCTTTTTGTCTATTTTCTGATTACATTCTTACAAATAGGTTGGTTTTTAAAAGCCGCTATTGTTTCAGTACCACCAAAACAAGTCGCTGGTTACATAGTTTCAAGATTAGGAGCTATAGATGAGGTCATTAGATCATGCAGCACACCTACTATTTCCAATATACCTGCTCTTTCTCAGGTTTGAACTTTAATCATGCTGTTTTCTATTCCCACATCCCTCCCCACTCTATTTTCAGTCTACAGTGTGCTGCGAGAGAATATTTGTTTTTCCCTGTGTGCTAATATACTGAGGACACTGTAGATTCTTGGTTATGTGTCATGTGATAATACCGCTGCAGTGCCATCAGCCTGCGGAGCTTCACTCGGTCTCTCCTCTAGTTTTTAATCACAAGCCCACAGCTGTCTACTCTCATTACAGCAACACCTTGAACTCCCGTAAGCCCTTTATTTAGCCCGCTGCTTTCTTGCTATTCCCTACAGCTTCATAGATAGGTAAGCGCTTGAGGCTAAGCTGTGCTTTGTTTGAATTTCTCAAACTCACTTCATCACTTAGAGCTTCCCAGGAGATCAGTTACCTTTGAAGAAAAGGAATGAGGTAAGACGTCAATGTGTCTAATAATACAAAACCTGCAGCGCAAAAAGATCAAAAAGGCTTGTGTATGCAAAACGCCGTACGAAGTATCAAAAAATGGTCTTGTAGGTCAATTGTTCTACAGAATGTAGTGGTTTTAGGGTCTCCTGGTGGGGTCGAAGGTGTGGTAGGACCAGCCTGTTCACTCTAAATATGGGCCTAACACTAAGATACTACTGGAACTGGGTCATTCTACAGAAACGTCCATTTTTGTGTCCCTAGCATTTACAGATATACTACACTTAAAAAACATGTTTGGGTAACAATTTTTTAATATTTTAAAATAAAACAATAAGTTATTTTAACAATTATACCTTCTTCGGCCATCAAATTAGCAATATTGTTTTTTAAATTAATTATCGAGAATTCTAAGCACCACAGAAGAGCTTGTCCTTACAGTCATGTGTAAAGGCCGAGGCCATATTTTGAAGAAAAAAAAAACACATTTTTCTGCAATTTTAACTACAAAAATCTATACATGACTATGAAATATATGAATTAAATGACAAAGAAAACAAATAAATATTATAAAATATATAATGAAAGTCGTTGTCCCCAGGAGTCGTGTCACTGGTGTTACTGCGTAACAAAAAAATCTCTTATTTTGTAATAAAAATCACACTGATGACATCACTTGACTTCCTTTTACCTGTTTTCTGAGGATCTATGAAGAAAAGCACATGGTGAGTCCACTGAGTCTTTCAGTTATCAGAGATTTTCTCATTTAGCTCATGATTTCATATGAAGCTTTTAGCTGAAGTCACTGGTGTGACCGACTTTATTCTGAGGTAATTGTGAAAAATTAGAATACAAATGGATTAAGTTACATATTTTAGTGGATATTCCATGATTGACAACATGTGGTTTGATGTTCTGTAGCTGTTATTCTGTAAAATGCATTTTTCATTAAAAATGTCTCTGGTGTTTCCTTTCTTACGTGTAACACCAATGAGGATCAGTAACACCAGTGACTCCTGTGGAGAGATAGAAAAGTGGACGTTTCTGTAGAATGACCCAACTCATGGGATAGAAGAATGGCCACATCTAAAGACAACATAGAGTGGTTAATGTTTTCTTCTGAGCTTGATCAGATGCTCAGAAATGCAGTGTGGCTGTATGAAAGGGTCTTCTTTTCGGGAGACAAATCTGCAGATTTTTCCACATCTTCTAAAGTTCAGTCTTAAAAGTTGGTTGCATTTTCTGGTTCTCATGATCCCAGTAATCCCAAAAACTTTCAGTGATGCTGAGGTCTGGACTCTGGGGTGGTCAGTTCCATTGTTCTGAGAACATCAGCAGCTTCTTTGTTTGATCTTCATAATAGCTTGACATGGGGACAGTTTCGGGGGTCCGCCAGGCCTTGCATGGTTGTTAAGAGTCCCATTTTCTCAGCATGTTTCATTATTTTTTTATTATAATATTTATTTTTTTTATCCAAAAATGAAACTTATGATAAATCTAAATCTTTCACCTTCAATTTAAAAGAAATTAATTTAAAAAAAAACTGAAAAAATATAAGTTAAAATTTTGGGTTAATTGAACCAAATTCAACACCTATGTGAAACTTTCATCCAGCATGTTAGCCAGCGATGTTGACCATCGTCATAAAAAAACAATTGCACACGTTACTAAGACACATTATGTTGGTTTTTTTCTTTTTAACTTTTTTGTCTATTTTCTATTTACATTCTAATAAACAGGTTGATTTTTGAAAGCTGCTATTGTTTCAGTACCACCAAAACACATTGCTAGTTATATCATTTCATTCATATTTGATTAGGAGCCAACAGATGAGGTCGAGCTGCAAAATCATTAGAACATGCAGCACATCTACTATTCCCATTAAACCTGCTTCAGGTTTGAGCTTTAATCATGTTGTTGTTTTTCACCTCTTTTCTTTTGTCTTCCACATGTCAGTGTAATATTTTAGATCTAATCCTAATCCTCAGAAACATCATCAGAAAATGTGTGTACTGGCTGTTTTGTTTGGAAATTATGCAACGAAATGTGCTCTCTGATTTTGCACAGCTGTGAATATTAAGCATGTCTGAGTCAGCCATGTGGTCATCCTGGACTTCTGGTTTCACTGAGGTATAAATATGAGGTGACGTGCAGGCCAAGCGCCCTTAGTCATCCATTAATATGGCGAGGAATCGTCAGAGAACACACAAACGAAGTGAGACAAAAGACTGCTGACCTTCATACGTCAAGCAATGTCTCTAAAAATAACTTCACATCACCCGACTCCACTGTTAGGGACAAATCCTAATCTTGTTAGGATGTAACACTATGGACTCCATCACATGCAAGAAGATTGTATACCAATATCTGGCTGCTTCTGCCAGTTGGCTCAGCCTGAGTCCTGGTGTTATCTTCCAGCAAGAAACAATCCAACCTCCTAATCCACAAAAAAATGGTTCACTGACCACAGAATCAGTGGTCAGTCCAGTCCCTTGGCCTAAACTCTATTGAAGATCTGTGGGGTGAGACCACAGATGAAAACCAAAGGCTCTGAAGTATCTAGAGAGATTTTCTGTGGAATTACAGCTTCATATTCTTTATATGTGCCCCCCTCCTCATCCAGCATATAAGACATAGACCCTTATTCCTCAACGTTGTGTACGGTCCAAGGTTTGGTAGAAGTGTCTTGAGGGTAACACTTTGACAACCAGCAAAATGCTTGTATTCTGGCTAAATACTCAGAATTATCAATAACATCATCAATAATATCAGTAATAACAGCGAAAATAGAAAATAACAATGACAATACTAATAATTGTGGACATGGCAACCCTTGTATGGGGATGTAATGTAATGTGAATGTACATATTAAACACACTGATATAAACAAATGCTGTAAGTTCCATTTAAAGACTTTTGCTTTATGCTACTAATACAGTTAATAACTACTGCATAACATATAAAACATAGCCTAACTAGTGCAGTAGAGACTATACGCATATACTTCAATAATATAGCTCAGCCAATGTTTTAGGAATATCATTTTTTCAACATTTCTGCGTAATTAGATGGTTATGATCTAAACAAAGTCATTCAGAGGGGTTTGATGTGGAATTCTCTGTTCTAGAGAAACTTACAGTCAGAATTGTTCACAATGGAGGTGACAGAAACCAGACGTCTATGCTTCCAAAAAGGTACACTGCAGAAAGTTATTACATGAAGTGGTTATAAATACATCACCTGGGGCCTGAATCACTGCTTTATGATAGTTTTGAGAGAAGCATTTGGCCTAAAACATATAATTTTTTAAAGCCATTCAGTACAGAGAAGTATACGCAGAGCATTGTAAGGCAAAATAGTTCTAAAAGAAAAATTTTTCCAATATTTTTCTAATATCAACATTATATATAAAAACTCAGAAGTCATTTTGTATAGTAAAAAAAATGGCTATAAGTTTCTGTGGTAGTTGGTCTGACAGTAGTAGCCTACAGCTGCTGGTGTTATACAGGGTGAATCCCAAAGATTTATCCGATTTCAAAGCGGTTACTTTTACAACCGTGAGGTGCCTAGGAACCAATCACAATCCAATTGAAAGAGGGGGGTCTTAGAGTTTCTGACTGTCACCAAAAGATGGCTCCCTTCAGTCTGAGAGGAGATGCGACCCCTGAGCAGAAAGCGTTCTGCGTTCTCCACTTCAATAAGAGTGAATCCGTCATAACTGCAATGTGATTTTTGCCAGTAGTGAACCTCCAACAGCTCAGAGCGTTCGTCGTTGGTTCCACAACACTGGATGATCTCCGAAATCACACTGAAAGAGCCGTGAGTGCAGTGACACCCGACAAGCTCAATCAAGTACGGGATGAGTTTGACTATGGTGTTAATGTTGTCTGTACAGCTGGAGGAGGTTCATACTGAGACCTTGTAGAATTACATAATAAACTTCATGCTCAATTAAACTGCATTGTTCTGTAATGATTTGTGAAAAAGTGAAATAAATCATTTTGAAATCGGATGAATCTTTTTGAATCACCCTGTATAATAGAGATGAAGTTTAATAGTAGACTTACATGTGCACGGGAGTGTTAGCTTGCTAGTAGCATGTATGTAGCATTATTTGTATTTTGAGTGCTAGACCTCGTGATTCAGAGGATATGGGGACAACTGAGGGGGAATGCGGCAAAACATGGAACCTTAATGGAATATTTTTAAAAATGGCATTCATATTTTGTTATAAAGAAAAACTGTTTCGACCCAGAGGGCGAAATGGTCAGGACACCGTCTACAAAATGACGCACAACTTTCGAAATCTATTGGCTCTTGGGCCTTACGCATGCTTTTTGACCATATCAGCTCAGTTTTATCAACCTTACACTGGTTACCAGTTAAATTTCGCATTGATTATAAAATTCTCTTACTGACTTATAAAGCTCTAAACGGACTCGCCCCTCAGTACCTGAGTGAACTTCTCTCTCACTATGAACCATCACGCCTACTTAGATCACAAGGTACTGGCTCACTATTAGTACCTAGAACTAATAAAGTTACGTCAGGGGGGAGAGCTTTCTCATACAAAGCCCCCCAGCTTTGGAATAGTCTTCTTGTTAATGTTCGGGACTCAGACACAGCCTCAGTGTTTAAGTCTAGGCTAAAAACTTACTTGTATAGTCAAGCCTTTGGTAATTAGTTTTCCCTGTCGGTTCTATACTTGCCAGAGTCTCTGCTGCTCTGCTAACACTGTAATCTGTAATCAGTCGCCCATTACAGAACTGACACCCATTACAGAACTGACTCTCTGGGTGTTTTTCCTTTCTTTCTTTCCTTTGCCGAGTTGAACTGCTGCCTCTCTGCCTTGATCGGGTGCCACTGCTCGCCAGCCCTCTGGACCGGCTTGACCACCATTGAGCTTCTTGCTGTACAACGCCGTGCAAACCTCACCCTCACAATCCCGACCCCACTGATGCTGCTGTTGCATAAACTAAACTAATCAAATTAATCATTTGAACTAATCAATCATTTAAACTAATCAAATTAATCAATCACCCATTACAGAACTGACTCTGTGTGTTTTTTCTTTCTTTTCTTTGCCGAGTTGAACAGCTGCCCATCCTGTGCATCTGATGCTGCTGCCTCTTCTGCCTTGATTTGGTGCCACTGCTCGCCAGCCCTCTGTACCGGCTTGACCATCATCAAGCTCCATGCTGTACTACGCTGTGCAAACCTCACCCTCACAACCTGACCCCACTGATGCTGATGCTGCCGCCGCTGCTGCTGCATGAACTAAACTAATCACATTAATCATTGCTCCACCTGTTTTCCCTGTTTTTGTACTAACAATGTTTACTATCCGGTGTCGACCAGAGGAGGATGGGTTCCCCTTCTGAGTCTTGGTTCCTCTCAAGGTTTCTTCCTGTTTCTCTTAGGGAGTTTTTCCTTGCCACTGTCGCCACTGGCGGCACTCATGGGGGCTCGGACCCGGATTTCTTTCTGTAATGCTGATTTCCTTGTAAAGCTGCTTTGTGACAACACCTGTTGTAAAAAGCGCTACATAAATAAACTTTACCTACTTACTTATTTTCCTTTTATTGGCTCACTTTTGAAACATCTGCATGAATTTGACTGTGTTTATGTAAATTATATGTAAATGAGGGCAAACAGAGGAGCGTTGTTTGTAAATGATATGCAAAAGGCACCAGTACATTAGTGCTTGTTTCCACGCATTGAAGCTGATTCATCAGTTGCGCTCAAAATACTGCTTGTTTTGTTGTTGTATGACAGAATCAGACATGGAGTAGTTCATCCAGTACGTCATTCAGGGTTAAATCTGCGCTCGTTTTTAAGCAACTTTATTGAACAAGGGTCATTGTGCCATTACCTTGCCAAAGGACAAGGTACCACAAGCCTGCTTCAGTTTATCCATGGCAACCATGTCCTGCACCAGCTGCTTATCTATGAATCCATTAGGATATTATAATATTTATATCAGTTACAAAGTCTTGCCATTGCTTCCATGCACTACTGAGCCTTCTTCCCTAATTTACTGTTCTATTCAGTTTGCATCTTTGTCTGTCTTTGTATGTTCCGCTATGGAGTGGCCTGATATGATCTTGCCTGCCTGCAGCCTTGAAGCATAAACTCATTTTACGCATGTATGCCTCTGATTTGCCACACCTACGCTTTGATTTGCATTGCTTTTTCATGCAATGTAAAAGAAACAACAACATGCCACGCACGTGCATCACGAACTGTGGCTTTTCTGCTTGCCTGAAGTCGGAAAAAATGGTTTAACTGCAAAGACAGAACTGACACAGTTTAGCAAATGGGGACAGTCAGCAAGGCGACAAAGGCGATTCAGTTTAATTCAATACAAACCACTGAATCATCAATACTATCTTTATATATGAGGATGTAAGACCATGAAAGGAGCAAGGAGGAAAACGCTCAAATGGTCATAAACACAGTGTACAAAATAGCATACTACTGCAGCACTGTGTATCAGCCATGGGCCAACAGCAGACAGAAGCACCAGAACCCAAATCGACCCCAGGAAGAAGGGCTAATGCACCCCAGGTTAC
Source organism: Colossoma macropomum (assembly GCF_904425465.1). NCBI lineage: Eukaryota > Metazoa > Chordata > Actinopteri > Characiformes > Serrasalmidae > Colossoma > Colossoma macropomum. Next base: position 4,547,080 of record NW_023494798.1, on the reverse strand, counting down.
ATCCTGCCATATATAATGCCCTCCCATTCCTTCCAATTCCACAGTTCCACTCTATTTCCACTGCTGGCTGGGAGGCGAGGCCTAGCATGACTGCTTGGATTAAACCTAGAGGTGCATGAATACTTTCAGACCTCTAGCCAAGACCCAGACTCGGCAGTGTGGTGTGAAACACAGTCATCTCGCTGTGGGTCGTCTACAAGCTCTTCCAAGGCACATTAGTATAATGACGGATAATGAAAGGAAATCAAAGGAGCTTGAATATCATGGAAGAGTCAAGAGTAAAAGAGACCATCATGATGCTTTTGATGTTTTTTTGCCATGACTTTCTCATTTTTTGACACTGAAAAAAAGGAAAAAATCTAAATGCAAGCCTGTCGATGCAAAATGCCACTGAATGTAAATGTAATTTACAAACTGTCACTTGCAGAATAAGCAATTTCCACAATCTGTTGGGGGTTTTTTGCCACTGTCACAGAGGTGATGTAAACAAACAATATCCACGACCTGCTGTAAGGCATGTTAAATAAAGAGTTAAAATTTCACAAATTCTACTGTTCACCCAGACTGTTACGCTGACAATATAATTTTTAATGAAATACACTGTATATAATTAGAAAAGAATGTAAAATAGAAAAAAATCAATAGTGATCCTTTACTGCAAACATATTATCTTGTCAAGTAAAATGATCTTAAATCTAGTCAACAAATCTAATATTTTTCCTGAGATTGTTGTAAGCTTATTTCAAGATTATTTGACCTATTTCCAAACCTTTTTACTTGATTTTAAGTAAATTTCTTAAGTAAATTTATCTCATTATGTTGACAGATAATTTTGCTTGTTTTAAGAAATGTGTTTGAATCCAGCAAGATTATCTGTCAGTATTTGTAAGATGAATTTTCTTAATAAAATTGCTTACAACAGGTAAAAAATGTCTAGAAATAAGACACAACCAACTCAAAATAAGAAATATTACATAGATCAAGTAGAATTAAGATAATTTCACTTGCCAAGATGCTATTTTGTGCAGTGTTACTGTATATTAGGGTTGGGTGATTTCTGCCTAACTGGCATATGACAATGTCCACAATATACAATATTAAGGGCAACGGGTATTTTCAAATTATGTCAAAAACTGAAAAACATCAAAAATAGAGATACGAGGTTTTCTTCCGACAGCAGCGATATGTCTGTAAAATGAGAGCGAGAGCTGCTATTATGCAGTCAACCTTTAAGTCAACCTTTAGCCACTAACCATGAGTGCCATTCCATTAGGAGCCTGTGCAAAACACATTAATGCCATGGACATTTTTCACTCGCACTCGGCTGAAAACGAAACTGTTGTGAAAACTTTTTGCTTTACTTGTTGCATCACTTCTGGTTTAAACTGGACTTTTTACAGCAGAATATTTACTTTACTGGTAGCCATACATCCAGTGAGCCACTGATCTGCATCCATCCAAGTGTTGGTCTGTCATTAAGATACCGCAAGTCAGATCCCTAGCAATGCCACAGCCATCCATAACTGGGAGTCCAAGAGAGCATAACTGGCCTCGCTTTCGCTTGGTGTGCAGAAAGGCCTTCCCTCTGTCTCACTCAGGCTAGTGGTGGCCAATGTGGGCATCTTAGCTAACGTACAGGGTTAAGTAGCTACGGATTACATGTAACAGTGTTATGCAATATTAAGCAGGTAAGCAGTAAAGTTGACATCTACTTCTAGTTCTATACAAGATAGGACTATGGCTAATTAGTCTTTATTCACTGAGGTGCACTGTGTGTGTTGAATATGAAGTCAGTAGTTAAAATTTTTATTGATTTTTTTCATTGACTGTGGAAGCGACAATGAATTAGGCTAGTCGGTGGTTGTCTGTGGCACATGATGCTTCCTATTTTCACCACTAGCATAGTTTTGGCAAGTATATCGTCACTGTCCAAAGAAAAATATTTACCTCCAATTTTGTCAATTTTTATTTTTCTACACCATTTCAACACAGCAGCTGTCCTTCGTGTAAAAAGCTTGTCATTGTGTAAAAAATTTCATGATGATTGGACCAATAAAAAAAAACCCAAAATAACTTAGAATTAACATCCATTCAATCTATTCACTGACTTATAATAAAACTTCTGAACATTTTTGTCTTGTACTGTAAAGTTACTATTTTGGGCATGTTTTTCTTTGGACAGTGATGATATCTAACCTATAATATGTCATTTTATTTCATAAAACAGTGACGTTTTCCTGTTTGACATGTTTAAAGATATTTTATTGAAATCTGAACTTGTCTTTACTTAATATGACTTTAAAAAGACAAGTAATCCAAAAATAATGAAAAATAATTAAATTATGTTACTTGAAGGTAACATTTCTTTGGATTAGCTTACACATCATATTTCATAACATGTAATCATTAAGTCCAACCCTGCTGACATGACAGAATTAGCAGTCTCCTCCAAGCATGTTGAGCTGTCCAATGATGTTTCACCTGAGGCACTTTGAAAAAGATGTGGTGCTTCACGCTAGCATGTGCTAGCCTTTACCCTCCCAGCTTGGTAGCCTCAAAGACCTTACTAGCAACTTTGTTCTTTCCAATTTTGTCCACGACAAAATTGGAAAGAAAAAAGTATGAAAAAAAAAAATAAATAAATCACACCAGAATGTCAATGCACATCCTAAAATGAAGTAACTGTACCGTATCATTAATTGGCAGCCTAGTATATCCAGCCTGAACTATGTGTCTGCATTATCTTTGAAAACACAAAGATCAGACTGGATCAGTATTGGCCGATACTCAACACTGAAGTATTCTGATCGGATTGAGGAGTTTAAATAGTATAGAAAAGAGCAATAATAAATGTAGGTACCCCTAAGGATATAACCAGCAACAATAACCTAAGGGCAAAGGTTGCATATCGCTGCTGTCGGAAGAAAATCTCCATTTTTGTTGTTTTTCAGTTTTTGACATAATTTGAAAATGCCTGTTGTCCTTTACATTGTGTGTAAATTTTATGATGAATGGACCAAAAGAGGCAGCCTAAAATGACTTGGAAAAAAGTCTGGTTCCATTGACTTACATTAAAAGTAAAGTAGTTTCTATCTTATCATTTTTGAGGTTTTCTTCCGACAACAGCGATAACCAAATAAGAGACGATCTAAGGGCATAACCAACAACAGGATATCCTTAACCTTGAACTGACAGAGAGAAGTATGTGGAGTAGAACACCTTGCCTGAAGCACACAGAACACCAGCAGCCTTACATCTCTGGAACTCAGCATCTTTATATCAGACTGCCTTCCAACGTTTCTTCTTACAACACTGCACAATATTGGACACTTCAAAAAGTAAGACAATCACTGTCTCAGTGTTGTCATGGAAACTAGCAGAGGCTAACCATCAAGCAACAAGACGTTCTTTATGGGTGCTTTCCTCTATTTCAGGCAATAAAGTCTACTAAGCAAAACTGCATGGCAATTTTTCCATGAATACATTTAACCCAGTTGCTCTTAACATGCTTATACTCTCCTTCTCTCTCTCTGTCTTTCTCTCTTTCTCTCTGTTTATGAGGCGTGTATTCAAGTGAAGTGGCCCTGCCTACAGGCTCCGTCCGGTCGAGGAGTCCCGGGATGTTTTAAACCTGCACTTTCATCATTTCAGAATTTTGCCCTTTACGAAAAAACCACTATGCCTCGGGGCGCATGCCATCTGTGAAGTTAGTCTAACGTAACGCTGCTGGTCATTAGGTTTGCTGATGGAAGGAAGAAAAGAGGCCAGTAAACGTGCACTTTGGGTAAATTCAAAGCTGGCATGCAGTCACTCAAGTTCAAGCCCGGTGCTTTTCAAGCTTTTCAAGGCCAGGGGAAATAGAGTGTGTTTATTTTTCTACTACTTTTGCACAGCTTTTGCCTTTCATGCCTGACGAGCTGCTGTTGCTGAAATTACCTCACAGCTCAAAGACCTTGGCTTAAAACTAATGGAATTATGCCATGAGGACCATACTTCATTTCTATAAGGTCTGCATGGGCATGAAATTGACTGAAACTGGTACTTGTGATTTTGAGACAATTCTGATTCTGACAAAGCCTGACTAGTACTGCTAAGTTTGAAACCCGAACTCAACCTGAACTCATTCCGAACCTGCTCGGTCTGCTGCAGAATGGCTGCGAAATAAACGTAGGCATATTCCTTTTAAGAAAATAAGCATTATATATTACAACCCCATTTCCAAAAAAGTTGGGACGCTGTGCAGAATGTCAATAAAAATAGAATGCAATGATATGCAAATCATGTAAGCCATATTTTTAAAGAAAAATACTATAAAGACAATATATCAAATGTTGAAACTGAGACATTTTATGTTAGTTTTTTTTTAAATATATGCCCATTTTGAATTTGATGCCAACAATGCGTTCCAAAAAAGTTGGGACTGTTCGGGGTCCCCTTTGTCATATTTTTCATTTCATAATGCGGCAAATGTTTTCAGTGGTGACAAGTCTGGACTGCAGGCAGGCCAGTTTAGCACCCGGACTATTTTAATACAAAGCTGCTGTACTACATGCAGAATGTGGTTTTACATTGTCTTGCTGAAAAAATCAAGGCCTTCCCTGAAAAAGACGTCGTTTTGGCAACGTATGCTGCCAGCCAGATCATTCAGCATTAATGGTGCCTTCACAGATGTGCATGTCACCCATGACATGTGCACTAATGCACCCCTATACCATCATGGATACTGGCTTTTGAACTGAGCACAAGCTAAGTGGTCTTTAGCCCAGAGCACAGTGTCCAAGATTTCCAAAAAGAATTTCAAATGTTGATTTGTCAGACCACAGGACACTTTTCCACTTCCCCTCAGTCCATTTTAAATGAGCTCAAGCCCAGAGAAGGTGGTGGTGTTTCTGGATCCGATTTATGTACAGTTTCTTCCTTGAGTTTAAGAGTTTTAACTTGCATTTATGAATGCAGTGATGAACTGTTTTCACAGACAGTGTTTTTCAGAAGTGTTTCTGAGCCCATACAGTGATTTCCACTACAGAATCGCATCTGTTTTTAATGCAGTGCTCAAATCATGGCCAGCAAATACTGGTTTTTGGCCTTGTCCTTTGTGCATACAAAGATTTCTCCAGATTCTCTGAATCTTTTAATGTTATTTTGTACCATAGATGATGATGAGTTCTTCGCTGTTTTACATTGAGAAACGTTATTCTTGAATTGTTGCACTATTTGATCGTACAGTCTTTCACAGAGCGTGAACCCCTCCTCGTCTTTACTTCTGAAAGACTCCGCCTCTCTGAGATCCTCCTTTTTGTACCCAATCATGTTACTGACCTGTGGAGTTTGGCTTCATTATAACATTTCTCCACCAATCTACAGCAACTTCAGAGATCAGATATTCTCTGGTTCCCCAAAGACTACAAATAAGAGTCATGTGTTGTTGGATAGGTGGCATAACGCCCTATAATTCTTTAAAGTTTGAAGTTGGCTCCTCTTGTTTTCACCGAGTTATGGCATTCTAAATTCCTCTGGTTCTCCGGACCTCCACCATGAGCTCAGCAAGGCCGCCTAGAGCGCACCTAAGTCAGATACAAATTTCCGGGATTCTGGGGTCTGTATCTCCAGTTTCTTGAGAGCTAGCAATGTGATCCATGACTTGTTGGAACGGGCGCCTTACACTCTACTGACCTGTAAAGTTTTTGCTTTGTCAAAGATTTGTAACGTTGAATTTTTAAAGTCGCTTGTTGGAAAGTATTCCCTTCTCCTGTGGTTTTATTCATAACATCATCAGCAGTTAATCAATGCAGACTCGACTTTCATCACATAACTGTCAACTTTAATAAACCTGAAGTCAGGCAACCCCCATCTGAGACCCTAATATTTTGTGGTATGGTTTGGCTCAGGTAGCAGACCTCTAACTCAGAGCACCTTAGCAAGGTCAAACAGAACAGAAGGTGTGCATGATAAAGAGAAAAAACAGTTTTTGTTTGTTCCTGAAGGTTAGGCTTATAGTTACTTTCGCATATATAATACATATGGGGCATGCTATTATCACAAAAAGGTGCTTACATATATGACACATATTGGCCATTCAACTACTATTATTTTTTTGACGTTTTTCAGTTTTTGATGAATAGACTAATATAAATGACCTAAAAGGACTTACAAAAAAAGTCCTCCAAAAAAGTTAACATTTTGGAGATACATTTTGGAGGTTTTCTTCTGACAACAGCTATATACACACACACACACACATATATATACACACACCTCACATCTTGACAAGGCTATAAAAATGCATGTGTGTGTTCTGTAATGCATGTGTAATGTTTATTGATGTAGTAAATACATAATGAAGACACAAATGACCGAGTTGCAATACCCATCTGACATTAATATGCTGTGAACTGCTGAAGTAAAGTAATCAAATGTATTTGTGTCATGTATGGGCTGCTTATGTTCAGCCTCTCTGCTGCAGTGAGGTCAGGTAGCTGTCTCATGAAAGCTTTCATGCGAGCGAACTGCTTTACGCCTACATACGCGGACACAGAATAGAAAAACACCTGCGAAAAATGGAACCGTGCTGATAAGTTTTCATCAAATGAAGCAGAGGGTGAGATCTGAATGTGCATGTAGTCCTTGGCTTTGACAGTCTGCGTGGTTGTAATAGCTCACACATTCTTCAGGGACAGAAACATACTGTTTTATTAATAGATTTCATTTTGAAACTCTGAGCAAACACAGTCCATTCCTCTCTTTCTCCTTCATATCACTTCATTATTCCTCCTGCCCTGCAGCACACGATGGGCTAAAAACATTTACGGACTCAGAGAAAACAACTTGTGTAAACAAAAAAGTAGAGAGGAGATAAATAGTAAGGCTAATTAATATTCCTGATCAGCTGAACTCTCCCGCAAGGAACAAGTGCAGAGAGTCTAATGAGACGTCTCCAACCTCTAAACGAAGCTGTCAATGAATCAATCAATCACTGTCCAGCATACAGAGGCCTGGAGGTGGCCTAGTTGGCTAGTGCAGTGTCCTTTTTCTTGCTGTTTTCCCATTCACAAAAATTTTTTTACATTTTTGCTCGTCAACACTACTCGTCAGCCAACACTATGTTTACGTGGGATGGTGAGAGAGCGCTCGACTTACACCTCCTCCCATTATGGGAGTTCAGAGACACTGCTGTTTGTATTTGTTGCTTTTCGGTGTGACCTAAACTAGAAATGGGTGCTGGAAGTGGTTATATTTACTGACTGGAAGCCATAAGCTTGGGCACTATCTAAATATAAATGATGATATTTTCACAAGCAGAATTACCCTTCTCTCCACTCACCCCGAGCCCTTTCTATGCTATCTTTAGTTTATTTGCATTCTTGGTAATAACTGATTTAATGTAATGCACATACTAAATCATAGAAAACTGAGTAACTCAACCACTTTTTACAATAAACTATTTCACTTTGTTATCAAAGACTGCTGACTGTAACGTCCAGGCAACCTGCTAGGCCACCTCCGGCTGCTAGAGCCAGTACTAAGTATTTAGGACTGAGCGGTAGCAACTGTGGGCACTGTACTTAAGGAGTGCTCACACACTGCTCGTCGCCCAGTCTTGAGTTCACGAAACGATGCTGTCAATGAATGAATCAATCACTGTCCAGTATACAGAGCCCTGGAGGTGGCCTAGTTGGGTAATGCAGTGTCCTTTTTCTTGCCATTTTTTACACTTTTTGCTCACCAACACTACTCGTCAGCCAACACTATGTTTACGTGGGATGGTGAGAGAGCGCTCGACTTACACCTCCTCCCATTATGGGAGTTCAGAGACACTGCTGTTTGTATTTGTTGCTTTTTGGTGTGACCTGAACTAGAAATGGGTGCTGAAAGTGGATATATTTACTGACTGGAAGCCATAAGCTTGGGCACTATCTAAATATAAATGATGGACAACTTCTTACAATAAACTATTTCACTTTGTTTTCAAAGACTGCTAACTATAACATCCAGGCAACCTGCTAGGCCACCTCTGGCCACTAGAACTAGGACTAGGGCTAAGCCTAAGTAACTAGGGCTGAGCGGTAGCAGTTGTGGGCATCACACACTGCTTGCCGCTCAGTCTTGAGTTTCACGCTGCCACTTGCACATTGCTCTGACTCCAGCTTTAGCAAAAAAATCGGGCGGAAAAAGTCTTGAGTGTGTTTCATTCTCCATGTTTAGAGAGCGGCGAGGGTGACATTAAAGAAGGTTTTTGATTCAGTTTTGGAGAGCTCTTATTTTGCATCATGCTTTTAAGTCTTTAGTTAGGATGGTTTTTATCCCCTTCGTGGTACACTGCGTAGCACTTTAGTCCCCTCCTCCGACCAGTTACTTCCCTAGTTTATCGCGCTCCCCTTTCAATTCGCTCCTTCTCTTGCTTGTTTTCCCAGCTCTTAGCCCCTTTTGTTTCTTTCGAGTTGCACCTTTCTCCTCACCCTCAGTTGCTCTGCACTTGAGGTCATCCTCTTGTGTCCACCAGGTGGTTCGTCCCTTAGTGCTCCTGACTACTATCATAAGGTTGTGAGTTCGATCTTCATGCAAGGTGAACCCCTTGGTGCGTTACACTAACCATGCATTCATAAACTCCTGCTTGTGTGGGTTCATGTCTGTTTCTTTTCTTTAAATGACTTGCATGCTAGTAGCTCCCCCTGTTGGAGAAACTTCAGACTGCTAAACGTCCAATAAACATCTTTAAAAGTTGTTCACATTTGGTGGCTCCTAAGTGGCGCAACCATCTAAGCATTGGCCCTATCATCAGGAGCTTGATCCCTGGTGATGGTACAGCCATCCATGGCCAGGAGTCCAAGAGAGCACAATTGGCCTCGCTCTCTCTGGGTGGGTAGGATGCCCCCCCCCATCACTTAGCATGATGATAGCCAGCACAGGCGCCTGTTAGCTGACGTAACAGAACTGGCGGTTGGCGCTTTCCTGACATGTTCAGCTTCACAGGTCTCGGAGGAAGCCTGTGCTAGCTTTCGCCCTCCTAGGTGGGATTGTGTGATTGGGGGATTCCTAACTAGTGGGTGAAATTGGACACATCTAAATTTGGGAGAAAACTGGGAAAAAGTCTGAAGAAATGTTCAAATTTGATTACATGACCCTATTGTCAGGGCCAAGATCATTGTCTCTGTTTGTTTTAAGGTTCCTTTTGAGTTTGCCCTTTTTGGTAAAAAAAGCTCTAATAACTTGCACAACATGCTGCCTCAATACCTCCCATTTCCTCCAGACGACCAGACCAAAAACATGAATTCCACAATTATCTCAACATTTCTTCATATTTAAATCTTTAAGAGTGGTATGATGTGAAATGGTCCAATCTTCGAGAAACGTACAATCAGAATTGCTCACAGTGGTGGTGACAGAAACCAGACGAAGTACATTGCCTGTTGCTTAATACATTGTTTTACAATGGTTTTAAGATGGCAGGTATAGTGCAGATCCCAGCTCCCAAACCCACTGTGGCTGCTTCATCCAACCTCTCTGCAAATATTTGAATAACGCATCTGTATGCGGGAATGCCCCTTCCTCCTGGCGGTTCAGAAACAGGTCTGTTAGGAGAGTTTAACATCGGTGCTCACGTTGGGCCGCATCAGGGGCTCTGGAAGAGACAGCTGTGTTTGGCGAGAGTGTTTGGCCTTGACCTTTTGGCTGGCTCCACCTCCAAGAGCAGGACGAGCGCAGAACTGAGCCGAGCATCTGCCCGCTTCGTCCAAATCCACCGAAAGGTCAGCTCTGACAAGCCAGACAGCCGTGTCAAAACGCCTCTTCTTACAAAAAACTAAAGGTTAGTTTTGGTTAGAAAAAAGCTCAAGCAGCTTTTTTGTTTTGACAGCGTTCATTTGATTAGAGGCAATTAGCACTTAAAGGCTAGCACTGCTAACAAACACCAGAACACAAGTTACCCAAGTAGCACAAATTCTTTCTGTAAAATACATCACCAAAACTTCTTTTAAGCAGGTTGAGAGACATTTCTGGGGATGTATTTTTACTAAAACTTTTTGGGCTACTTGGGTGACTACTGTGTTGTAGTGTTTGTTAGCAAAGTTAGCCTCAAAGTTAGACTCCAAACATGCCTTGGCTGATCACATAAATCTGTGGTAAGTGGGGAAATTCTGTAAATTTGATTTTTTGCCTACCCCAGTTAAAGGAGGGTCTTATGAGACTGAGGTTAGCATTAGCGGTTAGCTCCCATATGCACTTTAGTCAACACCCAGGAGGCATTATGGCCACTGCTGACCCACAATCTTCCCTCTTTATGGAAGCAATTTACATTTGTAATCAATCTAAAGAGTGATTACAAGAGCATCACTGCTTCTAAGAGAGTCTCAAGGGAGTGTTTGGGCATCCATTACTGCTGGCACTTACCACTGGCTGGCAATATGGTCTCAGTGGACCGGCTCTTGAGGGGCTGCGGTCTGGCATGGCTGAATGTTTCAGGGGTCTGGCTTTATTTTCTGCCTGGTTCTCAAGGGTTTCCATTACCATTTCCGAATGCCAACTGATGCTCCTGCCAGTATGCTATGACTCCCTTGTTCCCTGTGAATCCCCATCGGGGGGATTGTGTCAGAACTTTAAAGCTCTGCCTCTGATCTTCCTCGTCATCACTGGTCAAATGGTCATCGGCAGCTGGCAGAGACGCTCACAAGTTGCTTCATGTGATTCGAGTCTCGAGTAATTGTAATTTAGTTTAGGCCATATATGCACATATGTGTTCATATTTCTAAGTATAAAATATTGCATAAAATATGTATCATACATACAGGTCTAACACATGAATACATCCCAGTACAGTTATAATTGTTACTATATTATCTCTTTGCTTTTAAATATTAAATTAATTGTTAATATTTAATAATACTAATATCCCAGCTGACATCGGGCGGAAGGCATGATGCACCCTGGACAGGTCGCCAGTCCATCGCAGGGCAGACAGACATACACATTCACACCTAGGGGCAATTTAGCATGTCCAATTGGCCTGACTGCATGTCTTTGGACTGTGGGAGGAAACCGGAGTACCCGGAGGAAACCCACACAGACACGGGGAGAACATGCAAACTCCACACAGAAAGGACCCTGGTTGCCAGCCGGGGAATCGACCCCAGGCCATTCTTGCTGTGAGGCGACAGCACTACCCACCGCGCCACTGTGCCGCCTATAATATCAGTATTACTAATAATATTTAAATGTGTCAGAGAACAAAATGTTCATGTTTTAATGCTAATTTTCACTTCATTATTAGCTATGCAGAAGAAACAAAGATGCATAAAAACCTTATATTATATAACATGAAGCTAGTATATAAGAGAAATATATGCCATCCACTTAGCGTATCATATTCTATATAAGTTGGCATGTGTCACATTTATGTCCAAATATGACAAATATAAGTTAGATATCGCTGTTGTTGGAAGAAAACCTCGTGTCTCCAAAATGGTAACTTTACAGGAGAAGGAAAAAACAGACTTTCCTTTTAATGTAAGTCAATGGAACCAGACTTTTTTTCAAGTTATTTTGGGCCGTTTCTTTTGATCCATTCATGATGAAATTTACACACAAGCTAGCTAGCATAACAGCTAATCCCACATGTTTGTTCCAACCCAACTCGCAGCAAATAGGGATAGAGGAAAGTGTGGGCCAGCTGGAAAGCCCTGAGAACCAGTTTGAGAACCAGTGATTTAAAGTTTTTAATGTGAAATTTAACTTCTAAAAGTTCAGCTACGTTAGCTGACAAGCTAATTTAGCTCTTGCACTAGCTAACACACTTGCTCTCCAAACTGCATGCTAGCCAACCATTTCAAGTTGCATTTACTGCATGTCATTCTGTCATTCAGACTGAAGCCTTTTCAATAATGAAAGGTTCATTTGTTTTATCTATTTACAGGATTAAAGTTGGTGTTCCTAATTCAATCGTTTTTTGTTTTTTTTATGTTTCCGTGCGTTAATTAAGGGATGAGTTCAAGTTGAGTCATGAGTCAGTCAACATGCGACTTCAGTGGCACCTTTGGCAGGTCGAAAATCTCAACAATATGCATATCCACTCAAATGGACCAATGATATCACTCGCTGTGAGGGCCTGTCTGCTCACCACAGGTAGGTTTGATGTTATTTATGCACATTGTGATGTAGTGTCATTGATACACACTTGTTCGCTACACCGATCAGCAAGGAAGCAAACGTTTATTTATGTAGCGCTTTTTACAACAGGTGTTGTCACAAAGCAGCTTTACAAAAAAATCAGCATTAAAGAAAGAAATCCGGGTCCAAATCAGGCATAACATTATGGCATAACACTGTGTCCACTCACTGTCCACTCTATTAGACACTCCTACCTTGTCAGTCCACCTTGTAGATGTAAAGTCAGAGACGATAGCTCATCTGCTGCTGTTTGTGTTGGTCATTCTCTAGTCCTTCATCAGTGGTCACAGGACGCTGTTGGCTGCATATTTTTGGTTGGTGGACTATTCTCAGTCCAGCAGTGACACTGAGGTGTTTAAAAACTCCAGCAGCACTGCTGTGTCTGATCCACTCAGACCAGCGCAACACACACTAACACACTGCCACCACCACGTCAGTGTTACTGCAGTGCTGAGAATGATCCACCACCCAAATAGTACCTGCTCTGTGAGGGTCCTTGGGCGTCCTGACCACTGAAGAACAGGGTAAAAGGGGGCTAACAAAGTATCAGAGAAACAGATGGACTACAGTCTGTAACTGTAGAACTACAAAGTGCACCTATATAGTAAGTGGAGCTGATAAAATGGACAATGAGTGTCAAAACAAGGAGGTGGTCATAATGTTATGCCTGATCGGTGTAAAATTTGGGCACTTCAGATCAAATGACGTTTTGTTGATTTTCTAAAAAAAATTGAAATGCATATGTTATATTTTGTTTTATTTTTTCAGTATATTAGAGTCTATGAATAATTACAAACAATGCACAAAAATGGCAGAAAAACTGGATATTTAAGTGTGTTCTGTAGAGGATGTGTTGACTCCTTTAACCAACAAACCATATAATTTGAGCTGCATTGTTCAAACTTTTGCATAAAACTGTATTTACTTTTAACTTGGTGGCTACATTGTTGCCAGCTTGGTCTACTGTTTTGGATATACACAAAATATATACAGATATATATTAAATATATCGCTGTTTGTACCATTGCGATTACTTGATTTGTACCTTCTATTTCCAGCCTCCTACCGTAACAGTACTTACGTCTGCATGCAAACCAGTGTGTGGACATTTTTTTTTCTGACCGGTTCTCACGGGTTTCCATTACATTTCTCAACCTCAAAGGATGTAGCTGCGGACAGATGCCAGGTTCCCACAGCTCCTGCTTTTTCAGTACGGGTATGTGATGTTTTGATGGACGTGGGAGTTAAAAGTGTCGTTTCTAGAAAGCCATTTTCCTCCTGTGCACAATTCTCCTCATGAGCTCTCCTACTGACAGTCTGCCACTGCACAACAATACCTGCCAACAGCTTACAGATATCTTTAGTGAAGTAAAGTAGGATCACGTAAAATTGTGTTTATATCAGCATATTCTGAAATGCACACTCAAACTCATGTTCCATTCCCTTTCCTTTCATTCCGTCAGGCTACATTAGTTGCTTGAAACCTACATGAAACTTTTGTTGCACTGGAGTTGCGTAATATAAAGCGCACTGAAACTCATTTGAAACTTAGCCGCAACAGTTGCATGTGTCTCAGCCGTGTGAAAAAACTTCAATGAAAGCCGATCAGGACACCAGTAACGCATCCCATGATCATGTCGAACTCCATACCTTCAACAGTTGGTTGCACTGGCTGTGTTTACATGCAAAGATTTTGCCAATCCGATTAAATACATTCTGATTATAGATTAAGACTGAGGTGTTTATATGTTTCTCTACTCAACAATCTGATGGAAAATCTCCGTTTAAACTCATACTACGAGTAATCCGATCCATAATTATGTGAATGCGTCCCACTCAGTGTAGACGTTACCATGACAATGAGCATCACGTCTTGTCCCGTCAGAGTGAGACGTACCGTCCCGTCAGAGTGAGACGAGCAGCAGTGAGCAGGGCTTGTGTTTTTAATTGCTTTAAAATGACATAAGCTGGACGCCCCGTCCCACCGCCATCTTTTAAAGATCAGAAAATAAACTTCGTCTCCTCTGCAGACCAGTTTCTGCTCCGCCATGTTATAAACTGCCGCTATGATGCGGCCGAACATGCGCAGAACGTATTTAAACTTTCCCACTGGGAATGTAATCAGATACAGATGTTTACACGGTTATTATTCTTCTATTTAAAGGATTAGTTAGCTCTTTTACCCTGTTCTTCAGTGGTCAGGACCCCCATGGACCCTCACAGAGCAGGTACTATTTGGGTGGTGGATCATTCTCTAGCACTGCAGTAACACTGAGGTAACGTGGTGGTCGGGTGTTAGTGTATGTTGTGCTGGTCTGAGTGGATCAGACACAGCAGTGCTGCTGGAGTTTTTAAACACCTCAGTGTCACTGCTGGACTGAGAATAGTCCACCAACCAAAAATATCCAGCCAACAGCGTCCTGTGGGCAGTGTCCTGTGACCACTGATGAAGGACTAGAGGATGACCAACACAAACTGTGCAGCAGCAGATGAGCTATCGTCTCTGACTTTACATCTACAAGGTGGACTGACAAGGTAGGAGTGACTAATAGAGTGGACATTGATTGGACACAGTGTTTAAAAGCTCCAGCAGCACTGCTGTGTCTGATCCACTCAGACCAGCACAACATACACTAACACACCACCACCACGTCAGTGTTATTGCAGTGCTGAGAATGATCCACCACCCAAATAGTACCTGCTCTGTGAGGGTCCATGGGGGTCCTGACCACTGAAGAACAGGGTAAAAGGGGGCTAACAAAGTATGCAGAGAAACAGATGGACTACAGTCTGTAACTGTAGAACTACAAAGTGCACCTATATAGTAAGTGGAGCTGATAAAATGGACAATGAGCGTAGAAACAAGGAGGTGGTCAGAATGTTATGTCTGATCGGTGTATATATCATTTAAGAGCACCTCAAGCATTTAAAGAATTGTTAATGTATGTTTACTTTATATTTGCAGAACTTATAAAATGGTAAAAAAAATATTGTGTCATGTGCAAAAGTGGGACTACTAACCCACTTGTCCTTGCAGATCGCTTACAGTTCTGGGACGTTCTTGAGTCGTCTTGCATGCACAGCATGCTTGAGGTCCTTTCACAGATTTTTCAGTGAAGTTTTTAAGTAGTCCATGGTGGATTTCGAGGTATGTTTAGGATCACTGTCCTGTTACAGAAGCAGCTCTCATTTCTCTTTTTGCCAATATTTAATGGAATCCATTTCTTTATCTACCTGTGCTGTGTTTCCTGTGCCACTGGCTGCCACACAGCTCCAATGCATAATAGACCCACTCCAGCGCTTAACACTTGGCAAGGTGTTCTCTTCATCAAATGCTGCTCTTTTTTACTCTAAATATTAGGGATGTGGCCTAGGAATTCTGTTTTTACTTGTTTACTTACTATTTGTTCTTGTTTTTTAAGTGTATCAAATTTGAATGGACTGTGCATTAAGATTTGCAGAAAAATGGCATTTTCTAAAATAGTCTCCTGCAGAGAAGACAGCAGAGCCAGCATTAAAGTCGGCAGAATCTCTGCACCGCGTCGGGTTTGTTGGCTTTTATGCAAAACATACATGCCTGATGTAAATGAATGTAAAGAGAGATGCTGCACTGGCAAAGAGATACACACTCACATCCACACTCTCTCTCAAACACACACACACACACACACACACACACTCCAACCTATGTTTTATCACAGAAAAAAAATGCATAGTGTGTTTATATATATATATATATATATTCTAATCAAAGAAGAAAGATAATTGTCCACAAAAGAGAAAAGAAGAGTGTGATTTATAGAGAGAGAGAGAGAGAGAGAGAGAGAGAGAGAGAGAGAGAGAGAGACTGCACTGGAAAAGGAAATTTAGTAAGTCTGAAAGACAATGAAAGAGGTGAGAAAAACAAAGAAGAGAGAAAAAGAGAAAGGAGAGAAAGAAAGGGAAAGAGATTACAGTGGAGAAAAGGATCGTTGGAAAAATGAGAGAGGAGAGGAAACAGAGAGAGAGAGAAAAGTGCTAACGTCCGAAAGAGGCAGAGTGAGATTGCCCTGCAAGACTGAGGACCCTCAGAAGAGAGAGAGAGAGAGAGAGAGAGAGAGAGAGAGAGAGAGAGAGAGAGAGAGAGAGAGAGAGAGAGAGAGGGGCTGTAGGTGGTTTAAAGCAGCTGAACGTACCGGTACTTCATGCCGGTGTGCTTTCCGGTGGACTCTTTGAGGGAGATGTGGTGTCGGGGGGTGAAGGAGCCGAAGCTGCGGGCGATGATGGCCACGGTGCGGAACTTTGCACGCGCGGCGTTGACCACGCCGGGGCTGGTGGAGCTCTGCTTAACATGCTCCCCGTTACGGCCCTTCAGGCTGTGCTCGGTGCAGGCTATGGACACCTGCATCACGGCCAGCGGACGGAGCACCAGGAGGGGGAGGAAGACGAGGATGCAGTCCGGGCAGTCCGGGGTCCTCTGGGGGGTCCTGACCGCTGCGAAGGAGCCGCGGTGCGAGTTTCTCACTCAGAAGCTGAAAGTTAGTCCGTCCTCATTCAGGCGTCCAGCTGTCCTCCTCTTCTGCGCGCGTGTGTGGGAGTGTTTCAGAGTGTCCATGTGAGTGTGTGAGTGCGTTAAGTGAGGTTGAGCGTGTGTGTGTGTGTGTGTGTGTGTGTGTGTGGAGGAGTGTGAGCGTGTGCTGCAGTGAGTCTTCACACACGCGCAGCGCACTGAGCGGATCTTCAGCGGGTCAGTGACAAAAAGCCTGTGTGCTGGAGGAGGAGGGGGGGGAGCGCTGTCAGGACCCTCCAACACAGCTCAGCTTCAGCAGCTTCCACACCTCTCTCACCCCCTCTCTCTCTCTCTCGCTCTTGATCTCCCACAAGCGCGCGCTCAGTCACTCCAGCCAGCCAACGGGAATGCGCTTCAGCTCTAGTTTACTGCTGCTCTCTCTCTCTCTCCCTCTCTCTCTTCTTTTCTGATTCCTCTCTCTCTGTCTCTCTCTCTCTTTCTTCTTTTCTGATTCTCTCTCTCTCTCTCTCTCTCTCTTCTTTTCTGATTCCTCTCTCTCTTTCTTCTTTTCTGATTCTCTCTCTCTGTCTCTCTCTCTCTCTATCTCTCTCTCTCTCTCTCCTTTTCTGATTCCTCTCTCTCTGTCTCTCTCTCTTTCTTCTTTTCTGATTCTCTCTCTCTGTCTCTCTCTCTCTCTCTCTTCTGATTCCTCTCTCTCTCTCTCTCTCTCTCTCTCTCTCTCTCTCCCCTTTTCTGACCTCCCCCTCTCTCTCTCCTTTTCTAATTCCTCTCTCTCTTTCTTTTCTTTTCTGATCCCTTTGTATCTCTCTTCTGATCCCCCTCTCTCGCTTTCTCTTTTTTCTTCTGAGTCCTTGCTCTCTCTTTTCTTCTGACCCCCCTCTCCTTTTCTGATTCCCTTCTCTCTCTCTCTTTTCTTCTGATTTCTCTGATTCCCTTTCTTTTCTCTAATTCTTCTCTGTCTCTTCCTTTAGGATTCCTCTCGCTCCTCCTCTGATCCCCCTCTCTGTCTTTCTTTCTCTTTCCTCTTCTGATTCCTCTCAGAATCTATGATTCCTCGCTCTCTCTCTCTCTGTTTATTCTGACTCCTCTACTCCTCTTTACCTCTTTTTTTTCTTCTGATCCCCCTCTCTTTCTCCTGATACCCGTCTCTCTCCCTCTCTCTTTCTAGTTTACTGCCACTTCTGCTCTTTCTCTTTCTCTTCTACCTACTAACTAAAATCCTCTCAGGTTCTGTTTCTCTCTCTCTCTCTCTCTCTCTCTCTCTCTCTCTCTCTCTCTCTCTCTCACTCTCTCTATAACTGCACCACAACACTCTCTCTCTCTCTGGGGGTTCTAGCACATCGCACATGCCCTCCCTTCAGACCAGCGCACACCATTACACACACACACACACACACACACACACACACACACACACACACGGTGCCTCAGCTTAGCGCAACAATGCTTAGCTTCAAAATTAAACTGAACACTAGTGCACTGAGTGACAGCGTGTCTGAAACAATCTGTTGGTTTATACACTGCAACAGAGAGAAGGAGAGAGAGAGAGAGAGAGAGAGGGAGGGAGAGAGAGGGGGAGAGAGAGAGAGAGGTGCACAATCACAGTGAGACAGCTTATCTTCAACAAAGGCAAATCAGCAGAGCTGCAAAGAGAGAGATGAGCAACAGAAGAGGAAGAAGCATGCATGTGAAGAGAGAGAGAGAGAGAGAGAGAGAGAGGGAAAGAGAGGGTGAAAGGAGGACAGAAACAGACGCAGGAAGAACACAGCGCTAGGCTAAGCTGCGGGTCTGCAACAGAAGCCTCTGATGAGACAATTGAATAAATCTGAAACCAATGAAGAAGAAGCGCTCAGCGTCTCGGAGAGCGATGAAGTCAGACTTTACACCAAACAGCAGAGCGGGATCAGCCTCGGGCGGCGGGTTTGAAACCTTTAAGCAGCTGAACGCAGAGGAACGCTTTCTGCCCCATTCGGCTGGCTTTTGTCGTTCACACAGAATGAATTCAGAACGACTGGCCAACTGTGCACACAGAGGACTTTACCCAGCATTTAACCCAGTCGTTCAGTGAAACACCACATACATGCACGCCAGGGGGCAGTGAGTACATTCGCCTGGAGCGGTGGGCAGCCCTATCCACAGCGCCCGGGGAGCATTTGGTGGTAAGGTGCCTTGCTCAAGGGCACTTCAGTCATGACCTGTAGGCTCAGGGGGTCAAACCGGCAACCTTCTGGTAACAAGGCTGGTTCCCCAACCTCCAGCCCACAACCGCCCCCATGTAACCAGACATATTTTAATAAAGACCCTTTCTAAAAGATTCTGGCTTTCGGATCTGTGATGTGTATGTGCTCTCACTGAGCAGTGTGGGTACATATGCTTGTTTTTGTATAGTTTCAGGACACAAAAAAGACCTGACTAGAGAAAAAAGGCTGACCTACAGGGCCTAAAAGTGGACAGATTAAAAGGCTTTAACGTAACGATGCAGTTAACCCTTAGAATCCTAGAATTTTGGGTGTTTTTGGGGTATTTTTTGGGTCAATTACAATTACCATTGCAATTATAAAGTATTTACATGAGACAGTCACACAGGCCATATGTTGTTATTGTCGGGAAACCCTGGGCTACTCAGATATGCCATTGTTTGACATGTAAATGCTAACAGAGATTTGATATCTTTAATAATTTGGCTGATTTTTGATCAAATATTTACTTAACGCCTGCAAAATTTTGTAATTTTTTTCTTATAGAGATCTTGAAAACAAGTGGCACCTCAGATACCTTTATGGAAATTGTTAATCTGGTGTGTCTGTGAGCTGAAAGTGCAAGAATTTTGATGGTGATTCATTCTGTTGGTTATTATGAGTAAAAATGAACAAGTAGTATAAGGCGGACATGTTTTTTTATTGATTTTCTGTCCTCTTGGATTCAGGCTGAGTGGTAAAACTCTGATACACAGCAAGAGAGGCTTTATTTTTGATTACAAATTGAGCTCCATATTTAATAGTAGATATGTTTAATACTCAAAATCAGTGTAAACTGAAAAATTGAGCTAATTATTATTAATTTTACAATAATATTTGTCATATTTATTGTTATTTATCTGTTAAAATGTGTTTAGGGCCTGTTTGTGTGATTGAGGGAAAATGCACTCAGTGTAGTAAATGGGACAGTAAAAGGCCAACCCCCACTCTTTCAGCTCAGACACGCAGTGACCGCATGGCTAGTGCTTAGTCTCAGTTTTAGAAGTCCGACTGCATTTGAGTCCTTTTTTAAGCATATTTTGCTGTACATTTCTTACTATCAGCACTAAACTCAGAGTCTGAGTCAATCAGAAGGCTGTTTGAGACAAGAGGGGAGGTTTTAGGTCGTACATGTGGAGTTTAGACATTTAAATGGGCATTTAAACAGATTTGAACGGTGGTTTTCTGAACTGGATTATTAACTGGATCGTCTCTGAAATCTTCACAGAGTCACTCTGGACACGTAGGGTAAGTCCTAATGGCCGACGTGACGTGTGAACTGCGTCGCTGTTTAATAGGTGAAAAAGAAGCTTTACTTGTTTGTCCACAGTCCACAATTATAGTCAAAAACACAGGCGGGGGTCAGATCCAGCCAACAATACACAAACATCAGTCCAAGCAACCGAAATCCACAAAAGAGAAGAGGCAAAAGTCGATAAACACAAACAAAAGGTCAGATACAGAATAACTCTCACAAGAACGCTCAGTAGCTCTATATAAGAATCAATACCTCACAACTAACTAAGCCTAAAGCCCTTATAAGCTAACTGGCTACGGTCATATGATCAGACACACAGGTGAACAACATCAGCAGTCAGGTGAAGCTGATCTCTGATAGGTGGAACCGGGTGGCCTAGACATCACGTGATCACCCAGGGGGTTCTGGGATTTGGAGTCTTGTCAGTCATGGCTTGAGGGATGTGTGACATTTGGGATTTTTAAAACTATTTATTATTGTTTACTGAAGTTAAGATAAGGGTTAGCATTAGCTTTAGTAACTTGTTTATAATTAAAACAGGACATTTTATTACACATACTTGCATAATGTTGCTGTCAGAATGAAATCTCATATCTCCATTTTTAAGTTTTTGGCATAATTTGAAAATACCTGTTCCCCATTGTTGTGCTTTACACTGATGAAGATGAACGGACCAAAAGAAATGGCCCAAAAATGCTCGAAATGATGTCTGGTTCCATTGACTTACATTAAAAGTAAAGTAGGTTTTTTCTTTCTCCTGTAAATTTAAGTTTTGGATATATGATATATGATATATATATATATATATATATATACATATATATATATATATATATATATATGTTAGTGTGTGTGTGTGTGTGTGTAACGTGTGTGTGTGTGTGTGTGTGTGTGTGTGTGTGTTTAGAGCACTAAATGAACTAAGGTAAATGGGGCATCCTGGCCCTGGGGACTTAAAGGTTCTGCCTATGTGTCTTTATGGGTCTACAAATGTGTTTTGTGTGTGTGTGTGTGTGTGTGTGTGGTCGGCTGTTGTTTGTGTAGGGTCTTTTGTAATATGAGGGACCCCTCCCCCCTCCAATATTAAAGTCATAATATCTAACGCCTAATCCATAGTTTATTAGAAAGCACTGTCATTTCTAAATGGCACAGCCTTTCTGTTTTTTTTTGTCATATGAAGACAGAATGAACAGCCCTTATATGTGAGCATCATTACATGCCTGGCCTTTGCTCCATACCACACAATGCAAACATGCACAACCCCCAGCACAGAGAGCTAATAAAGCTTCAGCTCCTTTTTCACTGCAATATCACTGTAATTTCACTCCTCTTCTACCCATCTACTCTTCTTGTATATAAAAAATTCAATTCCCTCTTTCTCTCAGTTTGCCAGCTTTCACGGTCATCTCTGTGTAGAGAGAGAGAGAGAGAGAGAGAGAGGTGGGGGAGGTGAGGACGAAGAAGCTTTGTGCTAATGAATGTGTGAGATTAGCACTACAACCTAAGCGATAACCTCGAGACACATCACTGATCACACTGACGCCAGCTGTGTGTGTGCACGCTTGCTGTCAGGTGTACACGTGTCATATATGTGTGAAGGGAGCATATGGGTTTTTTATATATATATATATATATATATATATATATATATATATATATATATATATAAACGCTGTTGTCGGAAGAAAACCTCGTATCTCCATTTTCAACATTTTTCAGTTTTTGACATAATTTGAAAATGCCTGTTGCCCTTTACATTGTATGTAAGTTTCATCATGAATGGACAAAAAGAAACGACCCAAAATGACTTGGAAAAAAGTCTGGTTCCATTGACTTACATTAAAAGTAAAGTCGTTTTTTTCCTTCTCCTGTAAAGTTACCATTTTCGAGATACAAGATTTTCTACACAACAGCGATATGCACAATCAGGGCTGTGCATAAACCTTTTGAGCATTTAGCGCTGGTGCTACTAAACTTGCAACTGTAACACAAATTTAATTAAGCACTCCTGAAAACAGCAAAAATCTTTCTAACAGTAACGAAACCTCAGGGCCATCTAGGCCTTCAGAGAAGGTGTCATGATTTCTGGGAGCGAAATAAATGCATGTCTGTAATTTTTTGTTTATTTCCAATGAACAGAATCGTGCTTGTAAATAAACTCTGCAAATATCTCATCACTACCCTTGTTCTAGATTTGGATGGCAACAAAAGAGTTAAATTCTTCAGAGCAGAGGTACCAGGTACCTGTGGTACCAGGATAGATATAGCTGAGCTCTCATATGGGTTAGGACTCTAGGAGCTGGAGAGAAGGCCTAACATGTAAGTAACTACCAGCATAATTAGGAAATGGCTGTTGAATCAACCAATCACATTTAGATTTAGAGTGGGTTGGATCAATTTTGAGAGAAAAAACATCAGTCTAGGCCTTGTGGAAGTTCTAGATACATCACTGACTTTGATTTGTTAGAAACGGAAAACAGCAGTAGCCACTGTCAAAGTGCTACAAGACAAACTGCTAAAATTTCTGTCACAATCTTCAAGTAAAATATGGAACGTCTTTTAGAAACTTCAGTTGTTGGTGTTTAATGTAAAAGTGCCACAAAATGTTCATGTGAATCACCATTAGCTTAGTGCTAACAAACTACTAGAATCCCATGGGGATGCTAGCAGACGTTAGCATTATAGTAGATAGTTTTTGACTGAATTTTAACATTTATGACCCAAATTGAAAAAAAAAAACAGCTCTAATTGTACTCAAGAACTCGCTTAACTGCTCGAGGGGCCAGTACTGAAATACTGATATATTTACTTGGGTATTACATTTCATCACAGGAAGACAGAGAAAATATACAGTCCAACAATTCAATGAATAAAAAATTCAATTCAATTAAAAGATTTAATGTTTTAGCAGGACTGTTTTGCGATATGTATGTATGTTATACTTTGCTGCTATGAAAATCTGAGTGCATTGCCAAAGATTCATTGTTAGGAATGTGGCTGAGAGGGTGCTCTGGCACAGCGTTTTCGTTAACTACCCTAGCTGATGCTTGCTAGTTCCAGAAACAATGAGTGCATTCACATGCACTTAATAATCCATTAATTGCAGAAAATTTGGCAGATTTTGTCAGTAATTTGTTTAACGTGTTTACATGCACTTGAGTAAACGGATAATGGGAAAACTCCAGGTCTACGTGAGTCAGGCAGTAATCAGATTTCTGCTTTGCAACCAGCCAATAAACTCACAGAAGAAGACGTGATGTAAACAGAACTCAAATGCCAAGCCGCAGCTTTTTTTTTAAACATCCAGTCTCTTTGGCAGACAAAGCAAATATACATCATCTAGAAGATGAAGAATATTACATAAAATGTTTTATATAAAGTAAAAATTTAAACTGTTGCGTTGCCATCTGGCGGGTCTGTGTTAAACACTGCATGCTGTTTTCGCACAAGTGCAAAAAAATGAAAGAAATCAGAGTAAGGGTATACATGCACTGCAAAACCTCATTAGTGAGCTAAAATCCAGCTCTCTTTATCCAGTTTCTTTATCAGACGTCTAGGCCTTAATCTGAGTTAAGAAATCAGAGTATGCTGCGTACATGGCCGCTTGAATAAATGAATAACTGCTGAAATCTGATCAGATGATTAAGTGCATGTAAACGCACTCATTATATGTATATTCCTCTGACAAACTAACATGTTGATACATCGTCCATCGAAGAGAAAAGACCCCGTGTAGAAGACAGCGAGTCTCCAATAGTGTCGAACCTTACACCGGTTAGCTTTTACTCCTGAGCTCATCTGAAGAGCCAGGTTCTGTTTCCCACCCCAGATGTGCTAATTTTGAATGTCCGTTTTTTTTCCTCTTTTTGTTAACTGGGCACCTGTTCATTAACTCTCACGGATACTTGAACATTAAAATAAATCAGAATACAAATCCCAAATTGCAATGTTCATTTTAGTGCAATATACAGTGTATATAATCCATTTTCTCCTCAATACCTCTGACTGGCACTCAAGTACTGCTTTTCTGGCCTTTTTAAAGTGTGAAGAAACCTACACCAGCAGTAATGCACGTATGGTTGGAGTCCTATGTTTCAAAACAGGAAACGAAAAGGTAAAGCTTTAATTTTACCAGCTAATTCTAAAAAAAGAGGCTAATGGTAGTGTAGAGGCTAAAGATAGCAAAGGCAGCAGATACAGTAGGGGACGTCTCAGCTTCCGAATCAAGAAATGTGTTTAAAAGGACTTTTTTCAACAGGCAAACTGTAAACTGTGCAGCTATTCGTGTACAAACATCTGGATTTGTTATTTATTGTTCACATTACCTGACGGACTACAACTACCATAAACTCCAGACCTGATCCTGCGTCGCAGCTCGCATGATGACGTCAATGCTGATGCTTTTGGGCAGTTGGGATATGCAGTTCGATATTGCCCACACCACATACTTAAAAAAGGGTTCCTGAATAATTGACTATGATTGACCACAACTTCTGTGGGCACTTAAATATTTGATGACTGTGATCCTTTTTGCGTTTGCACAGGAATAATTTTCTCCTACCGTGTGCGACGACATTGTCTCGTTGTACAGCCCTGTGCTTGGTGCTGCTGATTACGACGACATTAATGTTCGGGTCAAGGCGCTGCACTGACCCTAGTTAAGTCCATTACAGATCGACCGACTCCAGCTCCACCTGTGACTCACTGATTATGGCTCTAATTCTTGACCTGGAATTGATCTCGTGCTTTATGAGCTCCGGTTTAGTGTACTTTAAGCACCGCACACAAAACCGCTCACCCTCCATCACTGCTACCCTTTCATTTCAGTCTAATGCTATTAGTCCACCTATTATCTTCTCGCCACATAGTGATCCAGAGCAGAGCTATTATTACTAACAAGCAAGGAACCGCTACACAAATGAAAAAACAAGTGTCAAAAAGAAAATCAAACCAATTCATGTGAAATGTTGCTTGAATCAAGCAAAATTATCTGCTAATATGGTGAGAAAATGTTGTAAGAAAACATGAAAAAAAAAGATCTTGGGCTGTAAATGAACTTATAATCTTAAAATTAATAAATGTTTGATTGGTTAAAGGCACTTGGATAGATTTAAATAACATTAATGTGATCTGATGTTATATTAATAATCTAAAATTAGCAAAAACAAGCTCCAAAAAAAAACAAGCAAACAAACAAACAAACACATATCTCCAAATTGGTAACTTTAAAGGAGAGAGCAAAAATATTTGTTATTTATAACGTAAGTTAATGTAAAGACGTTTTATTCCAAGCTATTTTAAAGCTTTTCTATTGATCATTATAAAATTTTCCTACAATGTTTTAAAATGAGTTTTTAGCTTTCATTATAATACTAGAGACAAAAAACTGAAAATAAATTAAAACTAAAATTTAATATATATATAAAAAATAAAAAATAAAAACAAAAAATGCATCTGAAATAAGTCACGTCAGTTAAATATGCGCACGAGTTGAGTTGTGATCCAGTTAAGTGCGTGTCAGAGTTGAGCCACCAATCAGTTAGGCGTTTGAGTCAAGTCACAAGTGCATTTCCAAGTCAGGTTCCAAGTGAGTGCGCATCCGAGTCGTTAATCAGTTGAGCACACTTCCAAGTTCGAGCCAGTTAAGTGCATCTGAGTCATGAGTCAGTTAAGTGGGCATCCAAACTGAGTCACAAGCCAGCCAAGTGTGCATCTGAGTCAAGTCACAATCAGTTAAGCATGCATCCAAGTCGAATCGGGAGTCAGTTAAGCGTGCACCCGAGTTGAGTCATGAGTCAGTTAAGCACACATCTGAATTGAGTCACAAGTCAGTTAAGCATGCATTTGAGTCAAATCGCAAATCAGTCGAGTACATGTTCAAGCTAGGAGTCAGTTAAGTGCACATCTGAATCGAGTCATGAGTCAGTGAAGTGGGCATCTGAGTTAAGTTGTGAGTCAGTTAAGCATGTGTTCAAGCCAAGTCACAAGTCAGTTAAGTGCACGTTCAAATTAAGTCACAAATCATTTGAGTGAACATCAGAGTTGGGAGTCAGTTAAGTGCACGTCTGAACTGAGTCACAAGTCAGTTAAGCGTGCATTTGAGTTGTCACAAATCAGTCGTGTGTGCATTCAAGTCATGAGTTAGTTAAGCGTGCATTCAAGTCAAATCATGAGTCACTTAAGCATGCGTTTGAATCAAGTTGAGAGTCAGGTCAGTGCATGCCCCAGTCGAATTGCGAGTCAGTTAAGTGCGCATTCGATTAAGTCACAAATCAATTGTGTGAACATTGGAGTTGGGAGTCAGTTAAGCTCACATCTGAACTGAGTCATGAGTCAGTTAAGCGTACATTTGAGTCAAGTTGCGATTCAGGTGAGTGCATGTCCGAGTCAAATAGTGAGTCAGTTCAGCGCACGTCTGAACTGAGTCACAAGTCAGTTAAGGGTGCATTTGAGTTGAGTCGCGAATCAGTTAAGCATGCATTCAAGTCAAGTCATGTGTCAGTTAAGCATGCATTTGAGTCAAATTGCGGGTCAGGTGAGCGCACGTCTGAGTCGAATTGTGAGTCAGTTAAGTGCGCGTTAGAGTTGTGAGTCAGTTACGCGTGTAAGATTCACGAGTCAGTTAAGTGTGTGTCCGAGTCGTGAGTCAGGTCAATGTTGTTAATATTTTGCTTGCATAACTGAATTGATATGACCTGAATGAAGAGACAGGACTCTGTTCGTTCAAAAGAGTGTGAGGAAAAAGGCAGCCGTGCCTCTCTGACTCAATGTGCTCCAGCACCAGGCAGCAACAAATCAATGGCACAGTTAAACAGTTACGAGCTCAACATTACAGCTGACTTATTGATCAGGAAAAATGGTTATCAGTTTCCCCGGAGGAACGTCTCGCGCTTAGAAACTCTGAAGGAGCCCCTCTGCTTTGTGATGGACAACGTTTCTATGGAAACTAGAAGGGCAAAACAATACAGTCACATTAATCACCTTCACGAACTGTTTTATTCTCATTGCGATGTTTTATACCTTTTTCAGAGCGCAGTAAAAACGCATTACGGCTCGAAATTACTTCAGCTATTGATTTCAAACCGATTTGCATCTGAATGGGACCCCAAACACTGATCTGGTTTCTCCGCTGGGGTCTCACTTCCCACACCGGCAGACGCAGAATAATAAAATTACAGCACAGGCCAGTAATCTGGGAAAGCAGTGGAGCGTTCACTCTCAGCGCACTGTTCCAAACGTGCTGAAAGGTTTTTCAACCTACAGCTGAGTCCTCCACCTCGCCAACTTCCTCTCTTTTCTTTTTCTTTTTTTCAATCAGTGACGTCATCAGCGGAAACACACACAGTGCTGGAATTGTGAGGGGTCTCAGCTGTGAATGTGAGCAGCCCTCTTGCTCATTCATATAGGTCACGCATGCTGGCCGCGGCTCTGGCTGGTGGCTTCAGGCTTCTCTAGTGGTATAGCTTTACGCCATGGCTTTATATGGAGCTCTACTGCAGCAGGGCAGAAGCACAGTTCACTGGTCTGCTTCAGGTTGCTCTGCAATTGAGAGCTATAGGCTGCGCTCTATGGAAGTATGTTCCCTTCATGTAAAGGAGAAAAAAAAAATGTACGATTTCTTCTCTTTCTCTGTTTCTGGCAGCTGTACGTCAACTTTTTGACATAGTAACTCAAAATAGTGACATTTTCTCAAAATACAGACTTTCTATGTCAAAATCATGACTATCCCACAATGCAGCTTGGTATCCAGTAATAATTATTTACTATCCCAAAATAACCAGTTATTTTCTTTCAATGTAATATCTCATTGTTTTGACATAGTGTCTCAAAATCACTTGCATATTTCAAGGTCTTAGGGAGTCTGACATTTTGAGTCTCGGTCTCTTCTCAGTGGTTCTACTTCAAAGTCGTAGGGAGTCTGACATTTTGAGTCTCGGTTCTTCTCAGTGGTTCTACTTCAAGGTGTTAGGGATTCTGACATTTTGAGTCTTGGTTCTTCTCAGTGGTTCTACTTCAAAGTCGTAGGGAGTCTGACATTTTGAGTCTTGGTTCTTCTCAGTGGTTCTACTTCAAAGTCTTAGGGAGTCTGACATTTTGAGTCTTGGTTCTTCTCAGTGGTTCTACTTCAAAGTCGTAGGGAGTCTGACATTTTGAGTCTTGGTTCTTCTCAGTGGTTCTACCTCAAGGTGTTAGGGAGTCTGACATTTTGAGTCTTGGTTCTTCTCAGTGGTTCTACTTCAAAGTCGTAGGGAGTCTGCCATTTTGAGTCTTGGTTCTTCTCGGTGGTTCTACTTCAAGGTCTTAGGGAGTCTGACATTTTGAGTCTTGGTTCTTCTCAGTGGTTCTACTTCAAGGTGTTAGGGAGTCTGACATTTTGAGTCTTGGTTCTTCTCAGTGGTTCTACTTCAAAGTCGTAGGGAGTCTGACATTTTGAGTCTTGGTTCTTCTCAGTGGTTCTACTTCAAGGTGCTAGGGATTCTGACATTTTGAGTCTTGGTTCTTCTCAGTGGTTCTACTTCAAGGTGTTAGGGAGTCTGACATTTTGAGTCTTGGTTCTTCTCAGTGGTTCTACTTCAAGGTCTTAGGGAGTCTGACATTTTGAGTCTTGGTTCTTCTCAGTGGTTTAACTTCAAGGTCTTAGGGAGTCTGACATTTTGAGTCTTGGTTCTTCTCGGTGGTTCTACTTCTAGCTCTCAATGTTTCTTCCTCAAGTTCTTAGGCAGCTTTTCCTTCAGAGTCTTGGGCTGTGTCCCCATTCAGGGGCTGCATCCTTCTGAGCCTGCATTTAAAGGCCGTTTGCGTCACAGCGACACGACTAGGCTTTCCCATTTCGAAGGCTCCTTCATATGCAGCCGAGAAATGTGTCCATCTTTTCCACTGGTTGGATCCTTCACCAGCCAATGTATCCTGAGGTTCATTGTGTGCCGGCAAGGATTTGAGAACATGGTGGCATCAGCAGAGAAGCGAACAGCAGCTGAGGAGACACTTTAAATGTATGTATTGGGTTTAAACTTGAATAGCTAATGATACAAATGTTAAAATCAGCTAATGTGGTCTGAAGAATAACTTATGCTAACATTTTGTTTTGCTTTAGGGAGCAAGGAGCAGAGAGAAGCATCTCCAGCTCTAATAAATGAAAAAATAAACAACTAAAATTCTGGCTCCGTCTTTAAAGAACTTTACGTCTTGAGCGGCATTTCGTGATGCAACAGTAAGGGCGGGAATAGCGGTGCTGTGATGCAAACATCCGTGGTGGAACAGACCATCTCATTTCAGTTCAGCCTTCGCAGGTCTATGCAGCCTTCAAAGGACACACCTTCGTAGACCACGTCCTTCGAAGGATGCAGCCCCTGAATTGAGGTACACTTTGTGGTTATTCCTCATGCTCTTGGACGTTCTTTCCAAGTGAGTCTCGTCTTGGTTCCTCTTAGTAGTTCGTTCTCATGCTTTTAAGACATTGGGAGTTTTTTCTTTTGAGTCTTGGTTCCTCTTAGTGTTTCTTCCTTATGCACATGCGGTAACCCTTGAGTTGTTCATTTGGAGGTTGGACTCCAAATTCAGGAAAGCTGCCTTAGGATGAAAAGTGCTATACAAATAGAACTGAATTGTTCTGCTGAAGGCTAATTTTCTACAGACTGCTCTACAGAGGTTGTTTTGTTCTCTACTCCAGGCCGTCTTCGGCTGTCTGTTCGCGTCTGTAGTGGTACTAAATCAGAGTTGACACATGAACAGAATGGACAAGCTGCGCCACCAACCAACTGTACTGAAGGAACATGTGCTTTGTCCATGTGATGTGCAGCAACTGTTAACAGGATTACATAAAAAATGAGTTATAAACATTGGAATGGCGGACAGGCAAACAGTGCCAAAAGCTTTGCACAAGGCCAAAGTAAAAGGCCAAGTACTTCTAAACAGGCCACAGAAGACAAATCGCTGTGTGTTCGTAATGAAAACATTAGTGAAAGTAAAAGTGAGCACTGTAAAGCACCGGCAGCTTCCACAGGCCCACGTGAGGAAGCGTCCACTGTCAATATATTCTTGCAATTGTCTTTCACTTGTGGAGACCACTCATTGCTTTTACATGCCAGACTGGATGAACTGGCTCTTTTGGAGCCTCTGAGAACCTACAGCATCCTGTATCATATATGATGAGCCAGTAGCAAGGACGAGGAAGGCAGAGCTACGTAGCCTTAGAAAAATGACCAGCCTGGCCTTGACAAGCATGATGAGAAACATGGCCTGTCTGAACCCCCTCCCTCCCTCTCAGTGCTCAAGGGACAGGACAGTTCACTGACCTGTTCAACGTGCTGTATGAGCCACCCGGGTTTGATGTATGCCTGAGGGCCCGTGTGTGCGGATGTGTGTTTAGATGTCAGACCCAGGGGAAAGGCATCCACAGTCCAGTGGCTAAACCTAATACAGTTCTAGACTTGAAAGCCAGGATTCTTCCCTGCAGGAATGACCAGCGAGGCTGAGAGGCCTCTGTAGAGTTGGTTTATTTATGCAGTAATGGCGAGTGGACACTAAAATCTCACAATCACTTAGAGTCACACTACACGACTCACTGAAACGCAATTAAGCTTTAAAAGCACTGTTAAAAACGGCAGTACAGTCAGAAAAACTATTCAGAGCTTAGATATTTACATTGATAGTTATGATCGATTTAATCACAAGGCATTAATATATACAAAATCATAATTTATAGGGAGCTTTCTAACCCCTAAATTCCAACTTGTTGTAATGCTTACATTTTTTGTAGTTTTTTCCAATGATTTTTTTGATCTCTTTGAAAACTTTACAATATGCCGTCTAACGTTTTCATGTCAGTACTGGAACACAGTTTTAGTCAATGGGTGGAGCCTTACATTAGCCACGCCCCTGCATTTCAGAGCAGGAAGTGAGACTGCATCCCTAATGGTCACATGGTGAGCAGTTAGATCCCATTGTTTTGTAGTTTGTCCTGTGGCAGTCCCAAAGTCTGAAAATCAGTGTGTAACATTTAGAATTGTCACAATGAAACATTTTCCGAAGTTAAGTAATTTTTTTTTAATATAAAATATGATGTTTATGTGTGTAAAACTGTTCAAAGCTGTGTCTATACTGGCTGTCATTTTTTCTGCTCTAAATAAGCTAAAATTGTCACTACCAAAACAGTCACCACTGAAACATACAGTTTCACTAGTGTTTTGATAGTTTTGCTAGTGGCAAAATGGAATGTTCAGTCATTTATTTTAATAAAATGAACAAAGTTAAGGTACAGAGTCACTTAAAGCAAAGGGAGTTTAGTCTAAAGTCAGGTAAAAGTCCAAAAACTCTGACTTTGAGCCAATTTCTTAGACGGATTCATATAAGAAGTTAGAACACCCTGGTCGAATGATATGTTGTATGTTTTTCTATGTGAAAAATAGCACATCTTCTACAGAGGACAAACTTAAATATAAGATTTTTCTAGATTTTAGTGCACAATTCAATTTGCTTACCAACTTTAACATATTGGTAAAAAACGAGCATAAAAAATGAGACATAACCTTTGCACTGGCTGCATTTTGTGGTTTTTACCTACATAATTTCAGCAAATAAACAGTAATCGCGCATTAATATGTGATATGTGTGAATTTATTTTAAAGCATGTCGTTTGAGCGGGGGTGCCACAAGTTTTGCACACCACTGTATGCTTTTTTCCTACATTGAAAAATGAATAACTTGTACTTAAAGGCCGTTTTGGCTGGAAACAAAATAACTGAAAGGGTGGTCTTGATATCTGCGCGCTATGGTACCTGTGCTCTGATGAACCAAGCAATCTCAGTCATTCAGAAACCTTCATCCTTGAAACAAACATCACTGGACATCACAGTGTGAAGGACAGACTTGTTCATGATCTGTGGTGGATCATTTCCCTCCATTGAAATGAAGGCGTGCTGCTGAACTATTGAGTGTCCAGCTGAGGTTCAGAGAGAGAGGAGTGTTAATGAAATCACTTCAAGGTCCCAGCTAATGCCCCCCTTCCTCTTCTGAAATTACACCGAGAGCGTTTACGGAGGGCAGATCACGGCCCCGCCAGGTGTGAGGTGAGGGCCGAGGGTCGTACTGAGGGAAAGAGCATGAAGATCAAAGCAATTACGCCCCCGGACCTCAATCTCTACCATTACATCAGGATGACAGATGAGTGTGTCTGTATGTGTATGTGTGCTTGACGGACCCTGAATGAAGAAAACAATAAATGCTAAATGCTAAAGGAAAAAATAAAACAGCTCTAGAATGTGGCTCTTCTGAAGGCTTATATGATCAGATACGCTCTTCATAATTTCACTTAATGTAATAATGCATTATTTTTATAGGTAAATAAGCTGGTTTGATTGGGTAGAAATACAAACTCAGTAACAGAATTATTATATTTTTCTTAAAATGTATGTATTACATTCAATTAAATTAAAATCAAACATTCAAGTAAAATGGTGTTAATTTTGTTTGTATCCCTATTTTTGTTGTTTTCCAGTTTTTGACATAGTTTGAAAACACCTGTTGTTCTTTACATTGTGTGTAAATTTCATGATGAATGGACCAAAATAAATGACCCAAAATGACTTGGAAAAAAGTCTGGCTCCATTGACTTACATTAAAAGTAAAATATGTTTTTTTCTTTTTCATTTTGGAGATACGAGGCTTTCCTCCGAAAATGCCAATATATTTATGCATGGCAAAGATTTGATTTTGATAAATATTAATTTAGTTATATTTGA
Source organism: Colossoma macropomum (assembly GCF_904425465.1). Lineage (NCBI taxonomy): Eukaryota > Metazoa > Chordata > Actinopteri > Characiformes > Serrasalmidae > Colossoma > Colossoma macropomum. Next base: position 4,514,176 of record NW_023494798.1, on the reverse strand, counting down.
AGAGGAAACTTCAATGGCTGCTTAATGGCAATGGCTGGATTATATGTAAGAGTTGAATTCCAAAATTCTGTATATCCTTTTACCCATAAGTTTTTGAAAAGAATAACAACTGATGTATAACATATTTTTATTTTTAAACACCTCAGTGTCACTGCTGGACTGAGAATAGTCCACCAACCAAAATATCCAGCCAACAGCGTCCTGTGGGCAGCGTCCTGTGACCACTGATGAAGGACTAGAGGATGACCAACACAAACTGTGCAGCAGCAGATGAGCTATCGTCTCTGACTTTACATCTAAAAGGTGGACTGACAAGGTAGGAGTGTCTAATAGAGTGGACAGTGAGTGGACACAGGGTTTAAAACTCCAGCAGCACTGCTGTGTCTGATCCACTCGTACCAGCACAACACACACTAACACACCACCAGTGTCACTGCAGTGCTGACAATGATCCACCACCCAAATAGTACCTGCTCTGTGAGGGTCCACAGGGGTCCTGACCACTGAAGAACAGGGTAAAAGGAGGCTAACAAAGTACGCAGAGAAACAGATGGACTACAGTCTGTAACTGTAGAACTACAAAGTGCACCTATATAGTAAGTGGAGCTGATAAAATGGACAATGAGCTTAGAAACAAGGAGGTGGACATGATGTTATGCCTGATTGGTGTATATTATATATTATCTATATTATATGAATAGAAAATTTGCTGGCAATGACTGTATCTTCTAAAGGTTTGCTGGAACTGTGTCAACTGTACAGCATGCAGACTGGAGGGATTACAGAGTGTATTTTAGACTTTGTGGTAATTGAAAACAGTGATTGTGGATTCCTCTGTGCTTTTCGGTTAAGATGAAAAAGGGATCAGATGTTTGGCGCCTAGTTTTGTAAACAGCAGGTGATGGTGGGTATTGGGATTCAAGGCTGTTGTGTAAGCAGGAGGAGTAGTGTTGATTTTCCATTAAGCCATTCATGAGAGTACAGAGGAACTAACAGGATTTAATCAGTCAGACGATGCACTGCATTGCTGTCCCGCTAAAGCACAGTTACTGCCAAATGAAACAACTATAATGTGTAATGGTCATTACAATTAGATACAGTAAAAAACTGTGCTTAACAGTTTAGTCACACAGGGCCGCAACAACCACTGCAACACCAAAATTGTAGCACATATTTCCATTTTGCTGCTTAAGCGCTATGTGAAGTGCTTTTAGTGTAACGGTGAAATAAGTGAAGTGCTTTTAGTGTAACGGTGAAATTATAAAATAGTGCACAATGGTACTTGTGGCATGTGCAAAACTTTGAACATCATTCCTACTACCAAGTTTTAAAACTTACAGAACTAATTAGGCCTAAATTTACTCATTAGGAATGGCTAGGCAGGTCAAGAATGGTCACTAGGAGCTGTCAGCTGATAACAATCCCAGAGCATAATAAATTCTCTGACTCTTCAAACCTTGTGCTGGCACTCAACAGCCATTGGCTCTTCTAAGGCTACGTTTACACAGCAGGTAAAAGTGGCCCAAATCCGATCTTTTTCTCTGTATGTGACAGATGTGTCTCTGTTTGTCAGTGTGAACAGCAAAAAACGCTTTGAATCTGACATTTTCAATTCCGATTTGAGACGCTTTCATATGTGGTACTGAAATCCGATACGTACCCGATCTGTGGCAATGCGACTCAGTCTGAACAGCCAGATCGGAATTCATGCAACTTTTACGTCAGTCCAGCTTGACATTCGTCATAATTTCATACTGCTGAGACTCAAACAATCAGGCTGATGTTTCTGTTGCAAAAAATTAGAAGAGACTTATCGGAACCGCTCCGTGTTCAAAGAGATTTCGAACGAAACGGCCAAACGTGGTCAGAGGAGACCGTGGCTGCAGCGTCAGAGAACAGTTTGAAGAATCTGAGGACACAAACCAAAGAAGTGGCCGTGGCCGAATAACGCACCCTTTTTACGGCGAACTCGAACACATTGTGGGTGATGAGTCCAGCTGTCAACCACTGGAACATTATAATCGCTCTTGTGATGATGGCGAAGAAGAAACTGAACCCTCCGGGAGCAACTGGCATTCGCTGGCCATCATGTTTACCTCTGGACGAGCCACGTGAAGCATTGTTCTTTTGCACATGTGGGTCAGTTGTGAAGCTGATCTGTTCAGACTGATGTCTCATAGAGATCACATTTAAAAGATAACAAAAAATTGGATTTGGTGAGAAGATCAGATTTGGGCCACTTTTACCTGCTGTGTAAACTTAGCCTAAGCAGCTGGCTAAGGATCTGATATGAAGCTAGTTGATGCCTACAAAGCAAGAAAGGCAATGAAAAGATATCAAAGCACTTCTAATTCACAGTTTTCACTCTATGAAATGTCATTAGGAAATGGCAGTTAAGGGGAACTGTGAAAGTCATTGCAATGTGCTGTACGCTGCCCAGAAAGGAACATCACAGCAAACATAATCTCAATAGAACAGTTATTAGAAGTACTGAGACCTGATGAAGTAAAAATGGAACTGGTTGGCCACAGTCACCAATGGTATGCTTGAAGAAAAAAAGCAGCATTTGATGAAAAGAACAACTTGCCTACTGTTAAGCATGGGGGTGGATGTATCATGTACTGGGGTTGCATGACAGCCAGACATACAGGAAACATTGCACAAGTAAATAGAATGGATTCCACTAAATATCTGCAACTTCTGACACAGTCAGTCAATAAACTGAAGCTAAAAAGAGGCTGCTTTCTACAACAGGACAATGATCAACTTCATTTTTTTTTGTTTTAGCCTGTAAAAACCTCACTTAAACCCAAAGCTAACTACAGTTAGCTAGTTAAGCGACCAGGCAAAAAAAAACGTATTCAGCTGTACTCAGCTAGTTAGCTAATGTTAGTGTTAGCCTAGCCTCTTTTCTTTACCTCACTTAAACCCAAAGCTAACTACAGTTAGCTAACTAGAGTTAAGCAACCAGTAAAAACATATTCAGCTATTCTGACCATAATTCGCCACAAATCCATACTGTAGGTGGATATTAACTCTGTTTAACACTGTTTCACTCTGCATATTATAGATTTTGAATTAAGTCTAATGTTTACTTTAGTGAGCTATTAGCCAAAATCCTGTCTTCAGCTCAATTTAGAAAGGGGGCTAAATAACATATAGGAGGGGCTAAAGACCCCCTAAAATTGGCCTAGCAATGCACACGTTTTGAAGGGTCATATAAAAATGTGTTACTGGTGTCATTTATTTACTATTCTGTTAATGTGTGTTAGCCATAGTATCTATATTTCAATAAAAAAGTCATTTGAATGTAAAGCAAAATGGCGATAAAAGCTTCTATGATTTAATACGGATTGTATTCGAGTTGTACGCCTACAGACACAGTCAGATAAACAAAAGCAAATGGTGATAAGCAGACACAGGTGATAAGAGCAGGCCATTCTGATGGTCTGTATTGTTTGTGTGTGATCATGTTTGGCCTCTGGTCTGATGCAAAAAGGGATGAAAGTCATTGAAGTTACTGAAGTGCTGGGGGAGCTGTTAGTGCAGGTGTGTGGGTGGGATGCAACTGCCTAAACACTACAGCGCTCTCGGAGAGTGTATTTAAGGTCTAATCCATTCACACATACACACCTGGAAGCCACACGGTACATGTGTGCTGCTACAGTGTTATACGCTGTGTAGTGATGCATGAAGCTAAGCCAAGGGTAGGTGAGCCATTCCTGTGTTAATCAAAAAGCAAGTCGTAGTCAAGCCACACACTCTCAGGCCTTCACCACTGTGGACTATGCGCAATAATACACAAGAGGGAGTGCTATACTGTGAGTTACTGGTAGGCCTGGGTCATCTAATGGGTTTTATGGTTGCATGTCCAAAGGCCTGAGCCACTAAGGGGACGCTGTGGGCAATTATGTGAAAATCTAAACAGCTGTATTGACTCACAGTGGGAACTTTATTAGCGGCACAGCAAAGAAAATGAACTACTTTGTCATACTGACGATCATAACACTGATGCTCTCCACATGTTTCGCAAATGTCCACTTCATTTCCTCCTCTGATCACTGCTTAGCATTCAATCAACTATCCACCATTACCTCAGTCAACCTTTAGGGCTTTTATTTTTTCAGCAGTGAACTAGTTCCTGTGAATGTGCTTTGAATTTGAAGCTCCGGATTTTCGAAAGATGTGCCAACGGCATCTGTAAAGGTAAGGCCGAATACTTCAACAGCATACAAGATGGCCAAATACATTATATTGCCAAAAATATTCACTCAGCCATCCAAATCATTGAATTCAGGTGTTCCAATCACTTCCATGGCCACAGGTGTATAAAACCAAGCACCTAGGCCTGCAGACTGCTTCTACAAACATTAGTGAAAGAATGGGTCGCTCTCAGGAGCTCAGTGAACTCCAGTGTGGTACCGTGATAGGATGCCACCTGTGCAACAAGTCCAGTCGTGAAATTTCCTCGCTACTAAATATTCCACAGTCAACTGTCAGTGGTATTATAACAAAGTGGAAGCGATTGGGAACGACAGCAACTCAGCCTCGAAGTGGTGGGCCACGTAAAATGACAGAGCGGGGTCAGTGGATGCTGAGGCACATAGCGTGCAGAGGTCACGAACTTTCTGCAGAGTCAATCGCTACAGACCTCCAAACTTCATGTGGCCTTCAGATTAGCTCAAGAGCAGCGTAGAGAGCTTCATGGAATGGGTTTCCATGGCTGAGCAGCTGCATCCAAGCCTTACGTCACCAAGCGCAATGCAGAGCGTCGAATGCAGTGGTGTAAAGCGCCGCCACTGGACTCTAGAGCAGTGGAGACGTGTTCTCTGGAGTGACCAATCACGCTTCTCCATCTGGCAATCCGATGGACGAGTCTGGGTTTGCCGGTTGCCAGGAGAACGGTACTTGTCTGATTGCATTGTGCCAAGTGTAAAGTTTGGTGGAGGGGGATCATGGTGTGGGGTTGTTTTTCAGGAGTTGGGCTCGGCCCCTTAGTTCCAGTGAAAGAAACTCTTAATGCTTCAGCACCAAGAGATTTTGAACAATTTCATGCTCCCAACTTTGTGGGAACAGGTTGGGGAGTTTGGCCCCTTCCTGTTCCAACATGACTGCGCACCAGTGCACAAAGCAAGGTCTATAAAGACATGGATATGCGAGTTTGGTGTGGAAGAACTTGACTGGCCTGCACAGAGTCCTGACCTCAACCCGATAGAACACCTTTGGGATGAATTAGAGCGGAGGCTGCGAGCCAGGCCTTCTCGTCCAACATCAGTGTCTGACCTCACAAATGCGCTTCTGGAAGAATGGTCAAAAATTCCCCTAAACACACTCCTAAACCTTGTGGAAAGCCTTCCCAGAACAGTGGAAGCTGTTATAGCTGCAAAGGTGGGCCGACATCATATTAAACCCTATGGATTAAGAATGGGATGGCACTCAAGTGCGTCTGAAGGCAGATGAGCGAATACTTTTGGCAATATAGTGTATATATAAAATATATAAATGTCAGCGACCCAAGTTAGAAAGAACTACTTCTACTTCCGCACACAAAGTCATCAAAGGTCAATATAAGTATCACAATGGACACTCACACACAGTACCCACAGTATCAGAACAAATATAGAATTTAAGGTGGAACTGTTTTTAAGGTGGAACTGCTTTTAAGGTAGCACTGAATTTAAGATGGAACTGCGTTTAAACTGAATTTGAGGTGGCACAGAATTTAAGGTGGAACTCTCTTTAAGGTAGCACTAAATTTAAGGTGGCACAGAGTTTAAGGTGGAACTTCAATTAACATAGCACTAAATTTAAAGTGGCACAGAATTTAAGGTGGAACTCTCTTTAAGGTAGCACTAAATTTAAGGTGGCACAGAGTTTAAGGTGGAACTTCAATTAACATAGCACTAAATTTAAGGTGGCACAGAATTTATGGTGGAACTTCAATTAACATAGCTCTAAAATTAAGGTGGCACAGAATTTAAGGTGGAACTTCATTCAAGGTGGCACAGAATTTAAGATGCAGCTTCAGTTAACATAGCACTAAAATTAAGGTGGCACAGAATTTAAGGTGGAACTTCATTTAAGGTGGAACTTCAATTAACATAGCACTAAAATTAAGGTGGCACAGAATTTAAGGTGGAACTTCATTTAAGGTGGCACAGAATTTAAGGTGGAACTTCAATTAACATAACACTAAAATTAAGGTGGCACAGAATTTAAGGTGGAACTTCATTTAAGGTGGCACAGAATTTAAGGTGGAACTGCAATTAACATAGCACTAAATTTAAGATGGCACAGAATTTAGGGGGAACTTCATTCACGGAAGCACCTAGCAACACATTACCATTCACCTTGGATACTGCAGCATCCGTTTAGCAACACTTTCGCAACATTTTAACAACCATCAACAGTCTTCTGCTATTTTCATGTTTTAATGCAATTAGCTGGCTTTTTCAAGCCAATTTAAACTTCAGCATGAATGGGCGGGGCTAAACTGCTGTAGGCCTAGTAGACAGATATATGACACTGAGGAGTGAACGCTGTGTTTTACACCTTTGTAGCATTAACATACCACATTAAACTTCTTTAAAAAGTGAGGTACACTTTTCTGACATGGGCCCTTTAAGTCATTAATCAATATCTATTGATTTGTGTTTTTTTATATGGTGCAGCTGTGTGTATATTCCTTCACTTGCACTCCTTGCATGATCCTCCAGGCATTTTGTATTATTACCAGACTGAAAAAAGAACGAAGCAGACGGAGTTTCATGTCAGGAAGTCAAAGAACAGGATGAAAGTAGTTCTTCAAGGCCTTTCAGGATCCCACAGTAGTGCTGCTGCCCTTGACGATCCTTTCAAGGCCTCTCTGAGCCACACCGGAGAGAACCAAGGAGAACGTTAGGCGAGCCTGGCCCCATCACTATGGAAACCCAGCGAGGAAGAAGGAAGAGCGCAGGAATGTTTGCGTGTGGGTGTTGGTGTAAAAGCCGCGGTTTTGAACAGACACAGAGCACATTTTTGCACTAATTAACGGTGGTGATTAGCCTGACTGGGTTGCTAACAGAGTATAATGAGATTCTGGGCAGATCAGCAGAAGAACAGAGACTGTAGACACATAAACACGTACAGCCGCTCTCGCGCAGTCGGACCCCGGACTGAGTTAACCACAGTGTGACCTCCTACCACTTCGTCACATCTGAGACCGAGACCTTGTTTTCTAGCATCTTGTGGAAGATGAATCTCTCTCTCTCTCTCAGTCTCTCTTTCTCTCTTTCTCTCTCTCCCTCTCTGTCTTTCTTTCTCACTATTTTTTCTGCTAAGAGGAGAATGTTAGGAAAGCTTGTCTAATGATAAAGTGAGAGAGGAGGAGAGACTCTTACTCTGCCTCTCTTTTCCTTCCTTTCTCTCCCCCTCTTTCCCCTTTTTCTTATTTCTCTCTCCTTCTCTTTCTTCATCTCTGTTTCCCCATCACTTTCACTTTCTTTCTTTCCTCTCTTTTTCTTTTTCCTGACCTCTCTCTCTTTATCTCCCCCTTGCTTTTTGCCTCACTTTTTCTCTGTCTCTGTCCTCCACCTCTCTATTTCTCCCACCCTCTTACTCGAGCCCACCTTCTTTTCTCTTTCTCTCTTCTCCTCCTCCTTTTCATCTACTTTCTTTCTTTCTTTTGCTCTCTCTCTCTCTCTTTTTCCTCTCTTTACCTCCTCCCTTTCTCCCCTTCTTTCTTTCCTCCACTCTCATTATCGCTTTCTTTCTTTCTTTCTACCTTTCTTTCTTTCTTTCTTCCTTTTTTCTGTCTCTATCTTCTCCTTTCTACATACCCTCTCTTTCACTTTATTTTTGTCCCCTCTGTTTACCTCTTTCTTTCTTTCTTACTTTCTTTCTTTCTCTTTTTCTTCTCTCTATACCTCCTCCCTTTCTCCCCTTCTCTCTTTCCTCCATTCTCATTATCACTTTCTTTCTTTCTTTCTTTCTTTCTTTCTTTCTTTCTTCTTTCTTTCTTTCTTTCTTTCTCCCCTTTCCATCCTCTCTCTATCTTTACATCTCCCCTGTCTCTTACTCTCTTTGGCTCCTCTTTCTTTTTTCTGTTTCTCTTTCTTCTCTTTCTTTTTTCTCTTTTTACTCCCTTTTTTTTCTCTTTCTCCCTTTCCCTGTCTCTCTTTTCTCTCACTCTCACTTCTCTCTCTCTCCCTCTCTTTCTCACCTTTCTTTTTCTTTCTCAATTTCCTCCTCTCTCTCTCTTTATCTCCCCTTTTACTTACTCTTTTTCTCTCTTTCTCCCTTTCTTTTTGTCTCTCATTCACCTCCTCTCTATTTCCCCATCCCTTTCACTCACTCTTACTTTCTTTTTCATCTCTATTCATATCTCTCTCTTTCTCTCTTCTCCCCTCTTTCTTTCCCTCCCTTTTCTCTCCTCTCCTTCTCACTCTCTTTCTCAGACGTCTGGATTGTGCTGCTGAACCTGAAGCACGTATTGAGCTGTAAACTCGCTCTAAACCCCTCAGGACCCCCACAGTGCTGTTTTACAGAAATCTGATCAGCGGTTAACGAGTGCAGCAGATCTCAGATCAGCACCTCCAAAACAATCACAGGCTAAGAGCCGACGCCCACGGCCGATGCAAAACGAACCTGACAACAGCAAGATAGCATCAGTGATAGCCAAACAAACTCCGTGACCCCTGGCGAGTGGCGTTTGGCTATTATGGCCACGGGTCAGTTTGATGCAGGGGGGATGGATTCGGTTAATTGAATGTAATGAAAAACACCTGTGCTCCGTTTCACACCCCCCTCGCAGGATCTAATTTCATGCTCAAATTGCTTTTTAATTAGCTCATAATGAAAACGTGTGAGCCCCACTGCTACAGTAGGCGACGACGGGCGCGACGGAGAGACGGGATCAAATCCGGAGACCAACATGTGAGAGTATGTAAAAAACTCTTTTCCGAGATCAGTTATTAGACAATCAGCTGATCGCAATTATTAAGGCTGACCCTTAAAATCCCAGACTTACCACATAATAAGGCTTATTATTCAGTAACTACAGGGACTTCAGTGCAAACCGGTTGATCTATTCGTAGGTTATAGAGGTCTCTAATAAAACTTGGGCCTGACTGTGAACCCTGGCCATTTAAGGGGTTAAATTAATTACATTACACATGTTTATTGTTCTGTTTATTATATCATTCAACATTATTAAAAGCTATATAGTGTTCTAAACTAACACTCAAGCTAAAGACTAATGTTATCCCCAAGCTAACAAATTAGCCATAAGCTAACATGCAACACTACAGTACGATACAGTATGATGCACTGCGGTACGATTCAATACAATGTGATGTGTTGTATCATTACATCTTTAGAAACATCGTAATATTGTAATTTCGTAATTTCACATAATACCGTAATTTAAAACTGCATCGTCGATCTCTAAAGGGCTCAGCAGACTTCTTGTGGAGACGACGTTCGCCTGGCTTCAGTGAACAATGTGACGTAATTGCGGAGAAAACGAACAACCGCAGACGTTGCGCGGAGGCTTCATTCACCTTGTCACTCACATGGCAGCTGGGCGAAGTCCGTGGACGAAGACGTTATGCGACAGAGCCTGTGATTGGTCAGTAAAAAAAGAGCCGTGCCATGAAACAAAGATGGACAACTTTGAGGAGCTTCGGCTTTGGCAGACACACTAATATTTCACTGTGAAACAAGCATTTGTTAAATAAACAATGAATATCTCGGTAACACTTTCTATGAATGTCACCTTTGTAAGCATCTATAAACACATTCATAACATGTTATAATGCATTCATAAGACATTATAAACATAGCTATAAATATTTATAAAAATGCATTATACATTATAGCCATGTTTATTATGCACTATGAATTGTTAACATAATACATTATAAGTACTGTTCATAACAAATTATAAGAGCTCATTAGTTGTATTTGTCCGCTCTAAGTAAAGTGAAGCGTACTGTACTAAAGCCTCCTCCAGTGTTCAGAGTGAGGCTTCAAGTTGAAGTATTTACTGAAGGATTTACTGAAACACTAAAACATTCACAATAAAGCACATTACAGGCTTCAAATGTCAGAGTTTAAACTAGAGCTGCCATCAGTGTTTTACCCAATGTGGGAAAGGTAATGTTCACCACCGTTAGCTTGGTATTTGTCTTTACACTCTCCAAGCTGGGACTGACTTCTTTGGCACTGACAGTATAACATGTTATCAACACTACTTATAATGCATTATATTAACAATTCATAATGTATAATGAACATGGCTATAAAGTGTAACTCAGTGTAATTCTTTTTTATAAATATTTATAACCATGTTTATAATGCCTTATGAATACATTATAACATGTTATAAATGTGTTTATAAATGCTTACAAAAGTGACATTCATAGAAAGTGTTACCAATATCTCCTAAAAGTAAGATGTTCAATCTGTTATTCAGTAACACTAACTAGTGCTAAGCACCAAAACATATACGTTATCTTATATTTAGGTTTCACAAGAGGACGAGGCTGAAGGGATGAGAACTCCTAGCTGTGAAAACAAATCACACTCATTCAAATAGATGGCCATGCAGTGTTAAAACGGATTTTAGAATAGTGACAGAGTCACTTCTGGTTTTGTAAGTCATTTCACATTCCCATCAAAATACGGTCAGTGTTACTAAAGAAAAAGGTGCATAGTTTAACTACAGAACCTCCAAAACAGGTGGAAATTGCATTGTACTGCTGCTGTGAAAAAGGGGTTAATAGCTGTAAATCTGGAATAAAAAAGGCAATTAAATTGCTAAATGTTGGAATTTGTATGGCAGTTAATCGTCAGTTGAAATTTAATGTGTGTGACAGGCCCACCAATCAGACTCTTCAAGTACGAGGCCTGACAGAAGGACAGGTGCAGGCTCTGTTTTGGATGAAAGCTGTAACTGCTGTGTGAAGTGTTTTGTTTGCAAGCTGAAAAGGATAAAATGAAGCGTGATAACAGTAGCTTTGGGTGTGTGTGTGTGTGCGTGTGTGTGTGTGTGTGAGAGAGAGAGAGAGAGAGAGAGAGAGAGAGAGAGAGAGAGAGAGAGAGAAAGCAGAGGACAGTGTTGAATTCAGCTGTAAAAACAATATTTACTACAGACCTCTGAAATCTGTAGCTGTGGTGTGGAGTGTTTTGTTTGCAAGCCAAAAAGATCAAATGAAGCGTGACAATAGTAGCTCGGGGTGTGTGTGTGTGTGTGTGTGTGTGTGTGTGTGTTCATTTGGCTTTGTTTTGCTTGGTGAAAACAAAATATCCCCAAGAAACATAAACATTTCGATGGTGTAGGGACATCTGGTTGGTCCTCATCAGTAAAAATGCTTTTGTTTTGTTTTGTAAAAGAAGCCAAAAACTTGCTTTTGGTTGCCAAGGTTAAGGTCCTCCAGAAGGACATGAACATCCCACAAAGACATAAATACAAGATTGTGTCTATGTAAGCCTGTGTGTGCGTCAGTGGTGAACCTCCTCTGGGCTTTCTAGGCCTTCATCATATCATAAGAGCCAAACTATGAAATGTGTGTATCGTCAAGCTCCTAATTAAACCCGTTTTGGAGGAGCAGGTGGATGAGGAGGTGTGTACAAACCTTTGGATTTTGGGGTGTTCATCAAGAAAACATGAACTGTTGTCATATGTTATTGTCAGTGCAGCAGCTATTCATAGATCAGATGGCTAAGAAGACAGGTTTTCCTTAGGAATTCTAATTATTACACTACATACACAACAATGACCAAAGAGCAAATCATTCTTTTCTGAAAAGAGCAAACCATGGAAGTACCATCCTAAGGAGGAAAATGGTTGGGGGGTCATGGTGGGGAAGGAAGGAAGCAAGGGAGGAAGGAAGGAAGGAAGGAAGGACACATCACTGTATTACTGAAGTCAGCCTGCAATCAGCCTTGAATTACAGTATTATCTAAAAGAAAGTGCACTGAAAGTCACACCAATGACTGCAGTATCATTGGTGTGACTTTCAATATACTCTCTTTTGAAAGTCACTTAAGTATCACTGGTGTGCCTTTCAATATACTCTCTTTTGAAAGTCACTTAAGTATCATTGGTGTGTCTTTCAATATACTCTCTTTTGAAAGTCACTTAAGTATCACTGGTGTGCCTTTCAGTATACTTTCTTTTGAAAGTCATTGAAGTGTCATTGGTGTGGCTTTCAGTATACTTTTCTTTTGAAAGCCACTTAAGTGTCACTGGTGTGCCTTTCAGTATACTTTCTTTTGAAAGTCACTTAAGTATCATTGGTGTGACTTTCAGTATTCTGTCTTTTGAAAGTCTCTTAAGTGTCATTGGCATGGCATTCGGGGTACTTTCTTTTCAAAATCACTTGAGTGTCTTTGGTTTGACTTTCAGTATACTTTTCTTTTGAAAGCCACTTAAGTGTCATTGGCATAACATTTGGGGTACTTTTTTTGAAAGTCACTATCTGTTCATTGGTGTAACTATTGATATACATTTAAATGTGAACTAAGTGTCATTGGTGTGACTTTAAATATACTTTCTTTTGAAAGTCACTTAAGTGTCACCTGCGTGCTTTTTTGAAAGTCACTTAGATGTCATTGGTGTGAATTTCAATATACTGTCTCTTGACAATCTCTTAAGTGTCATTGTCATGGCAATCAGGGTACTTTCTTTTCAAACTTACTTATATGTCATTGGTTTGACTTTCAGTATCCTTTATTTTGAAAGTCATTTTAGTGCCATTGGCCTGACATTCAGTTTTTTTTTTTTGAAAGTCTCTCATGTGTCATGGGTGTAACTGTCAATGCACCTTTTTTTAAAGTCACTTAAGTGCGACTGCCATGACTTTCAACTGACTACAACCTGCTTTCTGCTAAATATTTCACTTAATGGAATGAATAAAGTAGTGGGGGAAAGGTAATAATAATGATGGAGAGAGTGTGAAAATGAAAGGGAGAGAGAGGGAGGGATATGGAGAGAAAGAGAGTGCAGGATTATGACCCTGTCATTACAGGAAGCCTGGCTTTGCGGCCCATTGATAGTAGCCTAAGTGTACCGAGAACATGAGTGACCGTGGAGGGGGAGGCTTAATGGATGGAAACTAGAGTGTGTCTGTGTGTCTGTGTGTCTGTATGTGTGTGAACCACTGCTGTCATATATTCTCAGTGTTTATGAGTCACGTTAAAAGCTTTAGAAAAAGGTACAGCTAAAGTTAATTACTCTTCCACTCCCCTCCCCTAGTTTCTGAAAGGGACAGTTAGTGTTTCCGAGTGAGGATGTGTAAGGGAAGATGGCCCACATGGGGTGGGTGCCAGGACTGCAGATACCGCAGCAAAGCCTTGTTTGAGCCTTCTCTGGGCCAATCGGGACAGATTTCCCTCATGAGAGCATTTTTAAAAGGAATGCTTCCACTTCCAGGAAGTGACATCATTACATAAAGCATTTTAAATGCAAAAAGTCTGACAGAAACAAGCTGCTGGGCAACAAAAGTCACACTTTTGTTTTATGCATTTTCATTTAAGCACTTGCAAGAAACATAGCTAGTGTTATGATGTTTCAAATAAAACCATACATGGTGTGAGGAGTTTTTCCAAAGGCAAAGACATTAATGCCTGTGCAAGGATTTGATTATCAATAGCATTACTCACTGCACTATTTAATCAACAAGTAATTATAACTATATCTTAGAGCTCCGTCACATAAACCCTTGTTTTTTTACAATAATGAAAACTTGCTGTAGCGAGTTACTAACACCCCTTATTGCCAACATTATGTTTGGTTCCTTTTCAAAATAAGCATAATATAGAATATGATGGGTTTTTTTTTATTAAATTATCAGCATTTTATTGCTGTTCATGGAGGGAAGTCTCCACAGGGGATCAGTACTGCACCAGAGGGGGCTTCCAAGAGCCGAAGAGGCAACCCATGAGCACTATTTCTGAGGCAAAGCCAAGCCACAACTCACTGAAACAGATCATGAAGAATGCAATATAAAATCAATTTATTATACACACCAACCAAAAGAGAACACTCTAAGAGGCAAAGGGGCAGCCCCCCCTAATCCCACCCTCCTCCACCACCCTCTGTTCACATGCTTTGGTGGATGCATGTGCCACTGCCATTTTGTATTTGTATTCGGTCCAAGTTACATTTTGTAAAGATAGTATTCTGAATGCAGTTACCTTGTAATTTTTTAGAAGAATACTTACCCACTAAATAAAAAATAAAATCTTCAAGAGAAACACAATAAAGAACTATTTTAGAATCAGTGCATGGCATGTAGCAAACATGCTCATTAAATGAATTCTAAAGAGAAACTCAGTTAATGGCTTCTATACAGGTTCCGACTAAAGCCTGAGTAGACTGATGAAACAATGTGATGAGCTAGTTTTTAATCTCAGCATTAATTATTTTGAGAGATGATCAAACTAATAATCTCCTATCTCCTATCAATGAGTGATAAGTTTAGCAAGTTCAGACATTTCGGAACTTCATTAAGGTGATCAGCCAATTTTTCATGAAACATAGTAATAGAAGAATTATATGTGAGGAACAGTGTGAATTAAGAAAAAAAGAAAAATGTGCCTTACAAAGAAGTATTTTAAATAGATTCTGAATATATTACTCAATACATTTGTGACAGTGTCTTTAGTATTCAGCCATCACTATTTTTTTAAGTATTGTGTCCATGTCCTGCTACCCGATTCCTCTGTAGTCTCCAACCAGCCTGTATACTCCAACTCCCATGATTCATTTGGGTCTGACATCATAGTCACAAGTCCACCACCAACCAATCACAACCAGTTACACAGATCCTCTTGCTCTAAATTCTAACTGCCCTCACCTGTTCTTATTATCTCTGTTTGTATACATACCTATTTAGTTTCAGTTGCTCTATGCAAAGTATTGCCATCAGACTTGTCTTTTGCATACTAAGCGTTTTTCCTGTTTATGCCCCCATGCAATTTGATCCTTTTTTATCTCTTGTTTGCTCTTTTGGATTCTCTCTTGGCCTGGTTTATTGACTACTCCTTTGGTTTGCCTCTGTAAATAAAACACACATATTTACTTCTGTGAGTGACTGGTTCATCTGCCTAATGTGACAGCCCAACCCTGTCAGTGTGGATCAGACTGCTCAGAAGACAGGTCATCCTATGGAGTTCTAGAAATTGGACTGCCCAAACAATAATGGTCAGAGAACAGATAAATATATCCTGGGCCTAAACAAGAAAGAAACATGCAGTACTACCTAAATGGGATAAATAGGGGCAGGAGAGTTATGATGGAGGAAGGAAAAAACAAACAATTAAAGAACGAAAAGAAAAAAGAAAGAAAGAAAAGGGAACACACTTGACTATATTACTAATATGGAAAACTCAGCCTGCAATCGGCCTTGAATTACAGCATCAACAAAAAGAAAGTACCCTGGAAGACCTCTGGGTCATTGGTGTGACTTGCAGTATATTTTCTTTTAAAAGTCACTTCATTGTCTTTGGTGTGACTTTCAGTATACTTTCTTTTGAAAGTCATTTCAGTGTCATTGGTGTCATTCTGTATACTTTCTTTTGAAAGTCACTTCAGTGTCATTGGTGTGACTTTCAGTTGAGTTTCTTTTGAAAGTCCCTTCAGTGTCACTGGTGTAACTTCCAATATACTTTCTTTTGAAAGTCACTTCAGTGTCATTGATATGACACAAGTGAGTATACTTGTGCAATGATACATGTAACATGTCACAGTTCCAACATACTGTAGTACTGAGTATAATATAGCAGAATTCAGAGTTTTGCACAAAGAGGCTAAAACTTGGAAACGACTCCACCTGTTGCTCACAGACAGCAGACAGGTCACTCAGGTGCACCTGGGAGGAGTCTTCATGTGACTCCATATGTATGAACAAGTGAAAGAAAAATGTATTCTCTTGAAAAACAAACAACACCCAGGCTCACTGCCTCTTGTCTGAGATTCAGGTAAGTTTAAATTTCCTTATGCAGTTCATTTTTTTTCTTTTCTTTCTGTTTTATACGGCATGAATTTGATGATAGAAAAGGAGGCCCAAAACGTGATCACTCTTAGTACTGTAATAGATATTATTCTTTCTCCTCTATTTGGTATGTTCTAACAGTCCAGAGTTTAACAAACATGGTGCACACATTGCCCAGCTTTAATTAAAGGAGTTCTTTTCTAAACACTTCTTCAAAAACAACACTATTTACAGAACCAAGAAATAGTTTGAACATTATCAACAGTTGCAACCATTTCCGCATAAACGTCCTGTAAAATGTAGGTGAGCCAGTTTGTTCAGTCATGTACTCAGATTGAAAAGCAACATTGGGACAGTTACTTTATTAAAAAAGAAAAAGCCGTTTGACAAACTCTAGAAACTAGCCAGCAGAAACGGTTTATATTTTCATAAATCCTTTCAATTGAAATGTAAAGCTTACAGAGCTGTTTCTAAACCAAAACCAAGTCAGACATTTACTGGTAAGGGTGTGTCTCTCTCTTCTTTCCCCACAGGACTTTTATCCATCAGTTTCACTTTCACAATCAATGTCCTGCAGTTGGCTGATGCAGGTCGCACAGGTGCAAAATTATTTAAAGGATGTAATTTGTATCATGATAACTGACTTGAACTTTAGACTAAAGTCCTCTTGCCTTGAGTGACCCTATACCTTAATTTTGTTTATTTCTTTACATTTTTTATCTATAAAAATAAATGACAAACATTCCATTTTGTCACTAACAAAACAATCAAAACACTACTGAAAATTTACCCTATTTTTTAGTAGTGACTGTTTCGGTAGTGACAATTTTAGCTCATTTTGAATAGAACCCAAAAACGCTAACTAACTAATTAACTATAAAACACAGCTTTATACAGCTGTACACACATCATAGATATAGTGAACGTTTGTGAACCCTTTAGAATTTTGATCCAATATTGCAGATCTGTGAGTGGCAAAAGTATGTGAACCTTTGCTTTCAGTATCTGGCGTGACCCCCATGTGCAACACTAACTGCAACTAAATGATTCCAGTAACTGTTGATTAGTCCTGCACATTGGCTTGGTGGAGTTTTAGTCCATTCCTTCATGTTGGTGTTTTTCCTCCCATGAACTGCTGCTTCAGGTCACCCCACAACATTTCTATAGGATTAAGGTCAGGACTTTGACTTGGCCATTCCAAAACATTAATTTTATTCTTCTATAACCATTGAACTGACTTGTGTAGAATGACTTGTGTGCTTAGGGTTGTTGTCTTGCTGCATGACCCAAGTTCTCTTGAGTTCAGCTCATGGACAGATGTCCTGACATTTTCCTTTAGAATTTGCTGGTATAATTCAGAGTTCATTGTTCCATCAATGATGGCAAAACCGCAAAATAGGCCCAAACCATGATACCACCACCACCGCGTTTCACAGATGGGATAAGGTTTTATGCTGGAATGCTTCTTATTTAACCAAAAAGATTTATTTTGCTCTCATCTGTCCACAAAACATTGTTCCAATAGGCTTGTCCATGTGAGCAAAGTGCAGATGCAGATACGTTGCTGCCATCAAGTTCTAAATGAGTTAATTTTTTTTTCATGAAATGGTGAAATGTCTCACTTTTAACATCTGATATGTGTTATATGCTTTATTAAATATAATTATATGAATAAATTCAACACAATTTTATGTTATTCCAATAATGTAGCCCTAATATACGCCCAGCAGAATCTTATTAACTGCTGTTTTCATTTGTTACCCCAATAAATAAAAAAGAATGTTTGTTGGATTGTTAGCTGTGTGGCAAGTCAATGCACAAAATAACACACTTTTTAAACACAGTTCTGCTTAAGACTTGGTCCTGAAGATCTTCCAGCCAATCTGAATCATGATGGAAAAGTATACTTTGAGAGTAGAGGTCAGTTCTGACAGTGATTACAGCAGGAGTGAAGCACTCCTCTCTGCTGAGGAGAGGTTAGTATTACTATGCATTTATTCACTGTACTCTATTACAAGCTGAACCATTTGTTAATCCTAATCATTTTACCTGCCTGTGTTCATGTTAGAGCACTTCCTGATGATCTCCTGAGGAACAGCAAGAAGTTCATAAAACTTCACAAAGAACATCAGCCTGAACTCCAAGAGACCATCAGACATCTGAAGAAGAGCGCTGATGACTTTTTAGATAACTTTGAGAAAGCAATCAATATAGAAAGAGTAGCGGCAATACTACTTACTGTATCAGGGCTTGTTCAGATCCTGATGGTCTGCATATGTGGTAGTTCCTCACGGACTACTGAAATTACATGCAGCCTAATTGGTTTCTTCATTGCAGTAGTGAGTCTCAGACGCATTCAAGAAGAAAAGAAGAAAATAACACAAGAGATTGAAGAGGCTCTAAAGAAATTCAACCTAACAGCTGGTCAAGTTATGCGCCACTTAAAGAACATATGCAGCGATATTGAGAAGATACTGAAGTATCAAAACGATAAACAGTCCCTGGCAAAGTGTGAGACTAAAGGTCTCAGAAAGCGTAGCAATGCCTTATCAGAGCTTGCTGAACTATTCAAGCCAGAGGAACTCCAGGGTGTGTTAGATCGAGGAAAGAGGGCTTTAGATGAGGCACAAAACATTAACACACATGTTACAGCTGTACGCCGCATGTTGGAATTAGGAATTCTCCTGGGTATAAAAAACTACAGAATACGGAGAGACTTCAGTAGATTGAAAAACCGAGAAACAGTGCAGGAGAATGAGGTGGAGTCAAAAGTTGGACGCTTCATTTGGAAGACGAGAGAAATGATTAATCATTTGCGGAACATCTTTTATGAAATCACCAGCTCAAAGACAGAGGTAGAGATGGTGATTATACCCAAACTCAACCAGTACTTTAAACAGCAGAGAGAAGCACAAACTGATTAGAATTGGTGATAAACACCATAAACACTATTCCAACTCTGAAAAGTAGCAGTTAAAATCAAATCAAAATTATGCAGTAAAAACTAAATAGTATAACCACTAAATAAAGTTACTTTTCAGATTCTCAGTGCACCAAGGGTGGGTTTGAATTGAGATCTTGGTAGGGGGGGGTCACTTGGTGGAAACTCCGACTATGAAGTGACCTATATTTTGCATATTGTCACACTACATTTTTGTGAGTTTTTTTTAGATGCATTATTAAGCAGGTGTCTTCATTTCTGTATCAATGTAAACAGTTTTATGCTTAGACACTGACGAGAATGCAGAACAAGTGGGTCTAAGAGGTCTAATAGCCTACCTTTTCTCAGTTACTTAATAAAAAAAATATTATTTTGGTAAAAAAATATGTAGCCGTCAGCAGGCAGGTTGGGTGGCTCCCACAAAAAAGTAAACCAAATTATAATTGAGTACAAATGGGTAAAATTTCAGGCAAATAATCACACGATGCAATAATCACACGATGCAATAATCACACGATGCAATAATGACATGATGCAATAGGTTAATGTTAGCATTAACCATCACATGTTCTCGAACAGCCTAAAATGAAAACTCTTTGCTAACAAAACTACTAACTGCTAATAGCATATCGTTGTTGTCCAAAAAATGTATCCCATTTTTGTTCATTTTTATTTTTATTTATCATTTAAACATGGTGGTTGTCCTTTATATCATATGTAAATTTCATGATTAATGAACAGAAATGCTCAAAAATCACTTAGAATAAAACTTCCTTGCTTTAACTTACATATAAAGCTAAAACATTTTTCCTTTTTCTGTAAAGTTACTACATGTTTTCTTTGGACCACAGCAATTTATTTTGTTACTGACTTTAAGACAAAAGTATCTACAGTTTCTCAGCAGCTTGAGGCACATTCAGGTTTTAACCTTCTCCATCTTTAAACTGCAGCACTAGTCTCGTATAGAAAAGATATATATTACAAATGCATTTATCAAATATATTTTGCAATGTATGAAAATGGCCAAAATTCCATTTGTTATATATATTTTTAAAATCCATTTATTTGTATTTCTTATTATATTTTTTAATCATATGTAGTCTTAACAAAAGTTACAGATATAACTAAATATATATGAGCTGAATGAACGGTACTGAATTCTGTGTGTTGCGCTGTACTTTGCATTAATGATTGTACATATGTGTTAACACAGCGCTCACACAAAATGTATGTGAAATATACAGGACATCAAACCATTAAACTGCAATTTCACAGTGTATCAATACCTAAAACACTTGCTTTTACCATATAAAAGGTTCATTTGAAACTGGAGTACAAATTCATTTCAAAAGGTATCCAGACAGTAAAGTGCATTAGACAGTATTTTGGCTATTTTCATACATTTTCAGATGTATTTGATAAATACATTTACAAACATGTATTTTGTATAGTACATTATTTTGTGTAATATTTCCCCATACATTTTAAAATAAATTCTTTTTAAAATATATTTAGTTAATATGTCAATATATTCTGAAATACATTTTAGTGGTTGGAATGTATTTCGGCATGGACTGCAATGTATTTGAAATTTTAAATATATAAAAATATATGTCCATATATTTTTTTCTATATGGGGTACCCAGTGCGGTAGATTATAAAGCTATGTTACGACTAAAGGCTGGGCGAGTTTACGGTTCATCCAGGGCAAGGAATATAATGTTAAACACAATTAAACATAGAAGACGGTCAGCTCATGTGAGGACATTCATTTTGTCTGAAATATCGTTGAGAAGTGGCAGTTAAGGGGGACTGTTGAAGTGAAGACAAGATCTGGAAGACAAAGAAAAATCTGAGAACTGATCACTTATTAGATGAAATAAACACTAAGGAAAATGTCAAAACTATCATAACCCAGGGGCATAATTAAATATGCAGTTTGTTCCTTTACACAGTAGTTACAATTTATAGGAATTGAAGTGCTGCGGAAATCCATTTCCAGAACAAACAGATAGCAACTACTACTTCAGTGTGATCTCTGATAAAATAGAATGAATTTTTTATTAATAAAACCATATAATGGGTTACTCATATATGAAGTCAGTAAATGCTTGCACGACATGATGACAAACGCCACCACGTGGCCTGCCATTCTCATAGCAGTTATTTTCTATGTGTCAAAACATAAGTACACATGCAGCAACATACAACAGCCAGAGGGTATTAATGGAGATATGACATAACTGAAGTTTGAGGAAAGACCATGCCTAAAACTCCTCCTTCTCAATTCCAGCTTTCTATAAATACCAGTCCTTCACTCCTCCTACTCGTGATGAAATTTCGCACCCCACCTTCTTCCTTTTCTCCTCCACCTTGTCCACGCCTGCACTTGATCTTTAATATAGGGGGGTCGGCCTTCTCGTGACCCCCAGAAGCCGTACTGACCTCCAGCCCAAAATTCCTCAGATTTCCCCTCCTCTTATTATCTCATTTACCAAGGCATGGTCTGCATTCACAAATTATAGTTTAAATCAGGGTTTCTCAACCTGTGGGCCACGGAACACCAGTGGGCCGTGAAGCACCCCCTAGTGGTCCGCAGACCTGTACTCAGAGGGAGGCAGTAATGCGGGCCGGCGCTTTGTTTGGTGAGGAGTTATCACACCTTTTTCTTTAATTCACTCCATTTTGATACGTGAACACTCCACCCATATTCAGGTCTGCAACAGACAGCTGAACCGGTCCGGCAGGACCCCGCAGGTTTCGGTCCGCTTCAAACAAACCCTGTTCAGTTCGCTGCTGATTGAAATGCACTCCGTGATCAAACGAGGGAATTCATCAACAGAGCTGGCTCTCCTTCTCTTCTAGAGGCACGAAGGTGCCGTACAGCCAGCATAACGACTGTTTTAACAACTGACTCTTTAGACGCTGAGCACAAGCTGCTGTTAAAAACAATAGACAGGCCATAAAATAATAGAGAAGAGATGCGTTTGATTTCAACTCATGGATTGCACAGCATATATTTGGATGAGCATCAGCGACCTGAGTGGTTAAACTCAAACTGATAAACCAATGGCAAAGAAACAGATATCAGGTAGGACTTATCATTATTGTTAATTGTGACGACGCTTATCCAAAAGCCCATTGAGTGAAATGTGGTTTATTTCAAATGAATCACAAAAACCCTCAACACTACAGACATCTCGAGACCAAACAATTACTCTTTTGGGAAAATCAGTGGAGGATTTACAGTGAAAACGCATATGATGGACTGCAGTTCCAAATCACATTTACCTTGTAAATTTCTATTCTTTTTTTCTTCTTCTCCTTTTTGACATCACTACAACCATTTGGTTTTTCAGCATGTTTCATGTTTTTTAACTTACCTTCAAGATTTGCAAACCTACTGACAACCAGAATGACTGATCTGATCTTTTTTTAGGACCTAATTCTCAGGTTTTCACTGTCAGCGTTTAAGAAAAGAAAAATAAAGTTGTATTTAAAGTTAGGTTAAGTTAAGTTACATTTTCCTGTGGGCCACTTTGTTTTGTAGATATACACAGGTGGGCCTTGGGGTGGAAAAGGTTGAGAACCCCTGGTTTAAATCAGTCTTCATCTATACATATATACCTAAAGTTTTTTCATGTTTTTTATGTTTAAAGTACTGCCCTGTTCTTAATCTTAAGGAGGAAACATAAATTCAGCTTATATTCAAATAGATTTTTTTTATGTAAGTAATATTTTCCCATAATGATCTGAAATTGTACAAAAAAAAATTAACATCCATTCTATCCTCATAAATGTAAAAAAAACACCTTAAACATCCAAAACAGTTCCATGTCCAGTCCTCCTTCTTCCGGTTGTACGGCTGCATGGTTCTTCGAAAGGTTGGAAACTTATTTCCGTATAAACCCAGCGTGTCCTGAATGCATCGCCCATGCAGCATTTGTTCAAAACGTTTTTCCCACTTATTTTCCTTTGCCTTTCTTATGCAGGTGGGTTCTCATATCCATTCTTGTAATAACTTGCACTGAATGGTTGTTTTGACTGGAAGCTAAATAAATGAGGGGTGATCTTTGACTTTTGCTCAGTGTTGTATATGTTATTAGGAGAAGCTATGAATATGCTTAGAGGAATGCATATATGTTCCTGTGCATAGACGGCCAGAGCAGGACGAGAAGTCCACTTGCGTATGAGTGAGAGAGGGTAAGAGAACGTGGGCGAGATAGAGTCCTGTCGAAGGGGCCAAAGAGCGCCATGACAGTGTGTGAGTGTGTGTGTGTGTGCGTGTGCGAGTGTGTGAGACGTGTGTGCATGTGTGAGGTGCGAGAGTGTGGGCGATACATATTCACAGGTTGACTCACAACAGCATAAGTACTGCAGCTCTCTCAAAGTCCATATTCTCATCTCTCTCTCATCGCCTGAATCCCACCGCAGCCACTGACTCACTCACACATACACACAGGCACAAACAGAGGCAGCTAAGAGTTTCGCATCAGGCCAACAAGGAGACCAAGAGGAGAGCAGCCTGGGTACCTGACTATATGAGAGAGAGAGAGAGAGAGAGAGAGAGAGAGAGAGAGAGAGAAGGAGGGAGAGAAAGAAATAGTGATAAGAAGGGAGAGTGAGACAGAGAAGGAGAGACAGGGAGCAAGAAAGAGGAATAAAAGGTGGAGAGGGGAGAAAGAGAGTGATGAGAGAGATAAGGAGAGAGAGGGACAAGGAGGGGTAGAGAGGGATGGGAGAGAGAGAGGGAAGAAAGAGAGAGTGAGACAAAGAGAAAGGGAGGGAAAGAAAAAGAGAGAGTGGGATAAGGAGAGGGCAGAGAAAGGGGGAGAAAGAGAGAGAGTAATAAGGAGGGAGAGAGGGAGAGACAGGGAGAAATAGAGAGGGATAAGAAGGGGAGAGGGGGAGAAAGAGAGTGATAAGAGAGATAAGGAGAGAGAGAGGGGGACAAGGAGGGGGAGAGCAAGAAAGAGAGGGATAAGGATGGGAGAGAGAGGGGAGAAATAGAGAGTGATAGGGAGAAAGAGAGAGGGAGAGAGAGGAATATGGTGGGGGAGAGAGAGAGGAAGAGAGAGAGGGATAAGGACAAGGGGAGAGAGAAAGAAGAATAAGGAGGGAGAGAGAGGGGGAAGAGAGAGAGAGAAAGAGAGAGAGGGATAAGGAGGGCGACAGAAAGAGAGGAGAAAGAGAGAGTGATGAGGAGACAGAGAGAGAGAAGGAGGGATAAGAAGGGAGAGAGAGGGAGAAAGAGTGATGGGGAGAGAGGAAGAGAGAGAGGGATAAGGAGGAGGGGAGAGAAAGAGGGATAAGGACAGAGAGAGATGAGAGAGACAGAGAGAGAGGGGGGGGGTGTTATAACACAGAGATATCAGCTGGCAGGCTTGTCACAAACAACACATATACACATGATTTAGGTCACAAAAACAACTATTTACATTAATAGTCTAATAAAAGTCTGTCTCACTGCTGCCACAGTGGTGTCTGTGGCGTTTGCCACTCGTCTGTAGCCAAACTAGCCAGTAGCAGGACGCTACAGTACGTCACTGATATAATGAACTGTAGTACCAGTTTTCAGGTTTCAGTCAGTTGTTGGAAATGAAAGACAGTTGCAGCTCCTTCCTCTTTACTGAGAGAGTCACTGTAAAACTGCTTCATATGATAAAATATATCTGTTTATATCTTTTACAGACTTCAAATGTCCATGTTTAATCTAGAACAACCAAAAAAGGCTCATGTGAACTATACTTAGCTTAGTACTAACACACTACTAGAGTCCCATAGGGGTGCTAACAGCTGCTGTACTGCCAGTGGAAATTAGCCATTTTTAAATTTATTTTTATTTATTTATTTTTCAGATTTTTGACATTTATGACCCAAATTGGACTCCAAAATTTATAATTGGCCGCTGATTCGTACCATTCTTACAAATGTATTAAGAGGTGTGAATCGTTGAGCTGACAGCAAACTGATATGATTCATGATTCACTGATTCCTCTGTTTACAAAGATCTCCAGTCTTTGTAAACAGAGGAATCAATGAATCATGAATCATGTGAATTTGGAAATTAGGAACAGTTCAATTCAATTGGGTGAATTGATTGGGCAGTTCAAGTTTAAGAAATGTTATAATGTATTAAAAGTATCAAAAAATAATAACTGATTAAAATGACAGGGATTAGTTCAGAGGAAACATTTGCAGCTTTGCACACTGACGATGATTGCAGAGTTTAGCTGGTAAATAATTGGTTTCCTCCACCGTTTGCATCCTTTATTAGCTTGTGAAATGGTTAAAGTGTCCAGATACTTTTTGGTGCCAATGCTCATTGGTTACTAACTGTTATCTCAACATTGCACAACACCGAAGGCCGTATTTTGCAAATGACCCCAAAACTACAAACCATACTGTTTGCTGTAAGCATGCTGGCCAATCTCAGACCTTCCAGATGTTCTGTGTTTTGATTGTTTGGATGAATCATGATCACATTCACATGTTCCACCAAATACTTTGGTCAAAATAATGCAGACCAAACTTTAACTGCCACATCAAGAGAGTTTACCAGTGCGTTTTAATATATTGCACAGCATATTGCAATGGGCAGCTCTATTATCATTGCAACAAGGCATTTTTGAGCCCCACTGAAGACCTTTTCGCTGAACTGTGGCTGCATTTGCCACAGATTCGAGGATGAACTGGACTTCTTGTCTGAAATCTGACTGCAGCATATGCTAAACTGATTCGCACTCCAGTGCCTGAGTCCATGCATCATCCTTATCCGCTCATTCATCCAACCATCCATCTGGAAACCACCTACCAAGCATAACTAACCACAGAGCGCCCCCTTATGGTGAATGCAGGTACACACTTGCACACAAGCAGGATTATGGAGAGAGCTTCACTCCCTTTATTGCAATGCTTCATCTCCATATAGAAGCCCAATATGAATCAGTGAAAAAACAACCCCCCTCACTCTCTTCCAGCCCCCGCTGCTTGCTAAAAGTTACCCCCTGGTTCTGTAAAAGTTACCGCACACTGTTTTCAGCACCCTAGCGCTCACTGACATTCCACATAATAAGCCTCCGTGGACAGTAATAGCTTTTTTGGGAAGGTGCAAGTTTGCAGGGGGTAATTAACAACACAGCAGCTTATCAGCTTTAGCCAGCGGCAGGCAGCTGAAGAGTGGGCAGCAGATTTACTCAGACCACGGGGCAGTAGAAGACCAGACAAACCTCAATCTGACCAATTGCATCAGTCTACATAATACTGCACTGCAAAAAATGGTATCTTGTCAGGTAAAATTAGATTAAACATAGTCAATAAATCTAATATTTCTCCTGTTGACACTGTAGTGAGATTAATTTAAGAATATTTACCTTAGTTATAGACATTTTTACTTGTTTTAAGCAATTTCATTCAGTAAAATTATGCAAATACATTGGCAGATAATTTTAAATGTTTGAAGAAATGTGTTTGAAACCAGCAAAATTGTCTGCTAACATAGTGAGATAATTTTACTTAATGTATTTACTTAAAACAAGTAAATAATGTGTAGAAATAAGCTAGAATAAGTGCACAACTATCTCAAAATGGAAAACGTTAGTTATATCGGCTAGATTTAAAATCATTTCATTTGACGATCCCATTTTTTACGGTGTGCCCCTCATGGTTTTCCATGTTGTTGTCCATTTGCAGTATCTTAAAGCAGAGTTCCACTGATATTTAAACATTTCTGAATAATAAATCAATGGTTGAGATGTAAACAAAGTCATTCAGAGTGATTTAATCTACACTGAGTGTTTATATGTAATGTAATGTTAAATAATAATAGTGGTAAATATGAAAAAAAAATAGTTTACTTTGGGGACTATTAAGATTCCTAACGCTCTGCATGTGTCTCTCTGTCACAGGCATCAGACAGTGAATTCATAACCATTTCATGTAGTAACTTTCTGTGAGGGAGCTTTTAGAGGTGGACGTCTGGTTCCTATCACCACCACTGTGACCAGTTCTGACTGTAAGCGTCTCCAATTTGGAGAATTTAACATCAAACCACTCTGAATTACTTTGTTTATGTCTTACTGAATTTGAAAAATTACAAAAATCTGTTAAATTCCTCTTTTACTTATTCAAAATTTTTGCTTGTTTATTTTAAGAAAAATTATTTCATTATTTCACATAAGGTTCACATAACAAGCAAATATTATTTCCTAAGGGTTCAAATATGCACTCCATACAGCCAACATATGGAAACCACACTGCAAAAAACATGGCAGCCAATCAGAACAAAGGACATTTATATATTTACATACACCAGTCCTAAAGGCGCAGTAACAAAGGCAGCCTGTTTTGGCCTAAGGGATAAAAAGAGGTTGGAAAATGGTCAATGTAGAAATGAATTATGACTGACATCACATAAACCTACACAAATGTTATCAGTAGAGCCATTTTTACAGTGTATGGTAACATATACACCAATCAGGCATAACATTATGACCATAATACGACCTTGTTTCTACGCTCATTGTCCATTTTATCAGCCCCACTTACTATATATGTCTGAGTGGATCAGACTCAGCAGTGCTGCTGGAGTTTTTAAACGCCTCAGTGTCACTGCTGGACTGAGAATAGTCCACCAACCAAAAATATCCAGCCAACAGCGTCCTGTGGGCAGCGTCCTGTGACCACTGATGAAGGACTAGAGGATGACCAACACAAACTGTGCAGCAGCAGATGAGCTATCGTCTCTGACTTTACATCTACAAGGTGGACTGACAAGGTAGGAGTGTCTAATAGAGTGGACAGTGAGTGGACACGGTGTTTAAAAACTCCAGCAGCACTGCTGTGTCTGATCCACTCAGACCAGCACAACCACACCACCACCACGTCAGTGTTACTGCAGTGCTGAGAATGATCCACCACCCAAATAGTACCTGCTCTGTCAGGGTCCATGGGGGTCCTGACCACTGAAGAACAGGGTAAAAGTGGGCTAACAAAGTACGCAGAGAAACAGATGGACTACAGTCTGTAACTGTAGAACTACAAAGTGCACCTATATAGTAAGTGGAGCTGATAAAATGGACAATAAATTGACATTTATGACGTGAACTTGACTCCAATAGTCACGGTTCACCACCGATTTGTGCCAGCATGCAGCAGTTAAGCCCCGCCCATTATGAAGTTATAGGAAGTGCTGATAAGACAGTTTTTTTAATGAGACAGGGCAGCCAATCAGAATGTTATGTGATGAGTAGAGCACTATATACAGTATATAGGCACTTTAAATGGTATGGTATGATGAACTGTGCTTAGTTTGACCAGAACATGTTCTAGAAAGGTCCACTTTGACCTTGGGTTGACTTCAATTGAGTAAGAAGTCAATGTGAAAATCAAACATTACTTGAAATTTTTCAAAAGAAGGCATGGTGTCCTCAAACATCACTGCTTTGTCATCATGTGCTTGGGAGTAGCTGTGGGGTTATTGGTGCTGGGGGGGGGGCAGAGGGGGGGTGCAGTGAGGATACTGGCATGCCTGACACACACAGTGACCGTGTCAATTTTCAGTCAATGACATTAAACACCGTTACCATGTTATAATTCTGAAACACAACAATGAAAAGGTATAGCGGAGCACTGGGAGCAGGAGCAAGGAGGTGAGAAGACGTGCTCTAAATGTTTAAACCGAAGGCCGGTGTCGGGTTACCGCGGAACAGACTCCGCTTTGGGCTAATTTGTCTGAAGAGAACTCGCTTAAGGTGACAGTTTTGATAGAGCATGTCATCAATCAGCAGCCAACGATCCAAGAGCCTCATTAACTATTTACACCCAAACAAACACAGCCTGGTGATTCTCTAACACAGGCAAAAAAGAGAGAGGAGTGGGACGGAGGGGATATAGGGAACATATACAATATGGTGCAGGAGTCAGAGACCAGCCTTCATTCATTTAACTTCCAGTCAAAGCTGGAATGATCCACTTACATGAAGAAGGGAAAATGAAAGTAAACAAAACAGGAGCTTCCAAAACTGGAGTTCAAAAATGATCAAAAGATGTAAAAAGTTGGTTCTTCAAGGTTCTTTAGCAAAGACAATGACTCTAGATAGAACCACCCTGATAGCAAGAGGATAGTGGACCGCTGTCGGCCCGCTGATGGTAGAGCTGGCAGTCCACTGGCGTTTTGCTCAGCGTTTTCTGGGCGGCCCACCGGTGGTTAAGCAGAGTATTAGGCAAAACTCATTTTCCATCACTCAGAGTCCAATTTACTGATTTTTCCTTCCTTCTTATCTTTAGTTACACTTTGTAAATTAGTTTTAAATTAAATCATTTTAATTTAGCTCAGTGTCAGCAACAACATTTTTTTTAGGTCTACTCACAATTTTTTTTTCTCTCAGTTGTTTGTAATATTTGTCTATAAGTTTGTTTTCTAAAATAAAAGTCTCTGGGCATTTAAAATCACTAAAACCTAGGTACAGCTTGTATGGAGGACAGTAATCTGGGTGGTCCGAGGGTGGACCAGCCGTGGCAAACAGTCAGTGGGGTGCTGACCTTTTCAAACCAGCGGACCGATTTATGCTCGCTATCTGGGCAGGAACACTCAGAGAACCATTTTCATGGTGAATGGATTGATGGAGATCACAATAGCAGAACCGTTTTTGGTGCTATATAGCATTATTTTCATAAAGGCTCTATATAGAACCATCTACAGCACATTCTCCATCAATCTGAAGAGCACGTTCACCATGAAACAAACCCTTTAATCATGTAAATGGTTCTTTGAGCAATCATGGGTATATGTAGAACCATTTCTTTTACTAGAACCCTTGAAGAACCATCTTTTTCACAAGAGTAGTTATAAATGTGAACAAAACAGACTAAAATATGATCAGTAACGCTAAAATATTGTTGTGTTTGAGGCTGTAATGTCAAATGTTTGGGGGGTAAATGGGGTCCATGTCCTTTGAGAAGTGTGAAGGTTCCCCATTGTTTTCTGCTACTGCTGAGAGAAAAAAGAGACAGAGTATAAGAAAGTGAATGAAGAAGTGTTAGGAAAGCTACCTTTATCGGCCAATTCTCCTCATTTAATGTTAAGTTTAATTTCAGTGCATGAATCCGCTGATAACCGCCTTGTTTTGGAGCTCCACCGTGCTTCAGTGTGATTTTGCTGCAGTGAAAGAGGATGCTAAAGTGCTAATGCTAAGTGCTCCCCTCAGAGCAGCTAACCCTGTGACTCTGAGACTTCTTAGAGTAAAACATTTCCCCTCATCTCCATCTGCAACCAGGAAACAGGATCAGAGAACACACTGGTTGAGCTCTAGGCTTTTCCTGTTGTACAGCTTTCACAAGCTCCACAAAACGCAAATCCACAAAACACATTGTTAGCTTAGTGCTAAACTAACAGCTATTAGCATTATCATAGCAGATGAAATAAAAGCTTCCTATGAAGTTACATTTCTTTCATTAAACACTGCAGTGAAAATGAATATTGGGTGCATGTTCATGACTGAATTAATTAATGAAATGAATTCAGGCATATGAACCCACACGTACGCTCCGCTCACAAAATAACGGCCTGCTGACAGTTCCTAGAATTAGAAAAAGCACAGCAGGTGGTCGAGCATTTTTCTACGTAGCCCCAAAATTGTGGAATCATCTCCCAACCTCTGCCCGGGCCTCAGACACACTCTCTTTATTTTAAACTAGACTCAAAACTGATCTGTTTGCACATTTTTGAACATTTTGCTAATATCAGTTGTTGCACTACATACACACATACATACATACATACATACATACATACATCATCTAAACCGCTTATCCTTCTGGGTCGCTGTGGGGTGCTGGAGCCTATCCCAGCTGTCATTGGGCGGAAGGCAGGATACACCCTGGACAGGTCGCCAGTCCATCGCAGGGCAGACAGACATACATACATATACAATCACACACATTTACTCACACCTAGGGGCAATTCAGCATTTCCAATCAGCCTGACTGCATGTCTTTGGACTGTGGGAGGAAACCAGAGTACCCAGAGGAAACCCACACAGACACGGGGAGAACAGGCAAACTCCACACAGAGAGGACCCCGGTCGCCCGGCCGGGAATCGAACCCAGGCCCCTTCTTGCTGTGAGGCGACAGCGCTATGTGAGTGTTGTTGCACTATTACTCTCTAATATCTCTCCATAAACGGACCTGTCCTGTTAATCAATTCTTCTCTCTCTCTCTCTCTCTCTCTCTCTCTCTCTCTCTCTCGCTCTCTCTTGCTCTCTCTCCCTTTATTTGAAGCCCTGAGCAATGTTTGCCTGTGTCACCACATGGGAGCCTCCAGGGCTGCTAGAGTCACTACCAGAGTTTCAACCACCATGGAGCTTCACGCTATACAAAGCTGTGCAAGTCTCACCCGCATGAACTGACCCTCCTGCTGCTGCTGCTGTCTAATTAACCATTATCTATCTATTATCCATTATTAACCACAATCTTATTACCCATTGCTCCTCCTGTTTTTCCCCGTTTTGAATTATAATATTTTATTCTAATGCTGTTTGATATCCGGTGTCGACCAGAGGAGGATGAGTTCCCCTTTTGAGTCTTGGTTCCTCTCAAGGTTTCTTCCTCTTGCCGTTAGGGAGTTTTTCCTTGCCACTGTCGCCACTGGTGACGCTCATGGGGGCTTGGACCCGGAATCTTTCTGTAAAGCTGCTTTGTGACAACACCTGTTGTAAAAAGCACTGTATACATAAACTGACTTGACTTGACTAAATGACAAAAATAAGCCCATGTAGGCCAGTTAATGGTAAAGTTATCAGAGGGAAAGATCAGAATTTAATGGCACCAGAACTACTGTTCAAGAAGCCACTCCTAAAGGAAAATTTGCACTAGAGCACGGAAACTGGACATTTGAGATGTGGAGTAAGGCCTTATGACTTGTCTAAATTTGTAATTGGGATTGTGAATAAGCAACCAACTTCTAATCCTGAACTTTAGAGATGTGAAAAATATCCCTGCAGATTTCTCAAAAAACTGAAAGCAAGTGTCCCAAAATGAATGGAAATTGTGATAAAATGGCAAAAGGTGGACAATCTAAATGCTAGAAAACTTGTTGAGGCCTCTGGTTTTTATTCTTTTTTTATTTTATGGATGCTGAAAGAAATAAATAACTTATTCTAAACGGCCATTTTGACTGGAAACTAAAAAAAGTGAAGATTGGTCTCTGACATTTGCAAAGTGGATACAAATATGTGAGGAGATACTAATACTAGAAAAGCGAGTGTATAGATGAAACAAAGGCTTGTAGAGGCTCACAGAGACCCTGGGACATAGAACGCTGCATGCAGAACTGTCAATAAATTACATAATGACTGTATTTTCAGAGAGGATCTCTTGGTCTGTGGTTGATAACAATGGTTATGTAACAAGAGAATGATGGGGGGGTGGGTAGAGAGAGATGCTGTTGGCTCAAGGTGATAAT
The DNA here is from genome assembly GCF_904425465.1 of Colossoma macropomum. Taxonomy (NCBI): domain Eukaryota; kingdom Metazoa; phylum Chordata; class Actinopteri; order Characiformes; family Serrasalmidae; genus Colossoma; species Colossoma macropomum. The sequence goes on along the minus strand of NW_023494798.1, from coordinate 4,481,795 downwards.
CGATAATGTTTAAAACCCAATACGACACCCAGATCCCAGACAAGATTACACTGAACACGGTTTCACTAGCACGCACACACAATCACGTAATAGATAACATCTCTGCTGAGTGGCAGATGGGAGTACAGGGAGCTTTAACAAGTGACACTAATAAGGATTTGGCTAAATTCAGCATGTAATTGCCTTTCATTCATCCCTCTTTCACACACATATTACCACATAGAGGGATATTTGATTAGAGAATTGTACGTTCAGTGGATCAAACATTTGTAGAAGCTCAGTGCAGAATAAAGATCAGTGTAAATGGAAGGATTTGGCTTTTTTAAAACCTCTGCTCACTGATGATGAAGTTTGAGATACTAGTTGAAGTAAATGAGGCCAAGATTGTGGCCCAAACTATAGCAGTGGCACTGAATGGCATCTTTGCACATTTTAAAGTCAGAATTTTCAAATATTCATCAAAAATCTAATAGTAAATTAGAATTTCTGATAAGCAATATCAGATATAAACCATATGAACCATGTGACGTCTCAACTCTATGTACCACCAGAGGTCGTCCTTGTTTAGGTTTCCTTTTTGTTTAGTCCAAAGAAGGAAACGCAGAAAGACTACTGCAGCTGGCTAAAGGCTCTTGCACTTTGGTAGAGAATTTAGTATTTTATTAAATTGGCCTGGCAAGCAAACTTACTCTTCACCATTTTATTGTACCGTTTTTTGTATTGTGCTGTTTTCACATTTCACAGTTTTCAAGCTAGAACCACAAAACTCAGCAGGATCAAAGAACTAATAAGGGGATAGTTTGCATGTCTTTTTGGGAATGACTGCATGCACTGTGATACTCTAACACCTTAGCAACCACCTGGGATACCATAGCAATTGGCCTAGCAACACCTTAGTAACTGCCTGGGATTGCTTAGCAACTGCCTAGCAAAACCTTAGCAACAACATGGAATTCCATAGCAATGGACTACAAACACCTTGGAAAACACCTGGGATACCATAGCAATGGTTCACCAACACCTTGGCAACCACCTGGGATTCCATAGCAACTGCCTAGCAAAATCTTAGCAACCACCTGGAATTCTCTAGCAATGGCTTACCAACACCTTGGAAACCAACTGGGATACCTTAGCAATTAGCCTAGCAACACCTTAGCAACCACCTGCAATCACATAGCAATGGCCTACAAACACCTTGGAAAACACCTGGGATACCGTAGCAATGGTTCACCAACACCTTGGCAACCACCTAGGATTCCATAGCGACTGCCTTGCAAAATCTTAGCAACCACCTGGAATTCTCTAGCAATGGTCTACCAACACCTTGGAAACCACCTGGGATACCGTAGCAATTAGCCTAGCAAAACCTTAGCAATGACCTGGAATTACATAGCAATGGCCAAGCAACATCTCAGCAACCACCTGGGTATATCAACAATGCCTTGGCAAACACCTGTGATGCCATACCAATGCCCTAGCAACAATTTAGCAACCACCTGGGATTATATTTGGAGATCTTTGGTTTAACTTAACTTGTGTCTGCATTTGGATTAGCATCCCCTCATTTTTCTACCTGTCATTTGTGCAGTTAGGCCTAAAATAGTAAGTGATAAGTTGTAATTTTTATGTCCAGGTCTAAGTCTAGTAAGACTAATCTGCTGAATGATACTGTTTTAGATGCTGTATGTTGTCCACCTGGTGAGCAATGCAGAAAAAAAATTTTAATATATTTTCAAATTTTCCAAATATATGTTTTAAATAATACGCACACACACAAGCATCAAGCCTGACTAAAATGCCTATCCTAGTTTAATGTCACTGAGGGCATGTTACGAGCTGAATAAGGAAAGTTAGAGCATGGAAAACACAGAGAGAACCACTCATCTGCAGCACGATTGGTCAGTTGGGGACCACAAACCAATTTATTCCAATCAGTTAGCGCATTCTTTGCTAAGGAGTCGAGCTCATTAGTGAAATCAGATGTTGCGCAAGATGAGAATGAACACCTGCCAACACTGCAGCTCTGGTGTAATAGCTGAGTATCAGTGATCTATTCTGGGGTGGTCAGTTCCACTGCTGGACAGCCAGCGCACAGTATTGTGTTCTCTGCTCTGCACGCTTCTGATAGAACTCGTGATTGATAATTAGAAGGTTATTTGTAGACAGGTGCAGAGGATTAGAGCTGTGTCTCAGGGCGTAGTGTACTGGTCATTTTTAGTGCAAATAGTACACATATCCTCCAATTTTGGCTTATACCAGTTTAGCCCAGACACTCACTCCTAAAAGGAGTGTTTTAATCAGGACTGCTTTTTGAATGAGGTGCAATGCAGCACTGCCAATCAGAGCTGAGCTAATTTACATATGGCTGTCTTAAAGGCATAGTAAGGAAACCTGTTTAAATTTAAGGGATAAGGACAGTTAAAATTGGTCATACAACAATAAATTATGTCCATTTTTGGTAACATAAGCCCACAAAAATTTGGGACCACAGTGGGGATTTATGAGTTTAGACCAGGGCTCGGCAGCCCAGAAAGAAGAGCCTCTTTGTCCTTTCAACAAAAATCAAACCACCTTGGAAGCCACAATATTCTATGTTTATTTTACCATCTTGGCTGTAAATATGTCTCAGTATGTGCTGATGTGCTTGTATAATGAAAATGCAGACTTATTTTGCTCTGCTTCAAACTTTAACTCAGCTATAGCTGCTTTTCTCACATCTCCAGCAGGAAACTTTTCATCAAAAGTAGAATAGTTACTTGTAAAATGTCTCTTAACGTTTGACTTTTTACGAGGCTGAAGTCGCTTCTCATTCGCCAGCTTCTTGATTGAATTTTTCCGTTCGACCTTAAATGGTGCCTGAGGTGCCAGAATGTAACAGCTACACCATTTCAGGTGGAACGGGAAAATTTGAACGAGAAGCCGGCGAATGAGAAGCTGACTTCATGACTTTTTAGTGTTTGACAGTTTCTCATTGCTGATTAAACATATTGAGAAGCCAGCTGAAGTGATTATAAATGCAAATAAGTCCATTAGTCTTCAAATTATGATGTCCATCTTAAATCGTTCTCTTTACTGTTTCATTAGCTACTAGCTAGGTGAGATTTTTGTCTGCGTTGCTATGGTGACCAGCAGTTTATGCGCCAACCTTCGGTGAATGAGCAGTTATAGGCTACATTAACTCCAGTGTTTAAGACCATTTATTGTTAAACTGTGTTGAATGATCAGCAGAGCTTCATTTTACTGTAAAGGAGGATGATTTTATTTTTACCAATTCTGCTGTGGAGCCACAACAGGACAGTAAAAGAGCCCAAAAAACATTCCACATCTCAGATGTCCAGATTTGATGTTCTTTTTTCTCTGTTTCCTTTTCTTAGTAAGGGCGTCTTGACAGCTACACATCCTTTCAGACCCATAGCTTTGAGTCGTCTTCTCACAGTAGAAGGATGATGGATTTTTTGAGGTTTGAAGCAGTGGAGCCTGATTTTCTCCTCTCTCTCAAAGATAAAAGCTGTAAGAGTTCTTTATCTGATGGGGACAGTTTTGGAGGTCTACCAGCTTTTGCAGGTGGTTGTAAGGAGCCCAATTTTGTCTTTTAATGACAGTTTTTAAAACTGTTTTCCCCTTATTTTAGTGGATTATCTTGTATCTAATCTCCTCAGAAGTCTCACCTGAAAAAATGAATGACTTGTACTTTGGCTTAAAATCAAATAAATTGTGGTCCTTGACTTTTAGACCACAGATTCTTGAGTAAGAATATAGTGCATAGTGTAAGAAGACTGAGATACAGTGATACAGTTGAGCCACACTTTGGTCCTTCCGAGGACGAGTGAATATTCGGGAAAAATCAGTGACCCTTCACATCTCAGCACTCCTGCAAAGACTACACAACCAGGCCCGCAGTACTTTTTCTGAAGTGGAAGTTTACCGAAAGCTGCCAAACTCCAGACAGGGGTGACCCCAGATAGCCCAGCCTGGAATGACAGACTGTCCCAAGGATCCCTGGCCAGATCCTCCTCTCTGATTGCACAGCTGATTAAGTATTAAATGGGGACACCTGCTGATCCTGCGTTAAACATTCATCAGCTTTCCGAGATGAATAAATGAACAGCGATTGGCGCATAACAAGCGTTTGTGAAACGCCGTCACGCAATTGGCCCATTAGTGACCGTTTGTGCTGGAGCACTGGATACCCACTCTCAGAGCTAAATAAACACAGGGCAGAGGAGGGGCTGGGGTGACACAAGGTGATCTTTCTTTCACTGTACCGTGTCTACGCATATTGTCTAAGACTTTTAGATTGAAAAAATAGGTAGAAATCAAAGTTTATCATGAAAACAACTTGCATACACTGCAAAAAATAATATCTTAGCCAGTGTAAACATCTTAAGTGTAGTCAATAAATCTAATATTTCTCATTATGAGACCGTTGTGAGAATAGTATAAGATTATCTCATCTGTTTCTGTACATTTTTACTTGTTTTAAGTGATTTTATTATAGCAAATTGTTAGAAAAATAATGAAGATAATTTTGCTTAATTAAAAAAATAATGTTTAAAACAAGTAAAATGATCTGCCAATGGAGTAAGTCCTTTTTATAAGATAAAACTGCTTAAAAACAAGAAAAACAATGTAGAAATAAGTTAAATACTCTCACAATATTCTTACAACAGACTCATAATGAGAAATATTAGATATATTGACTCCCTTTAAGATGTTTACACTCATTTTTTGCAGTGTAGTTTTATGAACAAACAGCCAAATGTGTAGGAAATCACCTTTTAAAGCCATCTGCCATGTCCATTGCAGTGGTCCAGCTTCTGGCTTGCACTCACATGTACATTTGCAATAAAAATTCTATGTGTCACCTTCACTGCACACTAGAGCTTCATTAAACTATCTCAGTACAAATCAGCAACTGTAGCCAAGGCTTCTCTGGCACCACTGCCCCTGCAGGTCACACCGTAACTGCGGCTAAATTTAGAAACAGCCCAGTCGCTGACCAAACGTATTGTTTGTTAAGAATCATCCGTATAATTAGAGTAATAACCTGCAATCTTAAGCATCATCATCAATCATAACAGCGAACATACTGACAGCAACAGCAGCAGTAATTACACTATCAAATCCCCAGTGTTGATTTAACACATACAACATTTATATAAATATGTAAGTCCAGCTGGACACAAATGAGCTCTAGGGATTTTACAATGTAATACATTAACATAAAACGCTACATGAACACCTCTGTAAGTGAACAAATGATTACAAAAATAATGAAACGCGCTGGGCTTTGCTCTTTGGAAAAGGCAAAGCATTCCATCAGCTGATAAACAGAGATAAATCATCAGCTTTCCCCTAGCCCTATAAGGGCTCCTAACAGCCTCTCATCAGCATGAAGAGCATGATGTACTACACGTGCAGTGGCAGTACACTTTAAAAGGCTCTACTGGGAGATTTTACGACCAAACATTAGCCTCGTCTAATGACAGCCACGCTTGCCAACCCAGCAGGGACTGGAAACGTGTGCATCTGTTCGGCGTGCATTGCTTCTTAAAGACAACCTGAAATCGAAATTGATCTTTTTTACCTTGTTAATTTATATTTCTGTTCATGTTAACCCTCTAGGACCAACAAACTGACCTTAAATTTGATAGTTCTACACATGTTTCTCTATTTGTCTGACAATACAGCACAGAAATATGGCTCAAACATTTCCTGAGTCTGTAGAGTCGCACTTTTATTTCCATCTTATCGTGAGATCATACATGACTCACATCTGGAGTTATGAGCCTATGAAGAGGGGTTGAGATACATGTCATCTGTCATTGATACATATCATCTGTCATTATACCAGTCATTTCGTGTGAAACCAATGAACACTCAGGAAATCATTAAGGACTGACCTATTGGTCCCGATAGGACCCATTACATGACCCATGGGTATCATTTAATGTATAAGTGCTTTTAAAGGCCAATTTAAGAAGATAAGAAAAAATCAAGTCAATGCCCTCAGACCCGAGAGGGTTAAGTCGAGTCATTACATCATATCGTTAAAAAGATTTTTGTTCATTCTTTTAAATGTAGTGACTTTTGCCTGCCTTGAAAACGTCTTCTGATTTCCGATTATGTAATCATGCACCAGTGGGTGGGGAACAATAATATTAACCAACAATTTGTGTTTACTTCCTCCTAATACCCCACCTCAGCTAGCTCAGAGACCTCTGAGTTACTTGGAAAGATGTCACAGTACTGAAGAAAAATGCATTACGCTTTTAGATTCATGTTGAATTTGAGCCCTATTTGAGTTGGATTAGTTTTATATGGAGAGGAACTGAAGGTTAGAGATCCATGATTTTAATCCAGTATGAATCTGCAGTGTGTGGAGTTTTACAGTCTGACAGTAATAATTGTGGAGCGATTTTAATCCAGTATGAATCTGCAGTGTGTGTAGTTTTACAGTCTGACAGTAATAATTGTGGAGCGATTTTAATCCAGTATGAATCTGTAGTGTGTGTAGTTTTACAGTCTGACAGTAATAATTGTGGAGCGATTTTAATCCAGTATGAATCTGCAGTGTGTAGTTTTTACAGTCTGACAGTAATAATTGTGGAGTGATTTTAATCCAGTGTGAATCTGCAGTGTGTGGAGTTTTACAGTCTGACGGAAAAATTGTGGAGTGATTTTAATCCAGTATGAATCTGCAGTGTGTGGAGTTTTACAGTCTGACAGTAATAATTGTGGAGCGATTTTAATCCAGTATGAATCTGCAGTGTGTGGAGTTTTACAGTCTGACGGAAAAATTGTGGAGTGATTTTAATCCAGTATGAATCTGCAGTGTGTGGAGTTTTTACAGTCTGACAGCCTTTTTACAGTCTAATTGTGTGATGAAGGGTCATCTGTAATCGTCCGAACCTGGGTCTCCCTCAGAAATAGTAGTCATATTCCAATTCACCTCAGGCTAAATACCGTGCTCCGTGTTGTTATTGTTATTGAGTGTGTTCTGTGGTGTAACACTGACGTGAACATCCAGGCTGTGACCTTTCCATCTGTGCTATCTGTAGGAATTTGGGAAAATTATATACTTTATTTACAGACGATTTTCATTAATCAGTCGAATCTTTTACAAATTTCATTACAGCATTTGATCTGCATTAAAAAATCCTCTGGTAATTCTAAAACAAACCTGAACTGCAGAGCTGAGTGCAGATTTTGAGTTATATATATATAATGAGCTGCAGGACAGTGTAACTCACTCGGTCACTGCTAGTTATTTGTGTAGATGTCCCATGATGCACCGGGGTGATGAGGTCATTATGCTTAGTGTGTTTTAGGACATTGATCAGTTGAGTGTTTCTCTCTGGTCATATGATGCTCATGCACGCCAGATCACTGGCCTAAGTTGGGTCACACTGTCTTTCACGCTTGACAGTGACCTCAAAGGACAGAAGATTCGATCGCTGAAATGCACTCCACATTTGCACCACTTGTCCTAGCACTCACTCCGTCCCCAGCCATGTGCCCCCTGCGGCGCTGTACATCGTCCATATGCTCAGTGGAAATGTGACATTAAGACCCAGGTTAGTGTCCTGTGTGACATATGCTCACTGTCCACCTCTGCGGAATTCCTGCCCCCATGCTTATTTCTGTCCATCTGGAACATTTCCACTCAAAGATTCCCATTTATACTGATTTGAGATCAGCTGCTAATCTAACTGATGCGGTCAAACTGGACTCAGATCAGCATAAAAAGTGACATTGACACAAACGTGTGTCCACCAAAATGGCCTCATTACGTCAACGGATCAGCATTGTGGTGTGTGTGTGTTTGTGAGTGTGAGTGCGTGACCCAGGGTGAGCACTCCTGTTTTTGGCCTCGGAGGATGGGCCATGCCAAGCAGACAAACACGCGCCCAGGAGACAAAAGCTATTTCTGACGGTGAATGTTCAGCAAGAAAAAATAAAAAACATATATCCAATTTTTGATACTGAACTAAACTGGATATTACAGTAAATATAGAAGCTTAATACAGTCTGACATACAAATTTTAATGCATTAAATTTTTTATTTATCCACAAAGAAATTTCTGGAAATGGCCTACAAAAGAAAACAATACAACACAAATAAATTAAAGCTTGAAAAAACCCTAAATCTATTGATGTTTTGTTGATTTTCTAAGTGAATATAAAGGAATCAATTAAAGATGACTTTTTCTTTGCTTATTTTTAGTGCACAACTTCTATATATTTGCTGAAAATGTGCCATCACTTTTGCACAAGTCACTTTTTCTGTTTTTTTTTTTTACTTAATATGTTAAATTCAGAAAATAAGCAGCAATTGTGCATTACAATGTGCAGAAACCTGTTGCCTTTGGTGTCATTTTCACTTAGAAAAACATGTAATTTAACCAAGCATATATATCACTGTATGTATGGTAACTTGGGGGATGAAGCCCCCCAGGGCAAGAGGCCCCCATCTCTCATTCTGGTCAAATGATGTGAACATATTTAATCTTGTCACATTTACTGAATGGTTGTGTTCTAATTAATTCTGGATCACTGCTATTTATTCCACTAAAAATGTTTAAGGGTCACTTGGGTGACACTGATCTATGTTGACTGATCATAAGTAAGATGGAGAATAAGATGTATCTTTACAGCAGAAATATGAATTTGCCCCAGAAATCTTACTTAGTTATTAGTTAGTGTATCAGAAAGACAAAAAGATGCTGACTATAGGCTCGCATGGTTATTTAGCATTAGTTAGTTCCTTTAAGTGCTATTGATTTTGTATTTAAATTGTTATTGTTATTATTGATGTCCTACTACTGCTACTACTACTAAGAACTGTAATAATAATAATAATAATAATAATACCATTAAATGCTTTTATTTTACTGTCCTTTCTTTTTTGTCATATGTTATTAAGTGGAATCATCAAGGCATAAATTGATTTAATATTTTAGTGCTATACTTTAATTAATAACACATTTTTTGGAAGAAATCAAAGACTAGAAATGATTAACATAAATTACTCATTCTGTAAGACCCAGATGACAAATTGATTCCTCAGAGGAAAACATTTTCCCTGTAACAGTAACTTTACCAATCTCTTCAACCAAACTGCATTAGTGTAGGTTGAGTTTCCCTAAAGCACTGCTCAAACTTCACCACAACATAAAAACACCATCCATATAAATGCAGTCAATCCCCAAAGCGTATAAGACATGCTGTCCAAAACCATGCAGCTTAACCCCTGTTATCAGTACTGTGATCAGTACAGGCGAAGCTCATTGTGGTCTATTTTTACATAGTGGGTGCTTGGACTCTTCAGTGCTCAATACAAGCATTTATTTTGCTATTGCATGTAATGTTATTTTAGCTAATTTCTTAGGTACGTATGAAGGCATGTGTGGAAAAGAAAAAAAAATGCTAAAAAGCATTTTTCCCCTTTTTTTCATCAGAGTTGTCCTGAAAAAATGACTTACCAATTCCTCAAAAAGAAGGAGAACATTGCAAAGGAATAACTTGATTAATGTTTAGTCTCATATTATTATATTATTTTTAAAAGAGTTTAAGCCAATGATTTAAATGTTTTGCTTCGATTTTAGGATTTTTGATGGTCATGGCCACCCTCTAGCTAGATCTCCCCCTAACACATGATGCTACCAAGCTAGGAGTGAGAAGGCCGGCATGTGCTTCTTCGCATCTTTTTGAACTGCCGGTAAGCAATGTTGCTGGAGAGTTCAACATGCTTGGAGGAGAATGCTCACTGCCAACTACGTCAGCGAACAGACAGCCACATTGGCTAGCATCATGCTGAGCGATGGACCATACTGCCCAGAGACAGAATCCAACTATGCCTTCTCTGATTCCCAAGGATCTCCCGATGATAGGAGAACACTTTGACAGTTATACTACTTGGGAACCTGCTAAAGACATATTCCTCTAATGTGCAGCCATTTAGTAAGAGACACTGAGACGAGAGACCATGAAAGGAAGCAAAATGACAATTTAAGTAACAATTTCATTCTCATAGTAAATCTTTCATTAAACCATCCTAAAGCACTTGTGGTGTTGATCATTCTTAGTGATCCCATGAGGTCCTCTGACAGAAGTTTGCATACAGAAACTCCAGCAACTAAAAAGGCCGTGGCTGCGATATAAACACTGACCACTCAGTTCACAGCCCCTGTAACCACCAGGCAAGCAGCTACCCCAAAATGCCAAGTTAATCAAAATTAGCCCAAAATTAGGGGTCGATAGCAATGAGTGCCACGGAGATGCCCTCAGGCAGGGCACTTGATGCACTTGATCCTGTCCTGGAAACGCAGACAGCATCCAGCTGTTCCGTTCTGCGGGGTTGTCATGGCGATGGGCCTGGCGCAAGACACCCCCCCGTGAGCGCCTCGGGAAGCTTAACCCACATACGAGTTTAAAAGACCATAAACCATACGGCGGAGACGGAAAGCAGACGGCCCAGGCAGCCATTCAGTCCAGTGACGAGAAACCCCCAGCAGCAAAAACCACTCAACCACGTGCGGGGCCGACGAAAAGTCAGCACAAACAGGGCTCTGCTGTGACTTGAGGGATTTGAGATTCTCTTGTGGAGGTTGCGAGGAAAGTGTGGTGGATTTGAGGGGGGGATTTAACAACAAGGGAAGTAATTAGCCAAAACAAGAACATTACCGCCATCTTCCTCTCTTCCTCCTCCTCCTCTTCCTCTCGATCAGACAAATGCCCAGGGAGCAATAACAAAACATTGCGTGGGTGAAGACAAGATTGATGTGCCGCAAGAGTTTAGGATACAAGCTGTTTCTACCTCCCACTCTAATACATCATAGTGCTTTGATTAGACGAACAAAAAGCTCAGCAATTGTGAACTAGTGTTTCTCAAATCACAATTTGCGAGCAAAAGAGAACAAAACATTTTAGATCGTTATTTACTATCCAACAGATCCAACTTGCAAAGAAAAGAAATTGGAATTAAAGATACGCAACCATATATGGTTGAGTTATTCCAGACTCATATCAGGGAAGCAGCAGCCACAAATCAACTTGTTTGCATCTGCAATGGTTGCACTGTATGGAATAGACAACATCTGGCAACTAATCATAGCAGGATTTTCTTGCAAATTTGAATTATATCACCTTCCACTTCCACCACAACAGGGACAATGGGAAATTTGCGGTACCCCAGTCTTATAATGTATTAATACACAGAGATCTATTTTGAGAATCCTTGGTACGGATTCTTATCTGGTAGAGTTACAGAAAAAGAGACATGTTGATATTACATGTAAGTATTATTATTCCACAAGCTGTTCAAAATTAAGTCAGGCCTAGCTAGTTCTCGTTCTCAATATGGGAGAATATCACCTGCCAAGGATTAGTGTTGGGTAACTTCTTGATTACTGGCAATATCCAGTGATCGTCAAATCACCTATTCCAGCTAGGAGTGCACAGTATAAATGCATGTACCTGTAAGCCATGCCGGTCCTGGCCCGTACTGAGTCCTGCAGTGAGAGTGTGTGCGTGTTGAGAAACTCCTCCAGGCGTTTGAGCTCCAGGTGTGCATTAGTCCTCAGGCTGCCCCAGCACATGAGCGGAGGGTAACCCTTCTCTCCGGAGTTTTGCCTGCCACAGCGGGATTGTCCCCTCTCTCCCGGCTTCTGTCCTGTCTTTGGCTTTGGGTTGGGGATGTCTGAGCAAGTCGCCTTATACAAGTACATCTCTTGCTGCTTCGTCCCACTCAAAAGTCAGAATCCAGACGGGGCCCTGGTGCACAAACTTCAGCCTGGAGCGCCGTTAACTCCAAAGGTGAGCCTCCAAAACTCGAAAGACCCCAAAAGAATCCCTGAGAGTGCTAAAGAGAGCTTGACTAAATAAAATGAAGGAACACTTGTAGTTTTTCACCCTTAGAAGTCCAGAAACTATTGCTGTGAGTTGACAGTTGTCACATATTTTATCTCTCTCTCCTCTCTCTCTCTTTCCTGCTCTCCCTCTCTCGTTATCTATCGTCTTTTCACTTACATTTCCTCCTGGTTAGATCGGCTTAGTTCAGTTTCACTCTCCAATAAACACCATGGGAATCTGGGACATTTTTCCCTCCCTCTCTCTCTCTCTCTCTCTCTCTCTCTCTCTCCCTCCATCCCTCCCCCTTCTCTCTCACTCCCCCCATCTCCCTCGCTCCACCTCTCTCTCTCTCTCTCTCTCTCTGTCTCTCGTTGTTTCCCTGCTCTTCCACTTTTTACATGTTTTTTTTTTTACATACAGTGGGACCCGTGCCAGACGTTGTGACCTTCGACCCGTGGGCCGCTGCTAGGACTTTCGCAGTGACATCACGTCTGGTCCGGAGGATTGTGGGAATGCGCTGTAGGAATTGTTTTCCATATCAAGAGTTTTCAGCAGGAACATGCATCACAGCCAGCTAAACGCCCCCTCCAACCCCGAATACCATGGACATCATCCAAGTCATACACACTCAAAAGCACAGGCGCTAAAGTGCATTCGCACTCAGATGTACCCAAACAAATTAACAAGCATGTTAGAGACACAAAGTGGTGGGTGAGTGCTTTCCTAAAGTACTTTACTTCACAGACACCCTCACATAGACACACTGGATGGACGTCTGTCCACTACCAGAGGTCGAAGTGGAACAACTGATGTGAGCTTCCACACAAACGCCAGCTGGGATTGAAATATCCAGCAATGCTTTTCTTTAAGGCTATTTTTAGCTGACAGACAGGGACACAGAAATATCCAAAGGGGTTTTCACACTCACGGGGCTTTTCTTGTAGTGCTGGACGGATACTGGAGTGTTTTTCATCTTCTGCCTGGACAAATCGCCTCCCTGCCAATGTCCATAACTACGGAAGCCTATTCCCAGCAGATAGACAAGGAAATCCCCAATGGTCTTTTTGTTCCTTTGTCAAAATAATAGCTTGTTTTATCAAAATAGTGACTTGCTGTATCAAAACAGTGGCTTATTTTCTTGAAATATTGACTTAGTATTTCAAAATAACAACATGTATTCTCAAAACATTGACTTGCTATGTCACAATAATTATGTAATAGAGGTTTGCACCCACCATGTCCAGCTGTGGAAACTTTGTGATTGACTATGACCAAAGAGTGTGAGCTGATGAAATAATGCCTTTCCAATGCTGTACACGCTTATAGCACTTCATTCATTTTAGTCATGTAAAGCAGCTGAAACCACGGCCCAGGGGTCAATCCTAACCCTTTCATTTGTCCCCACACTGCAGCTACAGCGACTGTGAGTGACGTTACATAAGGCCTGGTGCATTTTAGACACATCACAGAAGAATCTGTGATCCTTGTAACTAAGGTAACGTTCTGGCCCACTGGAAACAAGCACATTTAAAAAGGGTCCTTCTACTGTTGCACGTTTGACATCGTAACAGTAGAAGAACCCTTGTAGGGGCTATATAGAACCCTTTTCACAAAGGTTCTGTATAGAACCATACATTCTCCCTCAATCTGAAAAAATGCGAAGAACTCTAAGCATGCACATAGTTCTTTGAGTGTTCATGGTTCTATACGCAAGTATACAATTTTTTTCTTTACTAAAGAACCCTTGAACTATGGTTTTAAGAGTGTGCCACATGGGTACAGTAGCCTTATACCACTTAACCAAGCTTCAGTGAAGTAATGACTCAAGTTAAACAAATCCTGGAGTACTGTGTTCACTTTAGAACAGCAGTGGAACTTCCTAGTACAGTGGTTTTCAGACTGTGGGACGTGAGCTGGATCAGGGCATGAGAGCACAGCTCAATGACGCACATTTTAGATCAGTAGCGGGAACCAGGCCCAGACCTTCCAGTAGCTTTAATGGGCATGTGCCAGGGGTCCAGGTCACTAGGGGGGCCCTGTGAGCAAAATCTAAACAGCTCTTTAAAAAAAAACGAACAAGTTTTTCATTATGTTACAGCTGATCATAATCCTGACATTCTCCACATTTATCCTTAACTATGGAGAAATATTCAATTTTGACCCGGTGGTCCTGTACTTTTCTAGCCTTTACGGTGCCACTTTAGCGCCTCGGAAACTCACAGACCAATCGCATGCGTTGTACATATCACACGTGATGCTACTCAGCCAATCAGATCTGCGCATTATGAGGAGCACTGAGACTCAAGTGAGTGACGCACACACAGGGGAGGGACGAGGCGAGAAACAGCAGTCAGAGAAGAAAGTGAGTCAGAGGGAAGTTATTTCAGATGCTGTGCTCTAAAAAGAGAAACTGTCAATAAATAATGTTGAAATATGACTGAATTGTACTTTATTTGATTTGATATTCAGTTGTTGACTGTATAAGATGTTGATATAACTACTAGGCTACTTCAGTTTACAGTATATGGCACTGAATCATGATGCAAGTTAGACATTATGATGTTCCGGACCTTTGCTTGAGATTTTCTCTAACTGGACCTTACTGAATTTTAATTAAATACCCCTGGTCTAGGTATTCAAAAGATGTGTCTGGGTGGTCTGTAAAAGCAAGATGTCCAGGATGTCCATTTACAATGCCAAACATAAAATGTCCCCCTCCCTGGCTAAAGAAAGCAGCTGCATCATCCCTGTTGGCAGTGATCTGTGAACCCTTAGAGGTAAGATATAAATGAAAAAAAAAAAAAAATTCATGCCAGCCGTGGCAGTATGCTTTAGCCTAGAATGCTTGATGGTTTGGGTTTTTACGTTTGCTGCTTTTTTACGGCTTTATATACCAACTGTCCGATTTAATTTCTTTATTAGGACAAGAGCTCTTTACAAGCAATACAATATCCCAGTGAAGACGACATAAGTTAAATTGGCATGTTAGAATGTGCTTAAAGATGGTGTGCTTTATAAAGAAGTGTTGGTATGTTCTCTTATTAATATGTGCATAGTCTTGCTATTGTTCTCTTAATTGGAAAAATGTGCATAAATATCCTTAAAGTAATGACGTGCAGTGACATTAGTATTCCGCCATCATGGTGATTCATAGGCCTTGAGTGACCTGCTGTGATATCATAAACAATTCACTACCTACCACAAAAAAGGTAACTAGATGGGGGCGACAACCTGATGATCCAGGCTTTGCAAGAGCCCTTTTGTTTTTGCACGGCTGCTGCTTCTTATTTCCAGTGTGACCACAGCAAGTTCAGTCATGCTCACATGTGCAGTTATTGAGTGCTGCATAAATGACATGTACAAAAATGCTCCTGCTTGTCCTTCACAACTAGTCATCTCCAGGTGAAGCTCCAGTGTTTGCTATGCTGAAAGCAGCAATGATCAGGGCATAGTGCTAACCTACCAGAAAACCTAGTCTCAGGGGGTCATTTAATGGACAATGCTTGAACTACCCAGTCTTCCTACTCAGCCCTACTGAACTCATTTCTTTACATAAGCTTCTATAGTGGCTGGTGGCAGAAACAAAGTGAGACTAAAGTTCATGTGTTCCTGGCCTCCCAGGCTCGATATAAGGGGCTATCGATTAACACAGAAAGGTTTGCATGCATCATATGGTATTGGCTGCGTTTTAGGGAAGTGCTGTATATATCAGGGAATTTCCTAAATTAATAAATGCTGTATATCACTGTTGTTGGAAGAAAACTTTATCTCCAAAATTATAACTTTACAGGAGAAGGAAAAAACATACTTGACTTTTAATGGAAGTCAATGGAACCAGAATTTTTACCAAGTAATTTTGGCCCATTTCTTTTGGTCCATTAATCTTGAAATTTACATACAATAATAATATTTTCAGATTATGTCAAAAACTGAAAAACAACAAAAATGGAGATACGAGGTTTTCTTCCGACAACAGCAGTATGTAGCTCTCTTGTTGATTCTCTACTGAATGCATATCTTTTGATCTACCATAAGTTTATCATCCATGTTCATCCACCCTATGGGTGAATGGGTGTTTATGGGAGGAACAGAAGGATGAATAAATGACACATAGAGGAGTGCGGTATAGCTGTGAATTAGAGCTTGAAGACCTGCCTTGAGTGAGTATGTGCAGTTTGGTTGTTGGACAAAGAAATAATTGGGCTTGTGTGGGGGGCAAAAATGATTGGGAGTCTATGGGAAAACAAGGGGTGAGGAAAAAAAGACTAACAGATGAGTGCAGGTCAGAACAACATTAAATTCGTGCTAGGAGGCCTGCCCTGAGATAGTGTATGCAAAATAAAGTATTTCAGATTAGCAGAAGGCCAGTAGATGGACAAACAAATTTTTACCCCATTCATTCCTATGGGAAAAATTTCGTAAACTAATGAAGATTTTATGAAAACTATACATCGGATCAAAAAGCTGTATACAAGCACACCAATCCCGCTCAGACAAAACATTCCAGAGTTGGAAAGGTGTCGATATCTAGCCTCTATTCTTCTGTTTTTTGGACCCCTTTGGTCTAAAATAAAATCCTAAAGCTCTAAGCAGCAGCAAAGCAGAACAGAAGCTGAACCAACAGAAAAAAAATAATAAGGAACTAAATGTAAAGGGTTAAAGTGGAGCTGAGAAAGGTAGAAGGGAAAGTATTTTTAATACTTAGAAACATATAAATCCTTTAAAATTGTACTTAAGTATCTACTAATTACTTACCTAATTACCTGTATAAAGTTCCTAAGTGTACAAGGTGTAACTTGAAGAGCGCCATTAGAGACCGTCTATGTTTTTAAGGTCGCTTTTGGTAGCCAAGCTATTTGCTTTCATTAGGCTGTCTGAGTGCAAATGAGACAACAACCAAACGTTGACCACAGAAGGCTCGTCCGCTCTCTGTCACTCCCGACATAATGAATTTCCATTAGAGATAATAACCTGAAATTGCACAGCTAACTGGATTAACGGCTGGAAAACTCCAGGGAGGGTTGTTATTTAAAAAATACATTATTTAGCAGCGGCGGCTTCAACTCCCTACAGCCTTTAGAGCATTTTGTACAGTGCCAAAAAAAAAAAGAACGAAGAAGCATCACGAGGTGTCAGTCTCATCACCGGGGTGTCATGTGTTCTCTTTGTATCAGTGTTTCTGGGTCATGCTAAATGGTAAGTCATGCCTCCAGCACAATGGCCCACAAAAGCAGTGTGCATTTCAAATGAGCTTCTTGTTAGGCTAATCACAACACTTTGCGGGAGAAGAGAAAAGCTAGATGGCCGATCCATCAAAGTCATGTTCCTTTTCTCAGCTGTAACACTGAGGCCTATCATGTTTTTGGGACTTTTGCCTATCGGCTTTCTTCCAGTGCACTCCAGTCGCCTTCTCAGCCTGTAGATTTAGCTGAAATGCTAATTTTCTTTATGATATACACCAAACAGCCATTGTTTCTACATTCATTTTATCAGCTCCACTTACTATATAGGTGCACTTTGTAGTTCTACAGTTACAGACTGTAGTCCATCTGTTTCTCTGCATACTTTGTTAGCCCCCTTTTACACTGTTCTTCAATGGTCAGGACCCCCAGTGGACCACCACAGAACAGGTATCATTTGGGTGGTGGATCATTCTCAGCACTGCAGTGACTCTGACGTGGTGGTAGTGTGTTAGTGTGTGTTGTGCTGGTCTGAGTGGATCAGTCACAGCAGTGCTGCTGGAGTTTTTAAACACCTCAGTGTCACTGCTGGACTGAGAATAGTCCACCAACCAAAAATATCCAGCCAACACCATCCTGTGGACAGCGTTCAGTGACCACTGTTCGCACTGTCGACCTCTGACTCGACATCTACAGTGTGGTCCAACAAGTCTAATAGAGTGGACAGTGAGTGGAAACAGTGTTTAAAAACTCCAGCAGCACTGCTGTGTCTGATCCTCTCCAGCGCAACACACACTAACACATCAGTGTCACTGAGGTACTGAAAATGATCCACCACCCAAACAGTACCTGCTCTGTGGTGGTGCCGTGGGGGTCCTGACCATTGAAGAACAGGGTGACAAAGAACACAGAGAAACAGATGGACTACAGTCTGTAATTGAAGAACTACAAAGTGCTCATATATGGTAAATGGAGTCTTTTATCACGGTCAGATTTTGTCACTGATTAACTGCTTTTCACTGACCTTGATTTCTCCTTTATAGGTGCTATAAAACTGCAAGCCTGTCTGAACGTCTGCTGATGAACCCAGATTACAAGGCTAACCCTAATAAAAACCTCCCTGTCAAAGTCATTCCGTCCTGGCTTGTTTATTTTCTGACATTATTTGACCAGAATAACTTCTGACAGACAGGACAGTCTGACCAAACTTCTCGTGGCTGTGCCAGAGATGTTGCAGCCAAAAGCTCCTGTGGTTCAGGTCAGAGGAGCAGGCAGTGGTGCAAAAAGCTAACACTATACATGGATATCACTGTAAATCCTTGTATCAATTCAGTCTAAGGGAAGGGAGGCTTGAGAAAGGATCAAGAGAACAAAACACACAACAAAAAGATGGAGGGTATCTCTGGTGGCAATGACGAGTGTCTGACATGCTTTAATCAAGGACAAAGCTTAAATGTTGAGCTGAGGCAAAGAGAAGTTAAAGACATACCTCTTAATTAATGTTGTTTCTTTAGTTAACCCTTAGGAGTCAACAGTTTTTACTAGCGATGTCACAATCGAGTCCAAAGCAGCTGGATCCAGCCAATTCAGGCATATTTTAATGGATTGAGTATTGGCTATATCAAGTCTGATCCAGCAACCATTTTCTGTTATTGACAGCAAGCGGCATGCCACCAGAAACATGTAATAAAATACATCATTTTCACTCGCGACTGGTTGAAAACGATGCTATTGTGGGATTGTCCTGCTTTACTTGCAATGCTGGGCAACTGAGCTAAAATGACTTTATTTTATTAGTTTGATTAGTATTAGTATTTTATTAGTATTATTTTTTATTAGCTATACGGCATTTAAAACCTCCTACAAACAAATGTTATACTTATATATCCAGGTAGATATAGTCATAAATTCTACATTTTATGAAAACATGTATCACCATAAAATTGTGTGCTATTGTCCGCGGATATAAAAAAAATCACATATCAGCATCAGCCTAGAATTCCTATATTGGTGCATCTGTAATAAAAAAAATCAACAATATCAGTTCAGAATATACCGCTATGCTAATTTCACTTGCAGAATATCATCTAAGTCACCATATCAGTCATTCAAATTTGTTTATGAGTCAATATTAGACCCACTATAAAATGTGGTTCAAAAAGCAAAAACAAAACAAAACAAAAAAATCTATCCAGAATGATAGCTAACTAATTAAAAGATAGCTATCAAGCTAAATATCTTCTTTAATGTCAATTAAATGTGGCTGAATCCCAAATGACTGTTTTATACATATTATTGACTGTTTTCTATGTAGTGCACTGCATAGGAAATAGGGAGCCATTTGAGATTCAGCCCCAGACTGGAAAAAAGGGATGCACGACATAGTTAGCTTTGTGCTAAATAAGACTGGAAATCGCTAATGGGAATTAGCATTGTTGTCATGGTGGCAACCCCTTAAAAGGCCTGGGGACAAAGTTTTATTACACACTTCTATAACAAGAATAGCTCAACAAGTTTGTATTGAAGTCCCTGTAGTTGCTGAATAATAAGCCTTAGTATGTAATGAGCCTGGGATTTTAAGGGGTTAAACAGTGCTATATTATGATATGTTATATAACAAAAAGTTCATGAAATGAGTGCAATATACAATGATGTGTGACTGATGATTAGTTGCCTGGCAACAATAACGGAACTATGCATCTTAATGCTATCATTTTTTGTCTCAATTATTAATAATAACTTATTTATAACCTAGTTACTGCAAATGTGTGTATTTTTTATATTTAATGTTACCATTTTATAAAAGCAATAAGCCACTTGAGGCCGTATATTACAGTGATTTTATCTCTCATGATTAATAGCTTGAACGACCTTACAAATTCCACTAAATCAGCACCAGTAAGCCTCAGAAAATGCCATAATAGACATAAGAAGAAACTTAAATACTTTTCATGCTGTGTACATTTATTTTCTGGTTTGTCTTTGTAATCAGGTTTAGCATGTGTCAACATCTGGAGTGGCAGAATGGAGGAGAAATGGCAGTTTTCAAACCTGACCACTACCAGTCACTGTCCTGCAGTGCTGTGGGCTTTAAGCAGGTCCCTTAACCTTGGCTGAGGGTCTCAGCCTTCCCGGGGCTTTCCAGAGTGAAAGAAGCTTAAAGGGGCCCTGCTGGAGCTGCAGGACGTAAACAAGACCGGCACAAAGTGGATAGTGGACAGGGATTTAGGGCTGAGTAATTAGAAATGCACAGCGTCCCAAAAGAGGATTAGCAACTCATGACCAAAGTGTCCCATGAGGACCCACGTCTCACTGCATCCCAAACAAACACAACGAGTGACCTAAAGTCAGAAAGAGAGTGCTAGCCTCTGCTATGCTGACTTCCCGCTGACCTCCATCACTTTCCCCACAACAGGTGTTATTCCCCTGCTTTCAAGGGCCCATATATGGAAAAGCAAGTTGTGTTCACTGTGTTATGTAAACGTTATTACAGTTTCAGAGTCTATATGTACACTAAGCTGGAAAAACTGTCCATTTTGTGATGTCACAACCATTTTCCCACTGAAATGGTCATTGCTGAATTGCTGAAATGAATTTCTGAGCTCATCAGAAAAAAATAATCATATCGTAAAGGCAGCATTAACAAAACCAGTCTAAGAGAAATGAATATCATGAATTATTTTTGGTTTTAATAAATGTTTTTGGTATATAAAACAGGTGGGCTGCAAAGGAAAAGGTCAAATACAAGAAAAACATATAATGTGGTCCTTTAACACTGTTCTTCACATTCATCAAGCAAACAAATCAAGAGCATATTGCATTTTTCTCTTAAGAAACTGCCAATTTCTGCATTTGTGAGGAAAATAGAAGCGTAAAAAGAGGAAAGAGGGGGGCGTTCGTCTGTGAAATCAGCACGAGCACAGGTGAAAATGCCAGCCATGCGTGGAATGTCAGAAACGCAGGGCTATAATATTAAGGGTCATAACTTCAGTATACTCAGATTTCACAAGCCTAATCCCATTATCCAGAGCACTCAGACAGAGATAGACAGTGAGAGACAGAGAGAGAGAGACAGAGAGAGAGACAGAGAGAGAGAGAGAGAGAGAGAGAGAGAGAGAGAAGGAGTGAGAGAGAGAATACTTGTGGTATAAGTGCAGCTCAAGCTTCAATCTAGTTGCTTTATCAGCGAGAATAGATATTACAACATAATAAAACCCAATGATTAAGATCTGTATTTTCAGATAAAGAACACTAATCTAGGTATCAGAGTCTTTTACTCTGTAAATAATACTTCTGTGGATAAACTGACCCTTCAGAGGCCTCATCGTTCATTCATTCATCTTCTAAGCCGCTTATCCTCCTGGGTCACAGGGTTGGTGGGGGGGGGTATTATCCCAGTGGTCATTGGACAGAAGTTAGAAAACACCTGGACAGACCTATACATTCTAGGGGCAATTTAGTATCTCCAATTGGCTTGACTGCATGTCTTTTGGCTGTGGGAGGAAATCCACACAGACACGGGGAGAACAGGCAAACTTCACACAGAAAGGTTGCCCAGCCAGGGAACCAAACCCAGGTCCTCCTTGCTGTGAGGTGACAGTACTGTCCACCAACCATGCCTTAACACTCTTATTTCACTGTTACGCTTTGGCTGGATACGAAGGGTTCAGTTCTTTAAAAGTCAAATAGAAACCTGCCCAACCAGAGTTTTCCCCCATAATGTCTAGGTAGATACAACCAAGCAAGGTTAGGGCTTCAGGAGCTGGACAGAAGGCCTTACACTTTAGACTGCTAACACAATTAGCAATTAAGAGCAAAATTAACCACTCAAATTGGTTTTGGTTTCCAAAGGATGGGACTAATTTTATAGAAAAAAGTGACTGTGCATACATTTGTGATATATATATATATATATATATATATATATGTATATATATATATATATATATATGGGTTCTAGCAGAAATTAGCATCACCATAGTGTTGTTTTCCTGTAGAGGGAAAGGGTCAGTACTGACTGATCACCTTCATCCTATGATGAAACCTCTCTATCTTAATGGGAGTGGTCACTTTCCAGATGATAATACCCATAATACCCAGTAACAACATATCAGTAACAGCAGATATGAAGAGAAAAATACTGGATATCGGCATCAGCCCCCAATTTCATATCGACCATCCCTGCAATGAACTTGACCCTAGGTAAGCGATTATACTGTTAAACTAAACCTACTCAAACCACAATTAGGCAAAAACCAGAAAAACAAAAGTGATGATTTCCATTTGACACAAGCTCAGAAGTATGAAGCATCGAAGAGGAGGCGACCATAAAGCCCTCCCAGAACGTACATACAAAGAAAGGAAGCAACATACGCCGTTTCAGCATCACAGGACAATGTGTGAAGGGAGTGGCATCTCAAATACCATGCGGCTAAGCATTGCCCACATGCAAGCTGAGCAAAATAAAAGCAACACAGGTTGAAATTCTAAACCGACTGTCACCTCAGTCCAAATATGACTGCCTTTGGTGACCCCTCTCGAAAATCACACACTCACACGTACACACACCTCTCAGCCAACCAATCAATAAGCATCACACCTCTCCACCACCCTTCTGGAACTGTCTCTTAAAATAAAGGTTGCTAAACGGGGCTTGGCTTGAATTTGTTTTGCGGGGACAGATGCAATCTTTTAACTAGAATGCAGGCGGCAGCTTGGTAAAGCTGCACTATGTAAGATTCTTTTTTAGTTGTAACAATTGAAAGAAGTAGCATTACTGAGTCAGGAGGGAAAAAAAATATGTTAAAGATATGCTAAAATATGAAATATGGTGCTTTGAGTCGCCCTGTAAAGCCTGATAATTCGTTTAAAATTCGGAGGCATTGGGTTGGATATAACAAGGGTTTTTAAGACCACGTCATATGTACGTCACATGCATAGGCTCACAAAGAAGGTCTGGCTCGATGTTTAGGTCTCAAATGCAAAATTAACTTTACACCAGTGAAGACATGATGACAATTTACTTAGATTCTCAGAAGATATGATGCTCACCAAGTTTTGGCTGAGTTCTCTTTCAATACTCGTCCAGTCTTCAGATTTATCTCCTTGGGGAAGGGGTCCAAAGCACAGCCAATGTTACAAAATGTTCTTCCGCATGTTGTGTGCAATTACACATTGCCACCAGAGAGGTCTCCAAATTCCCCAATCTTGCATTAACTTTTTGGTGTTTGATGGCAGCAAAATCCACCAGTGACAAGACCACTCCTCCTCCAAAAGCTCACTCCAAATTCCTCATATCACTCATAACATGAGCAAATAAGCTATCTAGCGAAACGCTTCCAGCGGATCGCAAACAGAATTGTTTTTCCCTTGCAAGACGTAACGGTTATGTTCACATTACATTTCATATTATGTTCTCCAAACACACCACATATCTACATGCCTTCCTGACGTTTTTTGGGGGGACTTTTCAGCCATGCCTACTTACATTACATCCAGGGGCTAACAACTGGCTTGTTGTCCATCAGACACTGTTCATGAGCGCGTTATCGCCCCCTACTTTCAGCTCTGCCTTCACAAACTATTGCATTCACACTGTTCCTACTGAGAACCTACTAAGTCCTACTGAGTTCTGAGATCACATCTGGTCCTACTAAGTTACGAGATCACATCTGGGCCCACAAGAACAGTTGGAATAGAACCTTTACGTGGACTTTAAAAAGGCCTTTCACTTCCAAAAATGGTAAAGAATTATCTGCTAGCTGGTTCTTTTGCTAACCAAAACTGGTTCTTCTGTGGTATCACTCCCAAGTGCCCTTTTTGGCCCCTTTATTTTTAAGACAGATACCCACTCCAGTCCTGCAGCATCCCTGCCCTGTACATTACAGCATTTTCCCTGCTTTAACAAACCCTCACTCAAACTTATAACACAGTTGTATTAGGTTTGTTAGCCCAGAGAAAACATCAAAATATGAAGAGCAGGGAGCACAAGGCTGAGTAACCAGAGTTCCAGACACCTGATTGCATTCCCCACTTTCCACACTCTCTGAGTGATAAGCTCACCGGTAGGGCATGCCAGTCTGAAAGGCCACGCTGTCCTCCTTGCCCCGGCCACACAGCTTCAGGTACCAGTTGGTCTCGATTTCCCTGATGAGCAGAGCTCTTCGTGCACGTGCCAGCGCCACCTGCTGGCTGTGGCTGTGAGCGCGGCCTTCGCGGGAGTTTTCCTGAGTACTGTTGCGCTGGCTGCGGCTCGCCAGGGATGCCGCTGACTGCCTGCGGTGCCTCGAGGTCTCTTCAGGACCTCCCCGGCCCACCGAGCTGCTCCGGGCCGCGATCATGACTGGAGAAGGCCCAAGACCACCATCCCCCGCTTACCCAATCAAGGGAGCACGGGGGAGAGCGAATACTGCCGCAACACAACACTGAGTCAGTCTAAAACAGTCCCCACACCAGAATGTTCCCACTTTCTTCTCCTCATTCGCCTCCCTCTATCTTGCACACTATCTGTGCCTGATCTTAGCCTCGCACCTCTCTTATAACCTCCTCCTGTCCTCAAGCTGAAACTGGATCTGGCTGAGAGCCGGGGCAAGCCTGCGATGGGTGAGGTTAAAGCTGGGTGAGGCAGGGAAACTGCCTGCTGAAAAAACCTTGCAACTGTTGAAAGGTTGACCCCTCACAGCTTTTTTTTATAAAAATTCTATAGGCATCGGATTAAGGGTTCCACTACAGAACAAGGCGTCCAAGCTTATAGTATTTAGGGAATGATTCAGCGGAAAACCAAAGTTGCACACTTTTCTTAGATTACATTAGATGTAATAGATCAGCCAAGAAATGTTTGGTGTCCAAATTAGAGCTTTAAAGCTAATGTTGCTAACACTGGAAATTAATAGTCACCCAAATATTTTCAGTGAATGCATGCCCAAAACATTTCTCACCCTGCACAAACTGCATCCAGGTCTTCATTGAGGTGGCACAAACTTGTCAGTGTGATTTAGGACACAGTGTGAGGTACACAGAACAAAACGTTCAACAACAGGTGATGCCTGTGCTACATTAATGAAGACCAGGATGCAGTTTGAGTGGGTTGAAAGTCTAATATTTGTTAGAAACTTTCCTAAAGAATCAAATTTGTACCAAACATGTCTTGACTGATTGACTGCATCTGGAAAAAAATTGTTTTTTTCCCTTTTAGTGTATGTTGGTTCCAGTTCCCTGTCCATAATTGTGTACACTGACCGAATAACTGACCAAAATGTTTTTTATCTTAAAACAGATCTTCATCGCACAAAGTTACATTACTGACACGCTATTGAGCTGATGAACCGTGCCATTTCAGTAGCAGTCGCCCAGCAGGACCCAAACGGCCAACAAAGCCATGGATCATCCACCTCATAAACTCTAACACACCACTCGACTGCCAAGACACAGACCTACCGTTGAACACACCACACATTCATGTGACAATGTTTAAAGTTGTCTTAAAGCTCAAACGGTGGCCTTCTAAATTTATCTTGAGCTTAGCGCAGTCATTGGTCTGTGGGCCTTCACACCATTCCTCACATCATGAGATCAGATGCATTTTCCTGTAGGAACAGCTTTTGCCGCCCTGAGCCCACTAAAGCACCACCACTTCCATAGAAACAGTGCTAAGGCACGTAGGCATGTTGAGGGTACCATTACACACTGGAGCAACTTGACAAGGACTTGAATGCCTACTAAAGGGAGTAAATATTATATTTAAATCATACATTTTATCATTATAAGTGTTATTTTTTCAAAACCATGCTAACATCTCTTAATTTGATATGTATGCATCCTTGGCTAAACCCTTTTAGAGCAAAATCGATGGGTTTTTGTAGACATCAGTGTCGCTGCTAGCTTGAGATCGGCCCACTGACCAAGAATATCCGAATAGCAAATGACCCTGTCATCAATAATGGACTGGGAAAGAGCTAAGATAAATAGAATGGTGAAGGATGTCTTTAAGCATCTTTATTAGTCATATTTGGTGCTTGAAAACCAACATAACCAACAAAGTAAGCTTATAGTTTCATGCATGCCCCCTAGTGGCCATTACACCAGCGCAACACAAATCGAGTTGAATTTTTTAATGAATATGATCAAACAAAAGTTATTCCATTATGAGATTAACTGGGACACTTTTTTGAATTGTTGTGACTGAATGTTGAGCTGCTAGTGAGCAATGAGAGGCCAGAGCCCCCCTGCTGTGAGTTCATCACATGTAGGAGCTAAGGTTGCTAGTCTAGTCACATCTTATTTCACCTTTAACTTTCAGCCGGAAAGCAGCGAGTTTGTGAAGTTAGCGAGCTGATACCAAACCTAAAACAATCACAAAATTATATTAAATTAAGAGACCCTTATTAGTCCCACAACGGGGAAGTTTCACCTCCATAATCTAACCAGTCTGTGCAGGGAAACACCACATACACACTAGTGAACACACACACTAGGGGGCAGCCCTATCCACAGCCACCCAGGGAGCAGTTGGGGGTTAGGTGCCTTGCTCGAGGGCACTTCAGTCACATACTGTCAGCTCAGGGTTTTATTCCAATAACCTTCTCACTCCTGAGACTGGACACCTTAAAAAAGCAACAGTTTGTTATGAAACATCCCACTTAATTACATTTTTTACCTGAAAGCATATAATAATAACTGTCTGTTTGGACTCAGGAGCAGGAAATGAGTTTTTGAATAATGACCACATTTATTATCAGCACTATAACAAGAAACAAAGCCAGCACTGAACTTTACCTGTGTTAGCAGGATGCATGAAAAACTCTGATCTCTTCGAACTACTAAAGATTTGAATGATTTGATCCTAAAATATAAAATATTTATTATTTTATACATAAATATTTAATTTTCAGAATGTATATGTCTGTCTGTCTGCCCTGCGATGGACTGGCGAACTGTGAACTGTGCAGGATGACCATTTAGAAAATGTATGTGTGTGTGTGTGTGTATGTGTGTGTGTGTGTGTGTGTGTGTGTGTGTGTGTGTGTGTGCGTGTGTGTGTGTATGTATTTAATCTTCATTCCTAACAACACACAAAGCTCTTTACAGTTTACAGTACTGTATCTTAAATAAGCAATTGTTTTAAACAACCAAGATCACTGATGCAAAAGTATGTGAACTTTTAGGATACTGTCAGATTGAAAAGAGGGCAGTTAGACTCAAATACTCTACACTCTCAGAGATAAAGGTAGTAAACAGGACTCCTCTTGTCACTGGGGTGGAACCCTCAAGGGTTCATCTCAGTACCTTTAGTCAGGGAACATAACTGAACCATAATCCACTGAAATGATGTTTTCTAAGCTGTACTGACTCCACACACCCCGTCTCGTCTCCAGGTACAAATATGTACTTTTTTTATTTAAGGTGCACAGTTGGGCCTTAAAACCACTGTTGTACCTTTGAGGGAACATTTACATTGTTTGTATCTTAATGAATGAAAAATGCTGCGATGGACTGGCGACCTGTCCAGGATGTATCCTGCCTTCCGCCCAATGACAGCTGGGATAGGCTCCAGCACCCCACCGCGACCCAGAAGGATAAGCGGTTTAGATGATGTATGTATGTATGTATGAATGAAAAATGTACCTGCACAGAACCTTTATTTCTAACAGTGCATTAGACAGCTGTTCACCTTCAAATCAAAACAGCTTTTTAAATACAAATTTTGCTCACCTTCTCTTCACTAAGACCCCAGCTAAGGAATTAAAACATCACATGTTCATGAGAGTGGTGTTCAAGGGGGGTTGTCATAGACAAACCACTGATTAGAAATATTCTGAAAGTTTTTCCTGGTTACTGTACATACAGTACATCCAGGTTTTTTGTGAGTCTGTTACACTGATGATTATAAATACATTCATTTTTCAAAATCTCGCAGATGTTTCAAATGATATGTGCCTAATTCCAAATGATAATGAAATCTATCCAAATGACTAAAAAACTATATTATCCCCAAGTTTTTAGAACATCATCTACTGTCACTTCTACATAAACATAAGACATCTTGAATGACAACGGTTTTGTAAGGTATGAGTCCATTAAACTAATCAAAGCATAGTTAATGTCCAGAAATGTGATTCTGTAGAAATCAATACCTACTATGTCTTTTTGGATCCTTTCATAAGAGAGACCTTCTAGATGGTCATAACAGCATTTCTGATAATGTATACACTGTAGGAACAATGTTGAAGAAGGTGGGCGTGTATCTCGCCAGCTGCCATGTTTGTTTTTGTTTATGACAAGATGAAAAAAGAAAACGTAATTAATGACCAACCAATAGAAAAACTGAGAGATAGAAAGATTGAGTTCACCACTGATGAGTGGATCAGACACAGCAGGGCTGCTGGAGTTTTTAAACACCTCAGTGTCACTGCTGGACTGAGAATAGTCCACCAACCAAAAATAGCCAGCCAACAGCGTCCTGTGACCACTGATGAAGGACTAGAGGATGACCAACACAAACTGTGCAGCAGCAGATGAGCTCTCGTCTCTGACTTTACATCTACAAGGTGGACCGACACGGTAGGACTGTCTGAGAGTGGACAGTGAGTGGACACAGTATTTAAAAACTCCAGCAGCACTGCTGTGTCTGATCCACTCAGACCAGCAGAACACACTCTAACACACCACCACCACATCAGTGTCACTGCAGTGCTGAGAATGACCCACCACCCAAATAATACCTGCTCTGTGAGGGTCCATGGGGGTCCTGACCACTGAAGAACAGGGTAAAAGGGGGCTAAGAAAGTATCAGAGAAACAGATGGACTACAGTCTGTAATTGTAGAACTACAAAGTGCACCTATATAGTAAGTGGAGCTGATAAAATGGACAATGAGCGTAGAAACAAGGAGGTGGTCATAATGAATTGGCCGGTCAGTGTATAACAGGGAGGGAAGCTTATTTGTATATCAAAAGTATTTTAATTATATATATTATATTATAGTATATTACAGGCCACAGCCACTTCAAACCATCAACTCATGGGAAATTAAAACAGAAGAACAAGAAAACTGTGAGCTTTTAAAAAGCAAACCAATAACATCTCAATATGAACGGCCTAATTAACTTTAGCATTCATGCTAAAAGCCAAAAGAGTTGAATATGCAAATGACTCAGCATGCGTTCTTCCTCAAAGTTCCCCAAAGTAGGGAAGAGATCAGTCTCCACTGGCTGCCTTTATAAAAAAATACTAGAAAGTAAAGCTTGTTGGTGTTAAAATGCTGCTTGTGAGCATCGAGGGAGGTGATTTCACGCTCGAATGTGCTGGAGAGGAGGAGGAGAGGAGCAAAACAGCTGTACAAGCAGGAAGAAAAGCCTTGAAGAAGTAATGATTGAGTGGAGATAGGTCCTTCTACTTACCCCACTCAACACACAGGCACGCGAAGGTTACAGATACAGATCCTCCAGATTCCCTTTCTCCATCATTAATGCTGCGAACTGCATGTACACATGACTAAAAATGAATGAAAACAAATGCAAATTCTGCTGAAGAGGAGATTTTGGGTTGCAGGGTAAGAGAGGTCAGTGGAAGTACAGAGGGGGCTCACACTAAGGCTGCATGATTCATTGTATTTTTGTCGGTATCATGATATGAGTTGATGTAATGAACAGATTGTTATGGGGACCGATGGAACTAACCAAATAGAAATTATATTATATTGCACGCAGCTCGCACCCTGCTCTCCTGCATGTACAGCAAGTGACTTAACCACTCTGCTATAAAGCCAAATAGCAAAGCATGCCCCAGGAAAAATACTCTGTCTTATACAATTAACCTCCAAAATGCTTTAAACATGATGATTATCCAGGTTTCAATCAAGTGGTTAAATTACATTTAAGCAAATAAATTAAATTTTGGCCAAAACTATGCAAATAAGGCTGAGATTGTATCAGCGCTGTACAAGAGTTATTGGTGCGTAAAACACTTCTGAGAAACATGGACCGAGTTTGCAGTGAAACTTTAATGTTGAGCAATTCCTCCTGGCAGTTTTGTTTAGTTTTATGGATATAGGCTATTTTACACCGATCAGGCATAACATTATGACCACCTCCCTTTTTCTACGCTTATTGTGCATTTTATCAGCTCCACTTACTATATATGTCTGAGTGGATCAGACACAGCAGTGCTGCTGGAGTTTTTAAACACCTCAGTGTCACTGCTGGACTGAGAATAGTCCACCAACCAAAAATAGCCAGCCAACAGCGTCCTGTGGGCAGCGTCCTGTGACCACTGATGAAGGACTAGAGGATGACCAACACAAACTGTGCAGCAGCAGATGAGCTATCGTCTCTGACTTTACATCTACAAGGAGGACTGACAAGGTAGGAGTGTCTAATAGAGTGGACAGTGAGTGGACACAGTGTTTAAAAACTCCAGCAACACTGATGTGTCTGATCCACTCAGACCAGCACAACACACACTAACACACCACCGTCAGTGTTACTACAGTGCAACAGGGTAAAAGGGGGCTAACAAAGTATCAGAGAAACAGATGGACTACAGTCTGTAACTGTAGAACTACAAAGTGCACCTATATAGTAAGTGGAGCTGATAAAATGGACAATGAGCGTAGAAACAAGGAGGTGGTCATAATGTTATGCCTGATTGGTGTAATTAAATATGTGAATATATATATATATATATATATATATATATATATATACATATATACATATATATATATATGACTGCTGTTGGATCAAAACCTTGTATATATATATATATATATATATATATATATATATATATATATTCAATTCAATTTACTGAGACTTTTTATCTCTCATTATTTTTGTTTTGCTTTTTCCTCAAAGGGGAGCTTAGTTAGTTTTCTGTTTACACAGCAAAAAAAGAACTCTGTACTCGTCCCTCACTGAGTCAGAGGCACATTATTATAATCATGATCTACTGCTTCATATTTGCCTCATATTATTATTGCAATATCCAAGAACCCAATCAAAACATCTCATTTTATGTCCATATAATGCAGTAGTAGCTCAGAGTGATACCTCCTTTATCACATAATGATTCGTTCTCCTGTGTGATTATGGGTATCAAACTGTGACAGGCAAGCATGACAGCACATAATATCCTCTGTAAAATCACTGGCGTTAAATTAAACCTACAACTTAAGGGTCCACATGAGCCCAGAGTTCAGGGAAGACTGTATTCAGTGTGTATTCAGTGAGTGCTAATTAAACACTGTTGAATAAGTGAAGCTAGAATACGTCACACCTGTGGTATGTTTTCGTAAACATTACAGAGAGATAATATTATCTTGACATAAAAGTTTTACCTGCATAGTTACTTCATAACACATGCGTAAATATTGAATATTATAATTATATAGCAATTTTTGAATATTTATAAATGCCAGTAATCTCAAGATGCCTTAAGACCATTAGCTCAGGAAATAGTAACTTATCTCAGTTCAATATATTTCTGCTTAAGTGCAAAAGTACTCTATTAAGGAGCCTTGTGCTTCTGTAGACATGAACTGCTAACTACTAACTGCTTGCAGCCACACAGGGTCTCCTTAAAGGAAACTGGTCATCAAATTAATACAATGACTATAATAACTTACAGTCAATTTACTTTTGATACTCAAGTATGTTTTAAAACAAGCAAAACTATAGATACAGAACTTCTAGACTTACTCAAGCAATGCTTTACCAAGTGCTTGTACTCAAGTAAATGAATATGTAAATTCATCCCAAATATATTTAAGCATTTTATAAATATTCTGTGCTTATGCATGTTATGACGCCCCTATGTAGGCAGACGGCAAATTAAGTGTAGCTAAATTTTCTTGTGCTACACCTCTATAACTTTTAGGAATACATATTGTACTGCTCAAAAGTGGATGCACCTCCTTGAATGTATGTTTTTCAAAAAAGGTTCAAAATTTTTATGTACATATTGGTTTTAACTTCAATATTTTATGCTAGAAACAAATTTTAACCATTTATGGACAAGACTTGATCAAGATTATGAAAACCATACAGTGCTGTGCAAACATCAGAGCCCCTAAATTTATTTAATTTCCAGTCAATTAACCTAAAATTAAGTTATTAATTTTTCAGGAGATATGTCTGAGGAGATTAGATAGGATTAGATATTATACTACTTGCATAATGAAGGACAAAGTCAAATATTAAAAAACAGGAGTTTCCAAAATTGGAATTCAAAAAATACATAAAATAAGTAAGAAAAATGAACTCCTAACAACCACCTGCAAGGCCCAGCTGGACCACCAAAACTGACCCCATCAGATAATCAGTACCTACAGCCCACCTTCAGCATGACTGTGTTTGAGATTACTTGGACCACGAAAAACAAAAAATTGCAACCAAGACTGAACTTTGGAGGTGTGGAAAAATATCTCTGCAAAATTCTTAGAAAAACTGAAAGCGAGTCTCCTAAAAAGAATAGAAGCTGTATAAAGACAAGCTGTAGATACTGAAAGTGTAAATATGAAAATGTGGGAAAAATTAATCACTTGTATTCATTGAATTATTGAGTTAAACACATGAAGCGTGGTCCCTTACTTTTGCACAGAACGTCACATCTATTCAGACGTGTCTAAAATTTTGACTGGTACTTTATGAATCAGCAGTAACTGGACACACTTTCTAGCCCTTTCCCTGTGGGTCACTTTCCCGAATATGAGCGCTATTGGCAAGGCTGAATAACTCACACTGCTAATGGTTACCTGCTCTGAGTCTAGTGCGCGTGAGACAGGGTTACGGAGCTGCCCACTCTGGGTTTTGTGATGGTCACTGGGATGGAAAGAGAGGGATCAGACAGAAAACAGAGAGGGCGAGGACATCAGAGCCTGACGTAGGCGGGTTCATATGCGGCAGGAAGGAAACCTAAGCAGTGTGCAGGTCAGTCCCTGGCTGAGCGACAGAGGTGAGAACTCGTCGTTCAAGTTTGTTTGTGGCTGAAGGCTGAGAGGGTCAATTCACTGAAGAATCAAGCGACGAGTTCAAGTCCCAGGCAAATTGACCCCTATCAGCCAGAGGCAAAGTGGAGACAGAGTGGACAAACAACACACAAACACTCAGTTTGGATTTCCTTGTCATGCTATTCCTTGTTGTGTACAATAATAAGTCATTAATTATAGGTTTAAATTTTAACTACTAAACACCAAAATGTGTTTTTAGATATATTATTCAATATTTTTGCTAAATAAAAAATTGTAATTTTCTATATACAGTCATTTTTTGTAAACTGAGCTCATTGAGATTCCAGATTCTGGATATTAATTTTATTATAACTTCATTCTCGATGTTATACAGCTTTCTCAGAAATTTTAGAAAAAAAAATAGAAAAGCTCTGGTTGTCTTTCTGGACACATTTCTTAATTTACCTTCTTGCACCTTTGAAACCTTTAAAGTTTACTGTTACATAAATCACATAAATCATATTAAAATACTGTAATTCATGGCTCTAAAACTAAATTGGATTTATTTTAGGGCAGTCAAATGATTAAGATGATTTATTGCTTTGCTTCATGTAGATAATCATAATTAATGTCTCAGTCGCATTATTTTTCAAATTCAGCCTTAAGGAAAGATCTTTTCCATATACAAAGTGGTGGTGTATTCTGTTATAGCTATATAAGTGGACAAAATAAGCTTAGTTAGAGTATTCATTACTTTCAGTCAGTTAATAACATTATTTTCATTGTGTTAATGCAGAGTTCACATGAACCTGAAACTGAAAATCACATGATGTTTATAGAGTGAACAGTTTCCAGTTTTCATCATCGACATCCAATGAGAGCAACAGTGGCTGCATGTTCCAATGAGTGTATATATCTTATTTGACATATATATAGTCAATGATTCCAACTCCTCTGTGATTGTAGCCTCTCGCTTTCATTCATACAGCATCTCAGCTTTCCACTTTGCTGTTGCTTTTGTTAGATTGCTGCTTGTTGATTTATCCAGAGGTCTCCAGAGAGCACTGTCCAGCATAGTCTGCTGAAAATAAAGATATTGCTTTAAAAGACATTTAAAAGCTGTTTTTGAATGAGAGGGCTACTACAATCATGGATTCAGAGCAGCATAGAGCGTGCTACAGCTGGGCTTCACCTGCACAGCTGCATATGATTTCAAACACAAGTACTTCAATTTTCTGATAATATTAGCATTTTGCAATGGGCTGCACTACAATGCCCAGAATGCACTGTGATGTTATGTGCGCTTCAGCTCTCCTTCCCCAACAATAATTTATGTGACAGTGGTTACACCTCAATTCTACCACACCAGTCCTATCACCAAACACTCTAGCTGCATTTCAGCTGCAGCTCAACCAATATAAGCACTTAGCAGCCCAGACATTGATTCCAAGTATTAATGAACTCACAGCAAAGAAAAGATGCCTGGTGTCTAATTCAGGCAAACAATGAATATTTCAAGTTTGAGGCTACAGGTAATACCATACTTTGGGGAACATAGCCTATATAGCTCACTTTATATGAGTGCAACAGGACCCCTCTGCATCATCTGGCCCAACCTCTCGTATGTGTGACCCCACCAAACATGAAGAAGATGCTTAATGCTCTTAACGCTGCTCTGACGTCACTCCAGTAACAGACCTGAAACACATATTCACAGCCAAGCAGCTTCATTACATGCATTAGAGTAATCATTGGCCTAATCTGTAAGTAAGAAGGATATCCAGTGGAGGGCAGCCCACCAGTCTCAGTCTTCTGTTTACGCCAAGCGTACAGGGTCCCAACTCTAACACTCATTACCAATCAACAATGAATTGTCTAACATTACAATTTAAGAGCAACTTAAGAAGACTACACTCTTTAGTAAAGGCAGTGGTTCTATAATGAGCTGTAAATAGAACCATTTCATGCTTAAATCAGTTAAAGAGAATGTGTTGTGTATTGTTCTATACAGAACCTTTTTGAAATTGGTTCTATACAACACCAAAATGAGTTCTTCTATTGTTACAAGCTTGACATTAATATAGAACTACACACAACATATTCTCCATCAACCTGAAGAAACTTTCACCACGCAAAGTATCATTTGAGCATGAAATGGTTCAAAATAGAACTCATGGTTATTAATAGAACCATTGCCTTAACTAAAGACCCCTTGAAGAACCATCATTTTTAAATGTGTAACTTTAGGTCTGACAGCAATATGAAACAATACAACTATATGCTGACTCTTCCATTGGTTAGAAGGTCAGAATGTAAACTGGCAATAACATAATTAGCAACTGACTATGGACCATCTTAGATACATCACTGGGTGCGAGCACAAGCAGGAGCCTCACCAATGTGTTTCAGTCAGTTGTTAGAAATGGAAAACAGCAGTGGCAGCTCACTGCCAGGAACTGTAGAGCTGCTACATACAAGGTAAAATATATGTTAATATGTCTATTAAATAATCCAAATGAAACACTGAAAGTCTTTTACAACCTTTAAATATCCATATTTAACCCCTTAAATGACCAGTGCTCACCAGCGGGCCCAAAGTTTACTTACACACTTCTATAACTTAAGAACAGTTCAACCAGTTTGCACTAAAGTCTCTCTAGTTACTGAATTATAAGACTTAGTATGTAATAAGCCTGGGATTTTAAAGGGTTAATCTGGAAAGACCAAAAAATGTTTAATGGGCCTCTGTTAGCTTAGCACCAACGTACTATTATAATGTCATACAGTCATGGTTCACCACTGATATATGCAAGTACTCATATATAATGATAATGTCCCGTGTGCATATGTGTAAGTACCTATATGTAATAATAGAAAAAGAATATTAACAACTATTAAAAACTACTAATAAAATACTACTACTAGTAATAATACTACTCCAGCCTGTTTCATAATACCACATGTGCATGCCCTCAGTGGTAGCTTTAAGGATTCTACAACAAGGCCTGACAAAAAGGTAAACATTGCACTGTATTTTGTACTGTTAAAATACACATAATATAAGCTATGTGATCGTTTTAAACTGCTGGTTTTCCATCCAACAGCAGGCAGAGGGTGTTTTAATCTCCTGACCTCTCACAAGCAGTGAATTAAAAGGCAGATTTTTGGCCTGGAGCAGCGCGCAGCATGCCCCTTGATGAAACAGGGTGATAGAGCACCGTGGCATTAGAAACGAGGAGAGGACAGAGGAAAAAAAAAAACAAGTTGCAAGCAGATGAAGGGGAAGAATAATATCTGCAATACTGCGGCGAGAGATGGAGAATCCTCCCTGCAGTCCACAAACAAATTCTGCGAACTGTAATTCCCTGAGTGACGTTTCCAGCTTGTTCGTGATTGGCTCTCAGTCAGATTCTGGGCTCAAATCCTGTCCAGTGTTTTGCTGAGTTTTTTTCTTCTTGGTCTGGCATGGAGATAAGAGGGGAGTGAGAGCAAGGGACCGACACGCTCGCCAAAACAAGCTGCCGTGCTTCTGACGAAGAGGAATACACCACAGCACACACTGTTCATGAGTGTTATTCGTTGTTGCGATATTGACCTTTGCAAATACTTAAACCTGCATGAAGCTACAAATGAGCCCTCTTAACAATCACAGTGGCTGTGGATCCGTCCTCCTTCAATAATACTGTGTCATATACACCTTTAAAAATAAAGGTATGAAACTATGACTGGGGCAGTGCCCCTCTTGTCACTGGGGTGGGACCCTCAGGGGTACATCTCAGTACCTTTAGTCAGGGAACATAATTGTACCACGATCCATTGCAATTATATTCTCTAAGTTGTACAGACTCCACACACCCCGTCTCGTCTCCAGGCTTTTATTTCACTGTTCTTTAGGTTATGAAAAGGTATAAATACGTACTTTTCACCTGGAAAAACTCATGTAAGGTCCACAACTGGACCTTAAAACCACTGTTGTACCTTTGAGGGATCGTTTACAGCGTTTCTACCTTGTTGAACGAAAAATGTTCTTGAACAGTACCTTTAATTCTAACAGTGAAAGGCTGAACTATTTCATTTACTAAATAGTCTTAAAAATGCATGAATCAATAAATGAATTCAGAAATCATGAACCTGCCTCAGGTATTTAACTGTCGCATAAACAAACCATTAGTTGTTTGAGCAAGGCTGCAGTATTATTAGTAGCTGTAGATATGGGCATAACATTAGTCACTTTTCCACTGCATGGACTTGACTCGCCTCAACTTTTTTGGTTTTCCCCTGGGCAAATCTGATACCTGGTACCAGGTACTATTTCTGCTATCACCTCCGTTGAGGTTCTAAGCAAGTTGAGTGATGAAAATACACTACAGATTACGGAATTGCTAAATGCATAGGCTAACGTTAGCTACTAGGATAGCGTACCCTCTTGCATCACCTTTGAGCAACCAGAATCATCTCGACATCTGAGCTGTTTTTGAGCTGTATTTCCAAAACTCTCCTGTTTTTTTCAGCAGTCTTTTGTCTTGCAGCCTCTTCTGAACAAAATTTGTCTTTTTCATGTCATGGCAGTTTAGTTTGGCATCGTTATAGCAGCGAGCTACATTAAGGGGGTGCTATATCTACAAGGGAAAATGAAGTAGCTGGTACCAAAAGTGAGTTGAGTTGAGTCAAGTCAAGCCAAGTCGAGACGATTCATAACATGCAGTGGAAAAGCAGCTATTGTGAAAAGTGCAGGGGCCAATGAACAGGGAAAAAGTACAAAACTTGACTAGATTGGATTGAACTTGGACTCACACCCAAAAGATAAGACTAGACTTGGACTCACACATCAGAGACTCGAGGCTGGACTCAGACTCAAATCCAAGAAACCTGAGACTGGACTTCGATTTGGCCAACAGAGACTCGAGACTTGACTCAAACTTGCACCAAAGAAACTTGAGACTTGACCTGCATTCGGCTACCAGAGACCCCCTCAACACTCAAGTTTGATTTGGACTCACACCTCAGAGAATCAAGATGCAAACTCAGACTTACACCTCAGAGATCCAGGATTCAACTTGGACTCACAACGAAGAGACTTGAGACCCGGCTAGGATTCGCCCCCAGGGGATCAAGACTTGACACGGATTCACATCCCAGTGACTTAAGGCTCACACCTCAGATCCTCAAGACTCAACTCAGACTCACATCCCAGTGACTTAAGGCTCACACCTCAGATCCTCAAGACTCAACTCAGACTCACACTCCAGATATTCTCAACTCAGATTCACACCCCAGTGACTTGAGACTTGACTCAACCTCGCACCTCAGTACTCAGTATGGAGACAGTACTTGCCTTGGACTTGCACTTCAGAAACTCAAGATTAGACTCTGACTCCCACCTCAGAAACTCAATACTCACTTTCGACTCACACTTCAGAGACTCTGGACTTGACTTAAAGGCTTCTCAGAGAGCGAATACTTGACTAAGACTCAGATACTCGACACTCAACTCGGACTGGACCAAGAGGCTTGAGATTCAACACAGATTTGCCCCCCAAAACCTCGACTCAGATTTGCCCCAGAGACTTAAGACTAGACTCTGATTTAGACTTGAACCTCAACCCAGACTCACAACTCAGATACGCATGACTTGACTCTGACTTGCACCACAAAGGCTTTGAAACTCAAATGGTGCTCACACCACAGTGACTCGAGACTCGACTTGAATTCATACCTCAAAAACTTTTCTTTGGCGACCCAAGATCTGACTCAGACTCGCACCCCCAAATGTGAGCATCTTGACCAATCACAGTTCCATGAGCTGCAGGTGCTGTGAAGAAACAAGGTATTCAAGTAATTCAACAAAAACTGTTATTTGTTCTTTTTGTCAAAATAATTTAGACCAATCTTAAATCATAATTAAATGGTATTAATTCAGCAGCAGTATAATTGCAATACTGATATTCTGTCCATATCGTGCAGCCCTGAAATGTTCAGTCACATAGACCTTGTGTTGAGCACGTACGCTTCATCTATCACAAGGCCAGAGGGTAGGAGTCTATAATCCTGCCACTATAATGGTATTGACTCATCAGTATTGGAGTTAGAAATAATTGCCATGGTCCCAGGGGCTTTAACCGAGGGAAGTGTCATTTCAAGTATAAAAGAGACAGACAAATGAGAGAGGAGAAGACCTTTTACTCTCAAGAGTATGAAAACTAAGAGTTTATTTCCAGCAGTTACAGTACAGTAGACACACCAGAGAGTCTGTATGAGTGATAATACAGACCAGTCAAAACAGAATGAAAGAAGGACAGAGAGAGAGAGAGAGAGAGAGAGAGAGAGAGAGAGAGAGAGAGACTGAAAGAGTAAAGCCATTTCAGTTTGGTTACTAAGAATAAGAAAAACTCCAGCAGCACTGCTGTGTCTGATCCACTCAGACCAGCACAACACACACTAACACACCACCATCACGTCAGTGTTACTGCAGTGCTGAGAATGATCCACCACCCAATTAGTACCTGCTCTGTGAGGGTCCATGGGGGTCCTGACCACTGAAGAACAGGGTAAAAGGGGGCTAACAAAGTATCAGAGAAACAGATGGACTACAGTCTGTAACTGTAGAACTACAAAGTGCACCTATATAGTAAGTCAAGTCAAGTCAAGTCAAATTTATTTATATAGTGCTTTTTACAACTGATGTCACAAAGCAGCTTCACAGAAATCCATTAAGGACAAAGTTTTAACATGAAATGTAAATCTTCCAGGTGAGCGAGCCGGGGGCGACAGGGGCAAGGACTCCCTCAGAGCTGAGGAAGAAACCTTGGGAGGAACCAAGGCTCACAAGGGGGGACCCATCCTCCTCTGGTCAACGTACCTACAAAATTATTATACTACTAATATTAATAGCAGTAGTAGTAGTAGTAGTTAGGAGTCCATGAAAACTTCAGTGTAGAGTGGGAGTGGGCAGCTAGTCCAAGTCAAGTGGCAGTAGCTGGGCAAGTGGCGCTGATAAAATGGACAATAAGTGTAGAAACAAGGAGGTGGTCATAATGTTATGCCTGATCGGTGTACACTGCTGTGCAAAAGTCAGAAATCACCAAAATGGCCATTAAGTACAACTTACCTATATATATAAAACATATATATTTATCAGAACATTACATACAAGCAACACTCCAATTATAATATCAAAGTATAATATCAAATCTATGTCCACACTTTTATATATGCATATATCCACATATACTAAACACATTTGGGATGTTATTAAGACATATAATTACTCACATATAGCAGTAGCAAACTGTGAGTTAGACCTAGGCCTTCAGTTCAGACTGTATATGTTCAGACAGTCCAAACTGAAAAACCTACCTCTACCATTGACCATTGGGCTAATTTCTGGCAGCATCTCTATGGGATTCTAGTAGTATGTTAGCACTACACCAACAGTGATCCACATGAACATTTTTTGGCCATTCTAGATTAAACATGGACATTTAAAGCTTGTAGATGTTCCATTCCATGTTTTATTTGAAGCTTGTAACACACAAATTAATGTACATTTTACCTTGTAGCAGTTAGTAAAGAGCTCTGGCACAGAGCTGCTGCTGTTTTCCATTTCTAACAACTAACTGAAATGCATTGGTCAGGCACCCACTCGCAGTCAGTGGCTGGACTTCCAGATGGCCTAGAGAGATGTTTTTCTCACAAAATTGGCTCCACCCATTGGAAATTAAATGTGACTGTTAGATTCCGCTGTCACTTTGTAATTATGCAGGTGGGTAATCTGACATTAGGCCTTCAGTTCAGCGCCTGAAGTCCTAGCCAATAGGAGAGCTCACCTGGCTGTTTGTGCCTAGATACTATGGAGAAAGAAATCTGAGTAATTTCCATTGTGTGTTTCGAGTATTTCCAACAAAAACTTTAAATAAAAAGTTAAATAAAAGTACAGAACTTGCAGAGTTTAAACACAACAAGCCCTGTAGTTATATTAAGTATTAAGTAAAAATGAACACAAAATATACAGATTTGTATTTTTTGATTTCACAGAAATCATTTAGGCTTCCCTGAAGGCCTAGAAGGCCCTGAAATATATAAACTACAGATGTATGATGTCCTGACAAAGTAGAAAAACAAGTATGTATGTGTGTGAGCATTAGCTTGCTGGTATAAGTGATACGTGGCCTTTCTCTTTCTACTCTGGAGATAATCTCACCCGAGCTACACTGACCCACAGACATATCGTTTCTTTCACTTTGGTGTCACATTCATGCAGCCCAGCCACAAAGCCTGACATACACCACTCGCGTGACGTCAGGCTGGGACTCGTATCTACTCCTATTCTTAATCAGCTAAGCTCCTCACTCAGTTACAGGATGATCAGTTCTGTCTCCATCACACTGCTGTATTGTTGAGAACATGAGATCACATGAAGAGCTTGTCCCCATAGTCATGTGTAAAGGCTGAGGCCTTAAAGAAAACAAATGCTAAATAAATATTCTAAAATATATAATGAAAGTCGTTGTCCCCAGGAGTCGTATCACTGGTGTTACCGCATAACAAAAAACCTCTTATTTTGAAATTAAAATCACACTGATGACATCACTTGACT
Source organism: Colossoma macropomum (assembly GCF_904425465.1). Lineage (NCBI taxonomy): Eukaryota > Metazoa > Chordata > Actinopteri > Characiformes > Serrasalmidae > Colossoma > Colossoma macropomum. The sequence continues at coordinate 4,440,220 of NW_023494798.1, read as the reverse complement.
TCCTTTTACCTGTTGTCTGAGGATCTATGATAAAAGCACATGGTGAGTCCACTGTGTCTTTCAGTTATCAGAGATTTTCTCATTTAGCTCATGATTTCATATGAAGCTTTTAGCTGAAGTTACTGGTGTAACCGACTTTATTCTTAAGTAATTGTGAAAAAAATAGAATAAAAATGGATTAAATTCCATATTTTAGTGGATATTCCATGATTGACAACATGTGGTTTGATGCTCTGTAGCAGCCATTTTGTAAAATGCATTATTCATTAAAAATGTCTCTGGTGTTCCCTTTCTTATATGTAACACCAATGAGGATCAGTAACACCAGTGACACCTATGGAGAGACAGAAAAGTGGACATTTCTGTAGAATGACCCGACTACTTTAGACCACTGTAACATGTTTCTGGCTGGTTGCCCTGCCAGTAAAGACAGTTTGAGTATGTTACTCTGATAAGTTCTGATAAGCTGATGAGTTCCTCATTGACTACAACATCTCTTTTATGATATTTAAAGCTCTTAATGGCCGAGCTCCATCATATATGATCTGGTGAAGCATTATAGTCTGAATAGACCACTTTGGTCAGCTGAGGCAGGCCTAGGATCTCTCACAGTTCAGCTGATGGAAGATCATTTTCTTTTATAGACGATTCTGTTGAAGTGGTCAGAGTTCAAAGCCCATTTCAGACTTTAAACTGATGTGGACATTAGACTAAGCTCCTTTTGATTTGTGTGACCCTGTACCTTAATTATGTTAGTTTTATTAAAATGAATTATTGAACATTCCATTTTCTCACTACCAAAACAATAATAATGCCTTGGAAACTTTACCAAATGTTTCAGCAGTGACCATCTTTTGAGTTAACTCAAAACTGTTAGCCAGTACGTGACTAGCAAACGCAGCTTTGAACACTTATACCCACGTAAAATCATTGCATTTTCCATTAAAACACAAAAAAGTTTACTTAATTGCAGAAAATATGTGTTTCAGTGGTGACAATTCTTAATAATACAAACTTATTTTCAGCCTTCGTTACATATTTACTTCAGAACAGTGGGATATAACTGCTAACCATGTGGCCATGAGGGACAGGGATGCAGTCTCACTTCCTGCTCTAAAATGTAAGGGTGTGGCTAAAATAAGACTCCACCTACAGAGTAAAGCTCTCTGTGTTTCGGTAGTGACATAAAAATGTGGGACAGGATTTTTTGCTTTTTAAATGTTTTTAAAATAGAAATTTAACTCATGACGAATATAAATGTTTCAAATTCACTTTGAAAGAAATCAAAAAGATCTTTAAAAAAATAAAATTGGAATTTTGGAGTTTGGCACAGTCACCTCCCAATAGAAAGTGCCTTAAAAATGATGATTCTGTATTTGTTTAGCTTATTGCCATTTCCTTTAATGTCTGGATCTTAAATAGATTACAACATTGTAACGTAGGAGGCAATGAGGCTGGATGCAGGTGCGAGTTGCTATAATTTAAATCAGATTTAACTTAGTTCAGAAACTGAGTAGCAGAGGTTCAGACAAGTCCATGATGAAACAAAGCAGAGCTAAACGAGAAACAAAACCTAACAACAAGACCAGTGAAAACAGGCAACAGCAACAGGGTAGCACAGACAATGCCAAACAAAGGGAGTGAGCAAGCACAGGGGTATAAATACACTAAGTGGAAACAAGAAGCATCTGGCACTAATAAGTGGGTGGGACTACAGACAACAGACAGGTGGAGCAGATGACAAGGTGGCAGGACTGGGAAGGAGACAGACCAAAACAACAACAAAGGCACATAGCAAATGTAAACAACATCACATGGTACTGGGAAATAAAAAAAACAAGGCTAAAACAAAGAAAAACAATGATGGAACAAGACAGGATGTTGTTAAAAAAACCCTCGTAAATATCAAAATCTGAATATGTTTTTTTTTAATAGCTAGGGAAAGCAGTTTGAACTAATTTGGTGGAATGGTCCATACAGCTCCAAAACTCCAGAGAATATTAGGAATGTAAGCTTGATTGTTGTTATTAAATCCAGATTTGAAACATATTTGTTCATACTAGCATATGCCTATAAGGATAGATGCTCTTTTTCAACTAAGCTGTTATTTTTAATTTAGAGCGAAGTGTTTTATCTCTTGAATGTTTTACTTCTATTCCTGTGTAAAGCATATTGAGATTTAGATGAAAAGTCTATCCGACAAATAGTTTTTGTAAAATGATTGTTCAAAGATGAGATTTTTCTCCTAGGAAATGAATGGCGGAATGTTCGGGACATTAAAGTCTAACTGCCACAAATGATGTCACAATGGACGTCTGACACAAAGACACTCATATACAGGACACACATACATGCTCACAGCCTAATGCACAGCAGTATCTGCACAAATAATACGTTTAAGGTGGCAATGTTTTAAGGTAGCGCTGAATTTAAGGTGGCACTGAATTTAAAGTGGAATCGCATTTAAGGTAGCACTGAATTTAGGATGGCACTGAATTTAACATATCCATAAATTTCAGGTGGCACTGCATTTAAGCTAGCACTGAATTTAAGGTGGGAGTAAATTTACGGTTGCAATGATTTTAAGGTATCAATAAATTCAAGGTGGCAGGAAATTTAAGCTGGCAGTGAATTTAAGTTAGGATTACATTTAAGGTGGCACTGAATTTAAGGTGGATTTAGTGATATAAGTGGATTTAAGGTAGCAGACTAAGGTAGCACGTAGCAACACTTTACCACCCACCATGGATACTGTAGCAGCCGCCTAGCAACATTTTAGCAACGCTTTAACAACCATCAACAGTCCACCATTTTAACGTTTTAACGCAATTAGCTGGCTTTTTCAAGCCAACTTAAAGTTCGTTCACGAAAATTTCCCTTTCTAGTTATTATTATAGTTATTATTATTGTTGTTGTTGTTGTCGTTGTTGTAATTGCTGTACAAACACTTAAAAAAATGAAATAAACATAAGGCGCAAGACATTAAGCTGCTTTGATTTCGAGGTAAATCTGTTTAAAAAATAGATTCTTTCTTTTTTTTTTTACTATGAGTTCCAGCAGTAATACGTCTTTCCATAGACAATTCCCACTGTTAGTGTTATTTAGCTGATGGCATGATGACTACAAACTTATCCACAGCTTATATTCCTTCTCTCTTCATTTAATCTAGTGAAATAAGTAGTAACCTCGTTTAGGATTCTTCATGTTGTTTGTTAGCTCTCCGAGAGAGAGAAGTGGCCTCCCCTTATACTGTTATCTAACTGTCACATCAGCTCACTTCAGCAGCAGAGCCGGCACGAGAAGACGGCAGAGAAAATTACCGTCATTAGGCAGCTCCTCCTGTTGAATGCAGGCAGACAGAAGGCCCCGCCGTTCTGAGCATAATGTGCTGTGAATAGGAGCCGTGATTACCAGCCACAGGGGGATGAGGATGCTGCCGTCACCCCCAGCATTCCAAACAATAGGAATGGTCAATAAAGACAGAACATTTGAGAGGGACGTTATCCCATAAAGCAGCTGTGATCAGTCTCACATCTACAGCCTGGTTCCAAGCGCTTGGCAAGGTCCTATGAAGCCCCCATGCGGGATGGCTGAGACAATGCCAAAGCTGCAGAACTAGCACTGCGATGTCTTCAGCATAAGAAATTGATTGGTTGGTTGTTATTCTTTTTATTGCCACACAGTCTGTCAGGGATGATTGTTTCTGGGGCCTTAAGATGTAATTCAACTCTGTAGTAGCACTGTACACTCACCGAGCACTTTATTAGGAACACCTACTGTACACTTACTCATGCATGCAATTATCTAATTAGCCAATCAGGCAGCAGTGCAGTGCATTAAATCATGCAGATATGGGCCAGGATGCTTCTGGTAATGTTCACATCAACCATCAGAATGGGGGAAAATGTGATCTCAGTGATTTTGACCATGGTATGATTGTTGGTGCCAGATGGGCCGGTGAGTGTTTCTATAACTGCTGATCTCCTGGGATTTTCACATGCAACAGTCCTGGAGTTCACTCAGAATGGTGCAGTAAAGAAAAGCATCCAGTGAGCAGCAGTTCAGCAGATGGAAATGTCTTACTGATGAGAGAGGTCAACAGAGAATGGCCAGGCAGGTTTGAGCTGAAGTAACTCAGATAACCACTCAGTTGTGGTGAGCAGAAAAGCACCTCAGAATGCACAACACATTGGACCTTGAGGTGGATGGGCTACAACAGCAAAAGACCATGTTGGATTCTACTTGTGTCAGCCAAGAACAGAAAGCTAAGGCTGCAGTGGCCACAGGCTCACCAAAACTGGACTAAAAAATATAGTCTGGCCTGATGAATCTCTCCTTACTTTGTATTTCTTTTAGTTGCCTCAAAAAAGAATATCCTTTGTTTGAATTATTGCTCCATTTCAAAGAATCACTAATGTAAGTTCCCAAAAAAAGTGTAAAGATTTTACAATAGAGATTGCCCCGGAGTTTTTACATTCTGCTTCTTCCCATAATCCACAATGTTCTCTCCTGTTTCTGACGCATTAAGCTGGAGGTCATTGTTAGTACACCATGTTACTGATTGATTCCCCTCCTGGCCTCACTGTGTACATGTCACTAGCCTTTATATTGAACAGAAAATGAGTTTTCATGCTGCAGTAACTCAAGTACCATTCATTATTAGTGACAGGCTGATTAAATAAAAAGGTCAATGAACTCAAATTATAAATCTAGTATCTTTTCAACAGTGATGCTCCCAAATATGCACAAATTTAACAATCGAGGTGAGGCAGGATGGATGTGCTACTGAGTTTTATTTGGGAAATTCTATGGATCATAGTCATTAGAATGGTCCTAGATCAGAAAGGCATATACAGTCGAATGCAAAAGTTTGGGTGCTTAATTGTTTTTTTTTTTTTTCATTTTCTAAGTCAAATTAACTCATCTTATACAGAGAACACACAATTATTGTTTATTTGCTGAATTTAACACACTGGAAACAAATAAAATGTGGCCTGTGTAAAAGCTATGGCACATTTCACATTTTATATTGTTGAACTAAAGCATTTTTAACACATTCGATGGTGAAATAAACATCAGTTGAGGTAGCTTGAACGCATTTGGGTGGGAGGTAGGAAGCTCTGAGAGTATCCCCGTTGTCATGAACATAGCATACAGAGTCTGGATGCGGTAGAAAAAGGTCCAGGTGGACATAATGATTGGAATCAGGTGGATGAGCTGAGCTGGACGGTGCAACAAGAACCAAAACAAAAGCACATGGCCAGGTGGGCACGAGAGCTGCAGCACGAAACCAGGAGGAGGAACGCATGACAGACACATATGCCACAGTGCTAATTAACCTTATCAGACCCAACATCTTTGGCTTTGTTTGTCAGAATAGTGTATATCCACGTCAGGTCATAGTAAACAATTAACTGATCGGGTGCCCACTGCTTGCCAGATTTCTGGACCGTTTCAGCCTTCTGGACCATTTTGACCACGATTGAGCTTCACGGTACACAACCTGCATGAACTGACCCTCCTGCTGCTGCTGCTGCTGAATAAACTCAAACTATCTAATTAACTATTGCTCCACCTGTTTTTACCCGTTTTGTGTTCTAATATGTTTTTCTAATGCTGTTTGCTATCCGGTGTTGACCAGAGGAGGATGGGTTCCCTTTTGAGTCTTGGTTCCTCTCAAGGTTTCTTCTTCTTGCTCTTAGGGAGTTTTTCCTTACCACTGTTGCCATTGGCGACGCTCATGGGGGCTCGGACCCGGACTTTTCTGTAAAGCTGCTTTGTGACAACACCTGTTGTAAAAAGCGCCATATAAATAAACTTTGACTTGACCTTTACTTGACTTGACTGAGCTGTTAAGCGCATACAGAATGGAATTCCTATCGCTGAGGGCTTAGTATTGATCTGTTTAATAAGAGTACCAATAAACTGTGACTGAAGTGCGAAATATGTTGCTAATCATGTGTTTTCTTCTTAAAAAATAGTCTTTTCTGACACAAGTGTTGATGTTCTGTACATATAAAAATAAAAGTAACTCTGAAACATCATGTTATTCCAGGAGAAAAGTAAAGGGCAGAAATAGCCAGTGGTGTCCACAAGTCCACAAAACCATGTACTTGAGTTAAAGTAGAGATACCCAAGGTAAAATATTACTCCAGTAAAAGTAGAAGTTCCTCCCTTTAGACCGCCACTTGAGTAAAAGTACTAAAGTATTTGCACTTCAAATGTACTTAAGTATCGAAAGTAAAAGTACTAAAAGATAACTTAATTCAACTTGGGTACAAGTTTAAGTTTAATAAAAAAACTTGCTGTAAGGTTCACAAATGAGTTTTCCTTTACTAAACTGCATCTGTAGGTCTCTGTTCATAAACATAAACCAGCCAAAATGAATTTACTATAAAATAAGTTTGTATAAAGTCAGAAAAAGACACGTCAGTCTCAACTGCATATGTGTACATATTTCTATTTTGTGGTCTATTTACACAAAGTTAGGTTAGTTCATCATTTATGTTGAATAGACTCTCCCAAAATTTTACACTGCTGCACTGATGTTGAACCGTGTGAACGCTGTGCCCTGATTGGTGTTCTGGCTTTGCGCTTCTTTTGTTTTGACATGTTACATTTTTATACACACATAAACCAAAAGGAACGACAGATTTCTCATAATGTAGTGGAGTAAAAAGTGAGATATTTGACTTTGAAATGTAGTGGAGTGAAAGTAAAAAGTCAACCAAAATGGAAATACTTCAGTAAAGTACAGATACATGAAAAAACTACTTAAGTACAGTAATGAATTACATTCACTTCGTTACTGTCCACCACTGGAAATAGACTTGTTGAGTTGGCATTAAAAGGTTAATCATTTACAAGGTTTTGCATCATTATTCAGTGTTTATATTCTTGCAGTAAGAGCTTGCATAATATAGTAGGCTGGGTCAAAGCCGACATTACACAACAGTGACTGATACTTCCCTTTGGGATTTCTATAATACAATCACTTCAAGCACCGAGAAGGACGGAAAGCAATCAAGTGTCAGCAACTAATCTGCTGCAAATTTGATCTGACAGGTGGTGGGGACCAATGCCAAGAGTTGGAAGACGGTCAGCGTTTCTCAGAAAAAGGCCCACTAATACAGGCCTGCATAGATCTGAATGAATGAACCCAGTGGAGCACAGTTCCATCCCTGAACTTCTCAGGACAGTTTAGAGCACAGCTTAGGAAAGATTTCTTTCCTAGAATTGACATTTTTTAATTCATTATTTATCATTGACCCATAAACAGGCTTTCACCAGCACAATAAACCTCCACTTTCATGAGATTACTGCACACTTTGAGGACAACAACAATGTCATGTATGCATCAGATAAGCCTGGACGTTAAAAAAAGGAACATATCTAACCGGTGCAGGAAGCGAAGGGGCTGTGGGCCACTGCCATACACCAAGGCCTTTCACCTCACTAAGTCAGCTGCCACTGTAACCACAGCCATTTACACAGCCTCTCAGGGGCACACGGTTTCCGGCCTCAGCGCATAGTGACACCAAATCATGATGGTCCAGTAAACTGAGCTATAAATAGAGTATACATCCATCTGCAGACCCGGAGACCCAGACGCAGTTTTTAACTGCCAGTTTCTGGATGCTGGATGCACCACATTCACTCAAAATACACAGCGGCTTGTATACACACAAATTTCTCAAGTCATTTGTTTCATACCTAAGTTTCTTACATTTGGTAAATATTACAATCCATTCATGCTATCAATATTACTAACAAGTTGCAGAGCATCTCGCCTTGTTGTGAAGACCAGGCCCCGAGACCATGGAGTTACCTGAAGCAGTTGGCCACGCGAGGAGCTCCGTAGGCAGTGTGCACTGAAATCCGGCTAGTCCTCATGCTAAGCTAAAGGATAACATCTAACCCTAAATGACCACTTTCTTCTCCACCTTAACTCATTTGAATCTGATGTCTGCACCTTCAACAACAAACTGGACTCAACTCGGACTGAACCTCACTACACTGGAACTGAGAGACTTAGCATGTTTTGCACTGTTCCTAAATTGTGTAATCTGTGCTTCTTTGTGTTATTCTAGTATAACAATTATGAAAAAAACTCAATATACTCAAGGAACTGATATACTGCCCACTACAGAAGAATGTGAGAGGCAAAATATGACAAAATGCATGTAACTATTTTCTGTATGTCATAAACAGCGTACATTTTCACATAACATTGATCAAATTTCAAGATCATATATGTACATATATCATGAAGGGTCAGATGTATATTTACAAATATTTATGTATGGTATGTACATAAATATAAGTATCAAATAGTGGACACATATGCATAAAACATGGACCATACATATACACTATATAGACAAAAGTACTGGGACACCCCTCTTAATTATTGAGTTCAGGTGTTTCAACCTCAATCATTGCTAACAGGTGGAAAAAATGAAGCACATAGCCTTGCAATGTCAGTAGACAAACACTGACAGTAGAATAGGGTCGTTTTGATGAGCTCAGTGACTCTAAACATGGCACCGTCATAGGATGCCACCTCTGCCACCAGTCAGTTTGTGAAATTTCTGTCCTGCTAGATCTGCCCTAGACAACTGTAAGTGCTATTACAGTGAAATTGAAGCATCTATGAGCAACAACAGCTCAGCCATGAAGTGGTAGACCACACAAACTCATAGAGTGGGGCCACTGAGTGCTGAAGCGCACAGTGCCTATCCTCTGTTGAATCACTTACTAATGAGTTCCAAATTGCCTCTGGAAGCAACATCTGCAAAAGAACTGCACATCAGAAGCTTCACGAAATGGGTTTCCATGGTCAAGCAGCTGCATAAAAGCCTAAGATCAAAATGCACAATGCCAAAAGGGGGGTTGGGGAGTGGTGAGAAGCACGCTGCCACTGGACTCTGGAGCAGTGGCAACATAGTCTGTGGAGTGACAAATCAGGCTTCTCAATCTGGAAGTCTGATAGATGAGTCTGGGTTTGGCGAATGCCAGGAGAACGTTACCTGCCTGACTGCACTGTGCCAGCTGTAAAGTTTGGTGGAGGAGGGATGATGATATGGGGCTGTTTTTCAGGGGTTGGTCTAGAACCCTTAGTTCCAGTGAAGGGAAATCTTAATGACCAAGACATTTTGGACAATTATAGTCTTCCAACTCTGTGGGAACAATTTGGGGAAGAACCTTTTCTGTTCCAGCATGAATGAACCCCAGTGCACAAAGTGAGGTCCATAAAGGCCTGGCTGGGTGAGTTTGGTGTGGAAGAACTTGACTGGCCCACCCAGAGCCCTGACCTCAACCACATCCAACACCATTGGGATGCACTAGAATGGAGATTGTGAGCCAGGCCGTCTCGTCCAACGTCAGTGTCTGACCTCACAAATGCTCTTCTGGATGAAATGGGCAAAAATTCCCACAAACACTCTCCAAAATCTTGTACACAGCTTCCCAGAAGAGTGGAAGCAGTTAGAGCTTCAAAGGGGACCAACTCCATATTAATGCCTATGGATTTAGAATAGGATGTGAAAAAGGCTCCTGTAGGTGTGATGTGCATCCCAATACTTTTGTCCATACAGTGTATGTAAAAATGGCCACTTTCAAATAAGTCAGCATTTATGTCACAAAGGTGTCCATATGTGACTAATATAAGTTGGATATTAGGGAAAGCCATGAAAGTATATTACATATATTTGAAATCATTATAATGCCATATATCAGATTTTTGTGGGCACCATTACAGTCTACCTGAAAAGTAATTGACCTGAATGTCAGGAGCAGGAGAATAGTGTGTAGGCGTCTAGTGTTGAGAGTAAGTGTGTAGGGATCCTTATTTACCCTACCTGTAGACCATCTTCAGCCTTCTCCCTCTTTCTGTTTCCATCTCATAAACCCTCACGGTTACGTGACACACCTGTAAAAGCAAACTTACAGTGTTATACAGACAGTAACACATCGCCTACCTAGCTTACTGTTTGAATACGAAAGGATGGATTAGGAAAAGTCTGTTTTTGTATTGTTTGTGTGTATGTTTGATGTTTCTGTGCCAGCTGAGCAGTTTGCCATTATATCAGCCACGACATCAGCGGAGAGCGACTTTCCCCCACAGCTTGCAGCTTCGAGGCCTACCAGGCTGATTGTGAGCTTAACTTGTGGCTAAGGACTTTTTCCAGGCTACAAAGCTTCCCAGGTACTCTACACAACATCTATGAAGTGGCTTGGGCTGCCCACTGCATATGCTAAGCCACAGCTACAAGGCTTCCTGGGCTGCCAGCTTGAGCTTTGCTACATCGCAGTTATGAGGCTTTCTGGGCTGGCCACTGTAGCTACGCTATGCTGCTGCTACAAAGCTTCCTAGACCAGTCATTTGAGCAATGATACACCACAATTACAAGGCTTCCTGAGCCAGCAGCTTGAGCTATGCTACATTGTAGCTATGAGGTTTCCCGGGTTGACCACTGGAGCTACGCTATACCACAGCCATGCGGCCTCTTGGGCTGACCACTTCAGCTGTGTTACATTACAGCCACAACTTTCGGGGTGACACTGCCGCTGTGCCAACCCACAGCTATAAGACTTCCCAGGTTGGCTGCCCAAGGCCTCCCAGGCAGAGAAGGACCACCAGCAACTGTGATCTCAGGAGCTTACCCCCACCAGCAGTGGAGTTAAGTGTGTTTTTAGACAGCATTTTATATAGTTCCAAGCATGTTAAGACCAATTACTGTGCATTAGACTTAAGCACAATTTTAGCTTCATGCTAATTAAAGTCCCTAAGTTCTATTACAGTGGGGAGAAACAAGTATTCAGACACTTCTGTTTTTATTGCTTAATATATTTCCACAATATATATTCACTTCAAATTTACACACATAATGTCCTTTGACTTTGTACTGTTGAAGCTGTTCTTATGAAAATTTCTTCTGGTGTCATTACAAAATAATTTGCCATTGGTCAGGAAGATTTCTTGCAACAAGTTTCAGTCAAGATGAAGGTGAGGGAGCTTCATAAACTTAGGGACAACATTATGAAACAACACTCACATGGAAAAAAGCTACAGAGCCATAGCAAAGACCTTAAACATCTGTGTAAGATCAATTGTTTTGCAATTGGAAGGTTTATGGAACCACAACTAATCGTCCCAGAGAAGATTTCTCTCAGACTCATAAGGAACGTAAGAGAAAAGCCTGCAGTGACTTGAAAAAAGTTGCAGAAAAGACTCACGACTTGACAGAACCACAGTTACAGAGAACAAGCAATGAACTGCACCGCAATCACCTCCATTCCTAAACCCCCACACAAAACTCCTCTGCTAAAAAAGAGATGCATATAGAAAAATTAGACAATTTGAAACAATGTAGTCTGATCAGAGGAAAAGAAATAGAACTCTAATTCAGCTCATTGCAGTTATGCGCCTAAGAATACTAAACCTACAGTGAAGCATGGCGGTGGGAGTATCATTATACTGGGCTGCGTCTCTGCAAAAAGTACTGGGGCATTATTGGTCATTAAATGAAACATAAATGGAGAAACTTGGTGAGAAGATAAACGATTCAACAAGACAACAAACCCAAAACATACAGCCAAAATAAAGTCAAAATAACTTGTTTCTAGAAAAGGTGAAGGTGCTTGCATGACCTAGTCCAGGGGTGAACAACTCCGGTCATAGAAGTTGGTGTCCAGCACAGTTTTGTAGTTCCCGTACTCAAACACAGAAACTACACCTGACAATTAACACAATAGTTGAATCAGTTTGAGCAGGGAAATCACCAAACTGTGCTGGACACTCCAGTGTCCAGCGAATCTCATTGAAAATTTTGTGGAAGATTTTGAGGGTCCAGCGAGGGACCCTCGTAACCTTGGGGTTTTGAAGATAGCTGGGCGAAGTCAAAAGATAGTATGTATGTAAATCTGAAGTGGATATATAGCCTTGTGCAGAAGTTTGGGCGCCCCTAATTAAATTACTTAAGTGACGATAAGTTAAGACATAATCTACTGAGAACACTCTGCACATTTTAATACACCCTTACTGATCATTAGCTGAATGTATCATATTGGGGGGAAAAATCAAACATAAAATGTAGCCTGTGCAAAAGTTATGGCACATTTTAAATTTTACTTAGTTTAATTTTTTCCCAGTATGTTAAAGTCAGCAAATAAATAGAACTTGTGCACTAAAGTTGGCAGGAAACTGTTTCTGTAGAGGATGTTTTAACTCATTTTCACCTCGAAAATCAACAAAACATGTCATGTGACCCAGCGGGGTTCGTCGGCTTTAGCTCAGTAACTCATTGAAGTTTGCTTCTGCGACCGGCTCTCCTTCTCCACACTCAAACACATGTCTGCACACTTCTCCAGCAGCTGTTGGCAGTGTGAGCTTGCTGATGAGAAATACGTGAGTGCCATGCTTCGCACACTCCTGTGGTTACCCAGGCATGCATAGCACTGCCCTCTGCAGACCACAGTGCTCTAGTGTGGTAGTGAGAGAGAGCGAGAGAGAGAGAGCTCAGCTTTAGTTACTACTCTGTATGAGTAAGCATGTAATATGCAGCACCACCGTACAGTACGATGCCACTGAAAGACAGGTCTGCTCTCTCTAGACTGAGCAGTGATGATATTGGGGAATTATTGCCATAATAAAGCCACCGGCATGGATTATTAAATGTGCAGTAATATTCCTCATTAAAAGTTGGCAAAATATACTGTGCTGTAAAAATGAAACACTGAATTCATTAAAATGTTTCTTCAGTTGATCCAGTTGAACAATTTAACATCCACAATTAAAATTAATCGCTTTAAAATGCGCCAGTGTGTTTCACGGAGTGACTTCACTGCACTAATTTTTTGATTGCAAAAACATTTCTTCATGCCTGTAGCTGCCTATAAACTACACCACACCCAGCCCTGACCTTAAAGGGGAACTCTCTATAATAATTACGGTTAAGATGTAAACAGTATAATTCAAAGTGGTTTGATACAAAATGGTTCATTGTAGAGAAATATACCGATTCAGTGGTTGTGATAGGAACCAGGTGTCCTGATGTCTGCAAAGCAGTTTTATTTACTATCCAGTGAACTTACATGTGTCATTTTTTTGGTGTCACTTTAAAAAGACAATTCTTCTAAAGTGTTCATGAATGAAAATGAGTCAATCAATGGTTATCAATTAGGTCTCAGAGACCTTAAAATCATTAATAAGCAGTTACAACACATGAATAAAAAGGGCTGTGCTGTTGTGAACCCTCATTCATTTACTTTGTCTTCTTCATCAGTCAGCATTAAACTTGGTCAGCTTCATCACATATTCATATTCATCAGATATGACAGCTCACTTTTGCCCTTTTTTATTAATGTGTTGTAACTGCTTATTCATCATTTATGGTCTTTGTGACCTAAGTAATAACTGCTTATTAATGATTTTTGAAGTGTTTATGACATAACTAATAATTATCAAACTAAGTTTAGACAATTCATAAATACTTTATAAGCATTGTAAGCAATATATATATATATATATATATATATATATATATATATATATATATATATATCTTGTATCTCCATTTTTGTTGTTTTTCAGTTTTCAACATAATTTGAAAATGCCATAAATTTCATGATGAATGGACCAAAACAAATGACCCACAATGACTTGGAGAAAAGTCTGGTTCCATGTGTGTGTATGTATCTGTTGTCAGACCAAAATCTCAGTCACACTTAAATGTTTCATTTTATATATATATATACATATATATA